>NC_090446.1:5118623-5437247 GCF_031143425.1 Pleurodeles waltl | reverse complement strand
ATATACTAGGGAATTATAAGGGTGTTCCAGTAAGCCAATGTAAATTGGTTAAAATGGTCACTAGCCTGTCAGTGACAATTTGGAAAGAAATGAGAGAGCATAACCACTGAGGTTCTGATTAGCAGAGCCTCAGTGAGACAGTTAGTCACTACACAGGTAACACATTCAGGCACACTTATGAGCACTGGGGCCCTGGGTTACCAGGGTCCCAGTGACACATACAACTAAAACAACATCTATACAGTGAAAAATGGGGGTAACATGCCAGGCAAGATGGTACTTTCCTACACTACACTACTAGCTCTGCTTCGCTGCTAGCACTCCTTCACTGCTAGCTCTCCTTCGCTGCTATCTCTCCTTCGCTGCTAGCGCTCCTTCGCTGCTATAGCTCCTTCACTACCAGTGCTCCTTCGCTGCTAGCGCTCCTTCACTGGTAGTGCACCTTCACTGCTAGCGCTCCTTCACAGGTAGCGCTCCCTCACTGCTAGCGCTCCTTCACTGCTAGCGCTCCTTCCCTGGTAGCGCTCCTGCACAGGAAACGCTCCGTCACTGGTAGCGCTCCCTCACTGCTAACGCTCCTTTACAGGTAGCGCTCCTTCACAGGTATCGATCCTTCACTGCTAGCGCTCCTTCACTGCTAGCGCTCCATCACAGGTAGCGCTCTCTCACTGGTAGCGCTCCTTCAATGGTAGCGCTCCTTCACGGCTAGTGCTCCTTCACTGCTATCGCTCCTCTACTGCTAGCGCTCCCTCACTGGTAGCGCTCCTTCACTGGCAGAGCTCCTTCACCGCTAACGCTCCTTCACTGCTAGCGCTCCTTCACTGGTAGCGCTCCCTCACTGCTAACGCTCCTTCACTGCTAGCGCTCCTTCACTGGAATTGCTCCTTCACTGCTAACGCTCCTTCACTGGTAGCGCTTGTTCACTGCTATGGCTCCTTCGCTGCTAGCGCTCCTTCACTGCTAGCGCTCCTTCACTGGTAGTGCTCCTTCACTTCTGTCGCTCCTTGACTGGTTGCGCTCCTTCACTGGTATCGCTCCTTCACTGCTATCACTCCTTCACTGATAGCGCTCCTTCACTGCTATCTCTCCTTCACTGCTAGCGCTCCTTCACTGGTAGCGCTCCTTCACTGCTATCACTCCTTCACTGGTAGCGCTCCTTCACTGCTGTCACTCCTTCACTGCTAGCGCTCCTTCATTGGTAGCGCTCCTTCACTGCTAGCGCTCCTTCACTGCTATCGCTCCCTCACTGGTAGCACTCCTTCACTTATGGCGCTCGTTCGCTGTTAGCGCTCCTTCACTGGCAGCGGTCCTTCACTGCCAGCGCTCCTTCGCTGGTAGCTCTCCTTCACTGGTAGTGCTCCTTCACTTCTGTCGCTCCTTGACTGGTAGCGCTCCTTCACTGGTATCTCTCCTTCACTGGTAGAACTCCTTCACTGCTATCACTCCTTCACTGATAGCGCTCCTTCACTGGTAGCGCTCCTTCACTGCTATCACTCCTTCACTGCTAGCGCTCCTTCATTGGTAGCGCTCCATCACTGCTAGCGCTCCTTCTCTGCTATCGCTCCCTCACTTGTAACGCTCCTTCACTGATAGCGCTCGTTCGCTGCTAGCGCTCCTTCACTGCCAGCGCTCCTTCGCTGCTAGCGCTCCTTCACTATTATTGCTTCTTCACTGGTAGCGCTCCCTCACTGCTAACGCTCCTTCACTGCTAGTGCTCCTTCACTGCTAGCACTCCTTGACTGCTAGCGCTCCTTCACTGGTAGTGCTCATTCACTGGGAGTGCTCCCTCACTGCTAACGCTCCTTCACTGATAGCGCTCCTTCACTGTTAGCGCTACTTCACTGGTAGTGCTCCCAAGCGCTCCTTCACTGGTAGAGCTCCTTCACTTCTGTCGCTCCTTTACAGGTAGTGCTCCTTCACTGTTATAGCTCCTACACTACTAGCTCTGCTTCGCTGCTAGTGCTCCTTCACTGCTAGCTCTCCTTCGCTGCTAGCTCTCCTTCGCTGCTAGCGCTCCTTCGCTGCTATAGCTCCTTCACTACCAGCGCTCCTTCGCTGCTAGCGCTCCTTCACTGCTAGTGCTCCTTCACTGGTAGCGCACCTTCACTGCTAGCGCTCCTTCACAGGTAGCACTCCCTCAATGCTAGTGCTCCTTCACTGCTAGCGCTCCTTCCATGGTAGCGCTCCTCCACAGGAAACGCTCCGTCACTGGTAGCGCTCCCTCACTGCTAACGCTCCTTTACAGGTAGCACTCCTTCACAGGTATCGATCCTTCACTGCTAGCGCTCCTTCACTGCTAGCGCTCCATCACAGGTAGCGCTCTCTCACTGGTAGCGCTCCTTCACTGGTAGCGCTCCTTCACGGCTAGTGCTCCTTCACTGCTAGCGCTCCTTCACTGCTAGCGCTCCCTCACTGGTAGCGCTCCTTCTCTGGCAGAGCTCCTTCACTGCTAACGCTCCTTCACTGCTAGCGTTCCTTCACTGGTAGCGCTCCTTCACTGGTAGCGCTCCCTCACTGCTAACGTTCCTTCACTGCTAGCGCTCCTTCACTGCTAGCGCTCCTTCACTGGTAGCGCTCCTTCACTGCTATGGCTCCTTCGCTGCCATCGCTCCTTCACTGCTAGCGATCCTTCACTGCTATCACTCCTTCACTGGTAGCGCTCCTTCACTGCTAGCGCTACTTCACTGCTATCGCTCCCTCACTGGTAGCACTCCTTCACTGATAGCGATTGTTCGCTGCTAGCGCTCCTTCACTGGCAGCGCTCCTTCACTGCCAGCGCTCCTTCGCTGGTAGCTCTCCTTCACTGGTAGTGCTCCTTCACTTCTGTCGCTCCTTGACTGGTAGCGCTCCTTCACTGGTATCGCTCCTTCACTGGTAGAACTCCTTCACTGCTATCACTCCTTCACTGATAGCGCTCCTTCACTGGTAGCGCTCCTTCACTGCTATCACTCCTTCACTGCTAGCGCTCCTTCATTGGTAGCGCTCCTTCACTGCTAGCGCTCCTTCACTGCTATCGCTCCCTCACTGGTAGCGCTCCTTCACTGATAGCGCTCGTTCGCTGCTAACGCTCCTTCACTGCCAGCGCTCCTTTGCTGCTAGCGCTCCTTCACTGTTATTGCTCCTTCACTGCTAGCGCTCCTTCACTGCTAGCACTCCTTCACTGCTAGCGCTCCTTCACTGGTAGTGCTCATTCACTGGTAGTGCTCCCTCACTGCTAACGCTCCTTCACTGATAGCGCTCCTTCAATGGTAGCGCTCCTTCACTGGTAGTGCTCCCTAGCGCTCCTTCACTGGTAGCGCTCCTTCACTTCTGTCGCTCCTTTACACGTAGCGCTCCTTCACTGCTATAGCTCCTACACTACTAGCTCTCCTTCGCTGCTAGCTCTCCTTCACTGCTAGCTCTCCTTCGCTGCTAGCTCTCCTTCGCTGCTAGCGCACCTTCGCTGCTATAGCTCCTTCACTACCAGCGCTCCTTCGCTGCTAGCGCTCCTTCACTGCTAGCGCTCCTTCACTGGTAGCGCACCTTCACTGCTAGCGCTCCTTCACAGGTATCGCTCCTTCTCTGGTAGCGCTCCCTCACTGCTAGCGCTCCTTCACTGCTAGCGCTCCTTCCCTGGTAGCGCTCCTTCACAGGAAACGCTCCGTCACTGGTAGCGCTCCCTCACTGCTAACGCTTCTTCACAGGTAGCGCTCCTTCACAGGTATCGATCCTTCACTGCTAGCGCTCCATCACAGGTAGCGCTCTCTCACTGGTAGCGCTCCTTCACTGGTAGCGCTCCTTCACGGCTAGTGCTCCTTCACTGCTAGCGCTCCTTCACTGCTAGCGCTCCTTCACTGCTAGCGCTCCCTCACTGGTAGCGCTCCTTCACTGGCAGAGCTCCTTCACTGCTAACGCTCCTTCACTGCTAGCGCTCCTTCACTGTTATCGCTCCTTCACTGGTAGCGCTCCCTCACTGCTAACGCTCCTTCACTGCTAGCGCTCCTTCACTGGAAGTGCTCCTTCACTGCTAGCGCTCCTTCACTGGTAGCGCTCCTTCACTGCTATGACTCCTTCGCTGCTAGCGCTCCTTCACTGCTAGCGCTCCTTCACTGGTAGCGCTCCTTCACGGGTAGTTCTCCTTCACTTCTGTCGCTCCTTGACTGGTTGCCCTCCTTCACTGGTATCGCTCCTTCACTGGTAGAGCTCCTTCACTGCTATCACTCCTTCATTGATAGCGCTCCTTCACTGCTATGTCTCCTTCACTGCTAGCGCTCCTTCACTGGTAGCGCTCCTTCACCACTATCACTCCTTCACTGGTGGCGCTCCTTCACTGCTAGCGCTCCTTCACTGCTATCGCTCCCTCACTGGTAGCGCTCCTTCACTGATAGCGCTCGTTCGCTGCTAGCACTCCTTCACTGCCAGCGCCTCTTCACTGCCAGCGCTCCTTCGCTGCTAGTGCTCTTTCACTGTCATTGCTCCTTCACTGGTAGCGCTCCCTCACTGCTAACGCTCCTTCACTGCTAGCGCTCCTTCACTGCTAGCACTCCTTCACTGCTAGCGCTCCTTCACTGGTAGTGCTCATTCACTGGTAGTGCTCCCTCACTGCTAATGCTCCTTCACTGATAGGGCTCCTTCAGTGGTAGCGCTCCTTCACTGGTAGTGCTCCCTAGCGCTCCTTCAGTGGTAGCGCTCCTTCACTTCTGTCGCTCCTTTATTCGTAGCGCTCCTTCACTGCTATAGCTCCTACACTACTAGCTCTCCTTCGCGGCTAGCGCTCCTTCACTGCTAGCTCTCCTTCGCTGCTAGCTCTCCTTCGCCTCTAGCGCACCTTAGCTGCTAGCGCTCCTTCGCTGCTATAGCTCCTTCACTACTAGCGCTCCTTCGCTACTAGCGCTCCTTCACTGCTAGCGCTCCTTCACTGGTAGCGCACCTTTACTGTTAGCACTCCTTCACAGGTAGCGCTCCCTCTCAGGTAGCGCTCCCTCACTGCTAACACTCCTTCACTGCTAGCGCTCCTTCACTGCTAGCGCTTCTTCGCTGGTAGCGCTCCTTCACAGGAAACGCTCCATCACTGGTAGCGCTCCCTCACTGCTAACGCTCCTTCACAGGTAGCGCTCCTTCACAGGTATGGATCCTTCACTGCTAGCGCTCCTTCACTGGTAGCGCTCCGTCACTGGTAGCGCTCCCTCACTGCTAACGCTCCTTCACTGGTAGCGCTCCTTCACAGGTAGCGCTCCTTCACTGCTATCGCTCCTTCACTGCTAGCGCTCCTTCACTGGTGGCGCTCCTTCACTGCTATCACTCCTTCACTGGTATCGCTCCTTCACTGGTAGCGCTCATCCACTGGTAGCTCTCCTTCACTGCCAGTGCTCCTTTACTGGTAGCGCTCCTTCACTGGTAGCGATCCCTCACTGCTAGCGCTCTCTCACCGGTAGCAAACTTTCACTGGTAGCTCTCCCTCACTGCTAGAGCTCCTTCACTGGTAGCGCTCTATCTCTGCAAGCTCTCCTTCACTGGTAGAGCTCTTTGTTGGTAGCAATCAATCACTGGTAGCGCTCCTTCACTGGTAGAGCTCCTTCAGTGATAGTGATCCTTCACTGCTATTGCTCCTTCACTGGTAGCGCTCCTTCACTGATAGTGATCCTTCACTGCTATTTCTCCTTCACTGGTAGCGCTCCCTCACTGCTAACGCTCCTTCACAGGTATCGATCCTTCACTGCTAGCGCTCCATCACAGGTAGCGCTCCTTCACTGGCAGCGCTCCTTCACTGGTAGCGCTCCTTCACGGCTAGTGCTCCTTCACTGCTAGCGCTCCTTCACTGATATCGCTCCCTCACTGGTAGCGCTCCTTTACTGGCAGAGCTCCTTCACTGCTAACGCTCCTTCACTGCTAGCGCTACTTCACTGGTAGCGCTCCCTCACTGCTAACTCTCCTTCACTGCTAGCGCTCCTTCACTGGAAGCGCTCCTTCAATGCTAGCGCTCCTTCACTGGTAGCGCTCCTTCACTGCTATGGCTCCTTCACTGCTAGCGCTCCTTCACTGCTAGCGCTCCTTCACGTCTATCACTCCTTCACTGGTAGCGGTCCTTCAGTTCTAGCGCTCCTTCACTACTATACCTTCTTCACTGCTATAGTTCCTTCACTGGTAGCGCTCCTTTACTGGTCGCACTCCTTCACTGCTATCGTTCCTTTACTGCTAGCGCTCCCTCACTGCTAGCGGTCCTTCACTGGTAGCGCTCCTTCACTGCTATCGCTCCTTCACTGCTAGCGCTCCCTCACTGCTAGTGCTCCTTCACTGTTAGCGCTCCTTCACTGCTATCACTTCTTCACTGGTACCGCTCCTTCACTGGTAGCGCTCCTTCACTGGTAGCTCTTCTTCACAGGTAGCACTCATTCACTTGTACTGCTCCTTCGCTGGTAGCACTCCTTCACTGGTAGTGCTCCTTCACAGGTAACACTCATTCACTTGTACCGCTCTTTCACTGGTAGCGCTCCTTCGCTGGTAGCGCTCATCCACTGGTAGCTCTCCTTCACTGGTAGAGCTCATCCACTGGTAGCTCTCCTTCACTGCCAGTGCTCCTTTACTGGTAGCGCTCCTTCACTGGTAGCGATCCCTCACTGCTAGCGCTCTCTCACCGGTAGCAAACTTTCACTGGTAGCTCTCCCTCACTGCTAGAGCTCCTTCACTGGTAGCGCTCTATCTCTGCAAGCTCTCCTTCACTGGTAGAGCTCTTTGTTGGTAGCAATCAATCACTGGTAGCGCTCCTTCACTGGTAGAGCTCCTTCAGTGATAGTGATCCTTCACTGCTATTGCTCCTTCACTGGTAGCGCTCCTTCACTGATAGTGATCCTTCACTGCTATTTCTCCTTCACTGGTAGCGCTCCCTCACTGCTAACGCTCCTTCACAGGTATCGATCCTTCACTGCTAGCGCTCCATCACAGGTAGCGCTCCTTCACTGGCAGCGCTCCTTCACTGGTAGCGCTCCTTCACGGCTAGTGCTCCTTCACTGCTAGCGCTCCTTCACTGATATCGCTCCCTCACTGGTAGCGCTCCTTTACTGGCAGAGCTCCTTCACTGCTAACGCTCCTTCACTGCTAGCGCTACTTCACTGGTAGCGCTCCCTCACTGCTAACTCTCCTTCACTGCTAGCGCTCCTTCACTGGAAGCGCTCCTTCAATGCTAGCGCTCCTTCACTGGTAGCGCTCCTTCACTGCTATGGCTCCTTCACTGCTAGCGCTCCTTCACTGCTAGCGCTCCTTCACGTCTATCACTCCTTCACTGGTAGCGGTCCTTCAGTTCTAGCGCTCCTTCACTACTATACCTTCTTCACTGCTATAGTTCCTTCACTGGTAGCGCTCCTTTACTGGTCGCACTCCTTCACTGCTATCGTTCCTTTACTGCTAGCGCTCCCTCACTGCTAGCGGTCCTTCACTGGTAGCGCTCCTTCACTGCTATCGCTCCTTCACTGCTAGCGCTCCCTCACTGCTAGTGCTCCTTCACTGTTAGCGCTCCTTCACTGCTATCACTTCTTCACTGGTACCGCTCCTTCACTGGTAGCGCTCCTTCACTGGTAGCTCTTCTTCACAGGTAGCACTCATTCACTTGTACTGCTCCTTCGCTGGTAGCACTCCTTCACTGGTAGTGCTCCTTCACAGGTAACACTCATTCACTTGTACCGCTCTTTCACTGGTAGCGCTCCTTCGCTGGTAGCGCTCATCCACTGGTAGCTCTCCTTCACTGGTAGAGCTCCTTTACTGGGAGAGCTCCTTCACTGCCAGCGCTCCTTTACTGGTAGCGTTCCTTCACTGGTAGCAATCCCTCACTGCTAGTGCTCCCTCACTGGTAGTGAACCTTCACTGGTAGCTCTCCCTCACTGCTAGCGCTCCTTCACTGGTAGCGCTCTATCTCTGCAAGCGCTCCTTCACTGGTAGAGCTCTTTGTTGGTAGCACTCAATCACTGGTAGCGCTCCTTCACTGGTAGAGCTCCTTCAGTGATAGTAATCCTTCACTGCTATTGCTCCTTCACTGGTAGAGCTCCTTCACTGGTAGCGCTCCTTCACTGATAGTGATCCTTCACTGCTATTTCTCCTTCACTGGTAGCGCTCCTTCACTGATAGTGATCCTTCACTGCTATTGCTCCTTCACAGGTAGAGCTCCTTCACTGGTAGCGCTCCTTCACTGATAGTGATCTTTCACTGCTATTGCTCCTTCACTGCTAGCGCTCCTTCACTGGTAGCACTCCCTCACTGGTAGCTCTCCTTCACCAGTAGCGCTCCTTCACTTCTGTCGCTCCTTGACTGGTACTGCTCATTCACTGGTAGCGCTCCCTCACTGGTAGCGCTCCCTCACTAGTATTTCTCCTTCTCTCCTAGTGCTCCTTCACTGCTAGCGCTCTCTTATTGGTAGCTCTCCCTCACTGGTAGCGATCCCTCACTGGTAGCTCTCCTTCACTGGTAGCGCTCATTCACTGGTAGCGCTCATTGTAGGAAAGTACCATCTTGCCTGGCATGTTACCCCCACATTTCACTGTATATTTGTTGTTTTAGTGTATGTGTCACTGGGACCCTGCCAGCCAGGGCCCCAGTGCTCATAAGTGTGTGCCCTGTATGTGTTCCCTGTGTGATGCCTAACTGTCTCACTGAGGCTCTGCTAACCAGAACCTCAGTGGTTATGCTCTCTCTGCTTTCCAAATTGTCACTAACAGGCTAGTGACTAAATTTACCAATTCTCATTGGCACACTGGTACACCCATATAATTCCCTAGTGTATGGTACTGAGGTACCCAGGGTATTGGGGTTCCAGGAGATCCCTATGGGCTGCAGCATTTCTTTTGCCACCCATAGGGAGCTCTGACAATTCTTACACAGGTCTGCCACTGCAGCCTGAGTGAAATAACGTCCACGTTATTTCACAGCCATTTACCACTGCACTTAAGTAACTTATAGGTCACCTATATGTCTAACCTTCACCTGGTGAAGGTTGGGTGGAAAGTTACTTAGTGTGTGGGCACCCTGGCACTAGCCAAGGTGCCCCCATATCGTTCAGGGCAAATTCCCCGGACTTTGTGAGTGCGGGGACACCATTACACGCGTGCACTGTACATAGGTCACCACCTATGTACAGCGTCACAGTGGTAACTCCGAACATGGCCATGTGACATGTCTAAGATCATGGAATTGTCACCCCAATGCCAATCTGGCATTGGGGGGACAATTCCATGATCCCCCGGGTCTCTAGCATAGTACCCGGGTACTGCCAAACTGCCTTTCCGGGGTCTCCACTGCAGCTGCTGCTAACCCCTCAGACAGGTTTCTGCCCTCCTGGGGTCCAGGCAGCCCTGGCCCAGGAAGGCAGAACAAAGGATTTCCTCTGAGAGAGGGTGTTATACCCTCACCCTTTGGAAATAGGTGTCAGGAGGAGTAGCCTCCCCCAGCCTCTGGAAATGCTTTGATGGGCACAGATGGTGCCCATCTCTGCATCAGCCAGTCTACACCGGTTTAGGGATCCCCCAGCCCTGCTCTGGCGTGAAACTAGACAAAGGAAAGGGGAGTGACCACTCCCCTGACCTGCACCTCCCAGGGGAGATGCCCAGAGCTCCTCCAGTGTGTCCCAGACCTCTGCCATCTTGGAAACAGAGGTGTTTGTGGCACACTGGACTGCTCTGAGTGGCCAGTGCCAGCAGGTGACGTCAGAGGCTCCTTCTGATAGGCTCTTACCTCTCTTGGTAGCCAATCCTCCTTCCTTGGTATCAAAACCTTCTTTTCTGGCTATTTAGGGTCTCTGCTTTGTGGAATTCATTAGATAATTAATGCAAGAGCTCATCAGAGTTCCTCTGCATCTCCTTCTTCACCTTCTACCAAGGATCGACCGCTGACTGCTCAGGATGCCTGCAAAACCGCAAGAAAGTAGCAAGACGACTACTAGCAACATTGTAGCGCCTCACCCTGCCGGCTTTCTCAACTGTTTCCAGGTGGTGCATGCTCCTGGGGTAGCCTGCCTTCACCTTGCACCAGAAGCTCCAAAGAAATCTCCAGTGGGTCGACGAAATCTTCCCCCTGCTAACGCAGGCACCAAAAGACTGCATCACTGGTCCTCTGGGTCCCCTCTCAGCCCAACGAGCGTGGTCCCTGGAACCCAGCAACTCTGTCCAAGTGACTCCCACAGTCCAGTGACTCTTCAGTCCAAGTTTGGTGGAGGTAAGTCCTTGCCTCCCCACGCTAGACTGCATTGCTGGGTACTGCGTGATTTGCAGCTGCTCCGGCTCCTGTGCACTCTTCCAGGATTTCCTTCATGCACAGCCAAGCCTGGGTCCCTGACACTCCTTCCTGTAGTGCACAACCTTCTGAGTTGTCGTCCGGCGTCGTGGGACTCCCTTTTGTGACTTCGCGTGGACTCGGTTCACTTTCATTCCAAGTGCCTGTTCAGGCACTTCTGTGGGTGCTGCCTGCTTCTGTGAGGGCTCCCTGTGTTGCTGGGTGCCCCCTCTGTTTCCTCCTCCAAGTGGTGACATCCTGGTCCCTCCTGGGCCACAGCAGCATCCAAAAACCTCTACCACAACCCTTGCAGCTAGCAAGGCTTGTTTGCGGTCTTTCTGCGTGCGAATACCTCTGCAAGCTTCATCGTGATGTGGGACATCCGTCTTCCAAAGGAGAAGTCCCTAGGTCTCTTCTTTCTTGCAGAACTCCAAGGTTCTTCCAACTGGTGGCAGCTTCCTTGCACTCTCAGCTGGCATTTTCTGGGCTCCTGCCCACTCTCGACACTGTCGCGACTCTTGGACTTGGTCCCCTTGTCTTACAGGTACTCAGGTCTGGAAATCCGTTGTCAGTGCACTGCTGGTGTGTGTTCTTCCTGCAGAATCCCCCTATCACGACTTCTGTGCTCTCTGGGGGTAGTAGGTGCACTTTACACCTACCTTTCAGGGTCTTGGGGTGGGCTATTTTTCTAACCCTCACTGTTTTCTTACAGTCCCAGCGACCCTCTACAAGCTCACATAGGTTTGGGGTCCATTTGTGGTTCACATTCCACTTTTGAAGTATATGGTTTGTGTTGCCCCTATACCTATGTGCTCCTATTGCAATCTATTGTAATCCTACACTGTTTGCATTACTTTTCTTGCTATTACTTACCAAATTTTGGTTTGTGTACATATATCTTGTGTATATATCTTATCCTCATACTGAGGGTACTCACTGAGATACTTTTGGCATATTGTCATATGTATAGTGCTTCTGTGTATTGTGTTTTCTTATGATATTGTGCATATGACACCAGTGGTATAGTAGGAGCTTTACATGTCTCCTAGGTCAGCCTAAGCTGCTTTGCCATAGCTACCTTCTATCAGCCTAAGCTGCTAGAAACACCTCTTCTACACTAATAAGGGATAACTGGACCTGGCACAAGGTGTAAGTACCTCTGGTACCCACTACAAGCCAGGCAAGCCTCCTACACTCATTCACTGGTAGCGCTCCCTCACTGGTAGCTCTCCCTCACTGGTAGCTGTCCTTCACTGCCAGCGCTTCTTCGCTACTAGCGCTCTCTTACTGGTAGCTCTCCCTCACTGGTAGCTCTCCCTCACTGGTAGGGCTCCTTCAGTAGTAGCACTCCTTCACTGCTACCGCTCCTTCACTGCTAGGACACATTCACTGATAGCGGTCCTTCACTGGTAGCGCTCCTTCACTGCTAGCGCTCTTTCACTGTTATCTCTCCTTCAGTGGTAGTGCTTCTTCACTGTTAGCGCTCCTTCACTGCTAGCGCTTCTTCACGGCTAGCACTCCTTCGCTGCTAGCGCTCCTTTACTGCTATCGCTGCCTCACTTGTAGCGATCCTTCACTGGTATCGCTCCTTCGCTGCTAGCGCTCCTTCACTGCTATCGCTCCCTCACTTGTAGCGCTCCTTCACTGGTAGCGCTCCTTCACTGTTACTGCTCCTTCATGGGTAGAGCTCCTTCACCAGTAGCTCTCCAGTAGCTCTCCTTCACTGCTAGCGCTCCTTCACAGGTAGTGCTCCTTCACTGGTAGCGCTCCTTCACTGGTAGCGCTCCTTCACTGGTAGCACTCCATCACTAGTAGCGCTTCTTCACTGGTAGCGCTCCTTCACTGCTATAGCTCCTTCACTCCTAGCGCTCCTTCACTGGTGGTACTCCTTCGCTGCTAGCGCTCCTTCACTATTATCTCTCCTTCACGGGTAGAGCTCCTTCACTGGTACCTCTCCCTCACTGCTAGCGCTCCTTCACTGCTAGCGCTCCTTCACAGGTAGCGCTCCTTCACTGGTAGCACTCCATCACTAGTAGCGCTTCTTCACTGGTAGCGCTCCTTCACTGGTAGCGCTCCTTTACTGGTCGCACTCCTTCATTGCTATCGCTCCTTTACTGCTAGCGCTCCATCACTGCTAGCGCTCCTTCGCTGCTAGCGCTCCTTCAGTGCTAGCGCTCCTTCACTGCTAGCGCTCTTCGCTGCTAGCGCTCCTTCAGTGCTAGCGCTCCTTCACTACTAGCGCTCCTTCACTGCTAGCGCTCTTCGTTGCTAGAGCTCCTTCACTGGTAGTGCTCCCTCACTTCTAGCTCTCCTTCGCTGCTAGCGCTCCTTCAGTGCTAGCACTTCTTCAGTGCTAGCGCTCCTTCACTACTAGCGCTCCTTCACTGCTAGCGCTCTTCGTTGCTAGCGCTCCTTCACTACTAGCGCTCCTTCACTGCTAGCGCTCTTCGTTGCTAGCGCTCCTTCAGTGCTAGAGCTCCTTCACTACTAGCGCTCCTTCACTGGTAGCGCTCCTTCACTGGTTGCGCTCCTTCACTACTAGCGCTCCTTCACTGGTAGCGCTCCTTCACTGGTTGCGCTCCTTCACTACTAGCGCTCTCTTACTGGTAGCTCTCCCTCACTGGTAGCTCTCCCTCACTGGTAGCTCTCCCTCACTGGTAGGGCTCCTTCACTAGTAGCGCTCCTTCACTGCTATGGCTCCATCACTGGTAGTGCTCCTTCACTGGTAGCGCTCCCTCACTGGGAGCGCTCCCTCACTGGTAGCGCTCCTTCACCGGTAGTGAGTGAAGTAAATTAGGGCCGTGCAGTTTGAAACAGAAAACACATTCACATGTTCTTTCCTTACGTCATGTCTCTTATGTGTTTCCTCTCCCTCCGCTCCACCTCCCCTCTCTTCTGGTTGCACCACCTCACAGTGGAGAGAGAAGTCTTCTACCGCCCCCGGGTGCAGAGCTGTGCTGGTCTCCAGGACCAGGCCGGAGATGGTCAAGGGTCCTCCCAGAATCCTCCGCTTCTGAAAACCGCTCTGTGCCTCCGCCCAGGTAAAAGCTTCTCTTACCTCGAGTCAACATGTTATGTCTCTGTGTCTCTACCCAGGTAAAAGCTTCTCTTACTTTGAGTCAACATGTTATGTCTCTGTGTCTCTACCCAGGTAAAAAGCTTCTCTTACTTTGAGTCAACATGTAATGCCTCTGTGTCTCTCCAGGTAAAAAGCTTCTCTTACTTTGAGTCGACATGTTATGTCTCTCTGTCTCTGTCCAGGTAAAAAGCTTCTCTTACTTTGAGTCAACATGTTATGTCTCTCTGTCTCTGCCCAGGTAAAAAGCTTCTCTTACTTTGAGTCAACATGTTATGTCTCTGTGTCTCTCCAGGTAAAAAGCTTCTCTTACTTTGAGTCAACATGTTATGCCTCTGTGCCTCCTCCCAGATAAAAAGCTTCTCTTACTTTGAGTCAACATGTTGTGCCTCTCTGTCTCTGTCCAGGTAAAAAGCTTCTCTTACTTTGAGTCAACATGTTATGTCTCTGTGCCTCCTCCCAGATAAAAAGCTTCTCTTACTTTGAGTCAACATGTTGTGCCTCTCTGTCTCTGTCCAGGTAAAAAGCTTCTCTTACTTTGAGTCAACATGTTATGTCTCCGTGTCTGTCCAGGTAAAAAGCTTCTCTTACTTTGAGTCAACATGTCATGTCTCTGTGTCTCTGTCCATCTAACAGCCTTTCTCTTCCTTTAACATGTTGTGGTACATGACATCATGTGAGATGTGCACAGTACTCCTGTGGCATGGCATGGCCTTCATGTATGTTTGGGTTCAGTCATGTTAGTGAGGGTCACTGTGAGAGTAGGTGCTGAAAGCGAGGGCGGTGGTTGAAGACACAGGGATGATGTAGACGTGGCTAGTAGTGGTAAATGTACACTTCTTCCTCCTACGGAGTGCGGCTCGTTGAACATGTCTGCCTTGTACCCGTGGTGTAGCAACCCCACTAGCCTTGTCAGTGAACTGCTCTGCCTCCGTGCAGCTCCTCCATCAAGTGCGGCACGTGTCGTTCTGAACCCTGACCCCGGTCAGGAGATCGAGGCCCTCCACCACCCACAGGCTCCTGCCTGCACCTCATCCCTGGTGTCTAGTGGGAGAGCCTTGCTCTTCTGCTGGCTGCCCACCGGCCCACCGGCCCACCGGCCCACCGGCCCACCGGCCCTCGGCCTCTCTTTCTCTGTTTCTCTGTCTCTTTCTCTGCACTTTCACTGTGCCTTTGCGCTTCTCTGTACTCATTCTTCTTTTTCTTGCTTTCTCTCTCTTTTGTCTCTCTCTCATTTCCCAACTCTCTCTCTCCCCTCCTCCCCACGCTGCTGCCTGACCCCCTTTTTCGCGCCGTTTTTCCCGCTCCCACCTCCCAGCTGTCCTTTCCTCCCCCCTCTCCCTACTTAATGGCTGGCAAGCAGCAGGCGTGCCATTGGCACGCCAAAGGCAAGTCCATCTGTGCCCGTCCGCGACACGACCGCGACCAGCGCCAGAACCCCTGGACCACTTACCCGCCACCTCTACACGCCAGCAGCACTCATCACACTCACCAAGAGACACCAAGGGACCCTTCTCCTGTCACCACTGCAGATTCACCAGCCTCTGCAACTCTAATCCACCCTGAGGACCCCCGAAGCAGAACACAACCTCGGCTGCATCCTGATGAACATGCGCTCCATCCATAGGCACGCCATCAAGCTCTGGAACCTCATCGACACAACATCCCCGGACGTCACCTTCCTCACGGAAACCTGGCTAAACCCCTCCTCGGCACCGGACATCGCCTTCGCCATCCCTGACGGCTACAAGACCATCTGCAAAGACCGCACAAACTGACCAGGGGGAGGCATCGCCATCGTCCACAAAGAGTCCCTGCGCCTCTCCACCAACACCGAAGACACCACGACCAACATGGAACTCCTCCACTAACCCAAACACCACACTGCGAGGCACCCTCATCTACAGGCCGCCTGGCCCCCACCCATTCTGCGACACCATCGCCGACCTCGCCACCACCCACACGCTCGCTTCCAAGGACTACATCCTCCTCAGGGACCTCATCTTCCACCTGGAGAACCCCAACAACAACCCCCCGACGCTGCTCGAAGACCTCGCCAACTTTTGACTCACGCAACTCATCACTTCACCCACCCACTCCGCCTGACACACACCTAGACCCCATCTTCACCGCCAGCAACCACATTTCCATCAGTCACACCACCGAACTCCAATGGACGGACCACCACTGCATCCACTTTACCTTCAGCAAATCACCTGACCTACACCTCACTTGCCGACCCCCCACAGGAACTGGAACAAGATCACCAAGGACCAGCTATTCACCAGCATCAATAATTCACCCCCCCCCCCCCAATGACCTTGACGCAAACACAGCTGCCCTAGACCTCAACAACTGGATCTTAGACTGCGCCAAACACCTTAGCCCCCATCAACAAACTTCCAACAGATGCACAGCAACAAAAGACAATTGATTCCTCCCCGCCCTCAAGGAATCCAAACAAAACTGCAGATGCCTTGAAAGAAAATGGCGCACTGACAGGACCCCCACCAACTACAAAGCTTTCAAAAAAGCCATAAACACTCACCACCAACTCATTAGGACCACCAAGAGGAACGCTTCCAGGAACGCATCAACAACAATGCACACAACAGCAAAGAGTTATTTGCGGTCATCAGTGAATTGACCAACCCCAGAGCAAATTCCACGGACATCCCCCCCTCTGCAACAACCTCTCCACCTACTTCCACCGCAAGACCTCAGACATCTACAACAGCTTCCAGGGTCAGGACCACCCCACACCCGCCACCGTCATACCCACCACCGAAGCCCCTCCAGACCCCCGCCACCTACTCTGTTGGTCCAACATCTCCTACGAAGAAACCCTCAACATCATGAACTCCATCCACTCTGGCCCACCCTCCGACCCCTGCCCCCACCACATCTTCAACAAATCAGGCAGCACCATCGCTCCCAAACTCCTGCACATCATCAACTGCTCCTTCAAAACCGCCACCGTCCCAGAAATCTGGAAACACGCCGAAATCAACCCCTTATTGAAGAAGCCCTCTGCATTCCCAGATGGCCGCAAGAACTTCGGGCCCATCTCTCTGCTCCACTTCCCAGCAAAAGTCATTAAAAAAGCTGTCAACAAAGAACTCACCAAACACATTAAAGATAACAACACCCTGGACCCTTCACAGTCCGGAGCAACCACAGCACCGAGACCACCCTCCTCGCTGCCACAGATGACATTCGCATCCTCCTAGACAGGGGTGAGACCGCAGCTCTCATCCTCCTCAACCTGTCCACTGCCTTTGACACCATCTCCCACCATACTCTAAAGACTCGTCTCCATGACGCCGGCATCCGTGACAGGGCACTAGAATGGATCACCTCCTTCCTCACCGACAGAACCCAAAAGGTGCGACTCCCCCCCTTCTCCTCAGAGGCCACCAAGATCAACCGCGGCATCCCGCAAGGCTCCTCTCTGAGCCCCACTCTCTTCAACCTCTACATGGCCCCACTACCAGCCATCGCCAGACACCACACGCTCAACATCGTCTCATACACTGACGACACAGCTAATCATCTCCTTCACCAACAACCCGCACACAGCCAAAGCCAACCTCCACAATGGGATGAAGGCAGTCGCCACCTGGATGTAGGATAGCTGTCTCAAGCTAAATCCCAACAAAACAGAAGTCCTTGTCATTGGCAGCAACCCCTCCACCTGGGACGACTTGTGGTGGCCCACTGCCCTCGGAAGTACTCCGGCCCTTACCGACCACGCCCGCAACCTCGGCTTCATCCTGAACTCAGCACTCTCAATGAACCGTCAAGTCAGCGCAGTCTCCTCTGCCTGCTTCCACACCATGCGCATGCTCCAGAAGATCTTCAAATGGATCCCAACCGAAATCCAGAAGAACAGTCACCGAGGCCCTTGTCAGCAGCCGCCTAGACTACAGCAACGCACTCTACGCCGGAACCACTGCCAAGGTACGGAAAAGACTGCAATGTATCCAGAACGCCGCTGCCCGTCTCATCAAGAACGCCCCCAGACACAGCCACACCTCCGCCCTACTGAGATACCTGCACTGGCTCCCAATAGACAAGAGAATTACATTCAAGCATCTCACGCGCGCCTACAAAGCCCTTCACGACATCGGACCAGAATACCTCAACCGCAGAATCCACTTCTATACGCCCACCAGGCAGCTCCACTCCGCCGACCTCGCCCTCGCCGCCATCCCACGCATCCGGAAGACCACAGCCGGAGGAAGATCCTTTTCACATCCCGCCGCCAAGACCTGGAACTCCCTCCCCATCCACCTCAGAAGATCTCCCACTCTATAGCAAATCAGAAAAGACCTCAAAACCTGGCTCTTCGACTGACCCCCAACTGATCCTTGACCCCCCAGAGCCTTGAGACCCGAGCGGGTGACTAGTCGTGCTCTACAAATCTGCTGATTGATTGATTGAGGATGGCAAGAGCACTAAGGCAGCTACACCTGGAGGTGAGGGGGCCCCTCACAGGCCTGGGCCCCAGTACCACTGCACCTGCTGCACTCTTGATAGATGCGCCCCGCCTCACACCCCTTCCACCTCACACTTTGACATGTTTAAGTATGTTCCTAACATGTCATGTTGTAGTGTACTAGACTGTTCAAGCTCACACCCCTCACAGACCTGGGCCACAGTGCCACTGCACCTGCTGCACTCTTGGTAGGCAGCCACTGCCTCACACCCTGACAGCCCTGGGCCCCGGTGCCACTGCACCTGCTGCACTCGTGGCAGGTAAGCCCCTGCCTCACACCCGTTTCACCTCTCACTCTCACATCTAAGTATGTTCTTAACATGTCAAGTTGTATTGTACTAGGCTGTTCAACCTCACACCCCTCACAACTCTGGGTCCCCGGTGCTACTGCACCTGCTATACTCTTGGTAGGTACGCCCCTGTCTCACACCACTCACAGCCCTGGGCCCCGGTGCCACTGCACCTGCTGCACTCTTGCTAAGTACGCCCCTGCCTCACACCCCTCAAAGCCATGGGCCCAGGTGCACTGGTGCACTCTTGGTAGGTACTCCCCTTCTTCAAAGCCCTCACAGACCTGGGCCCCGGTGCCACTATACCTGCTGCACTCTTGGTAGGTACGCCCTGTCTCACAGCCCTGTGCCCCGGTGCCACTGCACCTGCTGCACTCTTGGTAAGTACTCCCTGCCTCACAGTCCTCCCTCACCTGGTCTGTGGTACCTCCGCGCTGCTGATGCTCTCGTGTGGCGTGTGACAATATTTATTCCACAATATTCTGCCTCCGACGCACAAAGAGGCCTCACTCACGAGTCACATCAGACAGGTCAACTCTAAGGTGTCTGAACCACTTTATCAGGTCAACCTGGAGCCCTCCCTCCCCCTCTGTCTCTTCTCTCTTCCGCCGTCTCACCCTCCTCCCTCCCTCTATGCTCTCTACCTGTCTCTCCCTCTCTCTCTCCTCCTCCCTCTCTCTGTGCTCTCTACCTGTCTCACCCTCTCTCTCTCCTCCTCCCTCTCTCTGTGCTCTCTACCTGTCTCACCCTCTCTCTCTCCTCCTCCCTCCCTCTATGCTCTCTACCTGTCTCTCCCTCCCTCCATCTCTCTGCACCTCTCTCCTCCCACCCTCCATCTCTCTGCACCTGTCTCCCCCTCTCTCTCTATCTCTCTGTACCTGTCTCTCCCTCTTCCCTCCCTCTGTCTCTCTGATCCAGTCTCTTCCTCCCTCAATCTCTCTGCACCTTTCTGTAGGAAAGTACCATCTTGCCTGGCATGTTACCCCCATATTTCACTGTATATATGTTGTTTTAGTCCATGTGTCACTGGTCCCTGCCAGCCAGGGCCCCAGTGCTCATAAGTAAGTGCCCTGTATGTGTTCCCTGTGTGATGCCTAACTGTCTCACTGAGGCTCTGCTAACCAGAACCTCAGTGGTTATGCTCTCTCTGCTTTCCAAATTTGTCACTAACAGGCTAGTGAACAATTTCACCAATTCACATTGGCATACTGGTACACCCATATAATTCCCTAGTATATGGTACTGAGGTACCCAGGGTATTGGGGTTCCAGGAGATCCCTATGGGCTGCAGTATTTCTTTTGCCACCCATAGGGAGCTCTGACAATTCTTACACAGGCATGCCAGTGCAGCCTGAGTTAAATAACGTCCACGTTATTTCACAGCCATTTACCACTGCACTTAAGTAAGTTATAGGTCACCTATATGTCTAACCTTCACCTGGTGAAGGTTGGGTGCAAAGTTACTTAGTGTGTGGGCACCCTGGCACTAGTCAATGTGCCCCCACATCGTTCAGGGCAAATTCCCCGGACTTTGTGAGTGTGGGGACACCATTACACGCGTGCACTGTACATAGGTCACTACCTATGTACAGTGTCACAATGGTAACTCTGAACATGGCCATGCAACATGTCTAAGATCATGGAATTGTCACCCCAATGCCATTCTGGCATTGGGAGGACAATTCCGTGATCCCCCGGGTCTCTAGCACAGAACCCGGGTACTGCCAAACTGCCTTTCCAGGGTCTCCACTGCAGCTGCTGCTTCTGCCAACCCCTCAGACAGGTTTCTGCTCTCCTGGGGTCCAGGCAGCCCTGGCCCAGGAAGGCAGAACAAAGAACTTCCTCTGAGAGAGGGTGTACCACCCTCTCCCTTTGGAAATAGGTGTGAAGGCTGGGGAGGAGTAGCCTCCCCCAGCCTCTGGAAATGCTTTGATGGGCACAGATGGTGCCCATCTCTGCATAAGCCAGTCTACCCCGGTTCGGGGATCCCCCAGCCCTGCTCTGGTGCGAAACTGGACAAAGGAAAGGGGAGTGACCACTCCCCTGACCTGCACCTCCCAGGGGAGGTGCCCAGAGCTCCTCCAGTGTGTCCCAGACCTCTGCCATCTTGGAAACAGAGGTGTCTGTGGCACACTGGACTGCTCTGAGTCGCCAGTGCCAGCAGGTGACGTCAGAGGCTCCTTCTGATAGGCTCTTACCTCTCTTGGTAGCCAATCCTCCTTCCTAGGTAGCCAAACCTCCTTTTCTGGTTATTTAGGGTCTCTGCTTTAGGGATCTCACCAGATAACAAATGCAAGAGCTCATCAGAGTTCCTCTGCATCTCCCTCTTCACCTTCTACCAAGGAGCGACCGCTGACTGCTCCAGGATGCCTGGAAAACCACAACAAAGTAGCAAGACGACTACCAGCAACCTTGTATCGCTTCATCCTGCCGGCTTTCTCAACTGTTTCCAGGTGGTGCATGCTCTGGGGATAGCCTGCCTCCTCTCTGCACCAGGAGCTCTGAAGAAATCTCCCGTGGGTTGACGGAATCTTCCCCCTGCAACCGCAGGCACCAAAAGACTGCATCACTGGTCCTCTGGGTCCCCTCTCAGCACGACGAGCGTGGGCCCTGGAACTCAGCAACTCTGCCCAAGTGACTCCCACAGTCCAGTGACTCTTCAGTCCAAATTTGGTGGAGGTAAGTCCTTGCCTCCCCACGCTAGACTGCATTGCTGGGTACCGCGTGATTTGCAGCTGCTCCGGCTCCTGTGCACTCTTCCAGGATTTCCTTCGTGCCCAGCCAAGCCTGGGTCCCCAACACTCTAACCTGCAGTGCACAACCTTCTGAGTTGTCCTCCGTCGTCGTGGCACTCCATTTTGTGACTTCGCAAGGACTCTAGTTCACTCTTCTTCTAAGTGCTTGCTCAGGTACTTCTGCGGGTGCTGCCTGCTTCTGTGAGGGCTCCCTACGTTGCTGGGCGCCCCCTCTGTTTCCTCCTCCAAGTGGCAACATCATGGTCCCTCCTGGGCCACAGCAGCACCCAATAACCTCTACCGCGACCCTTGCAGCTAGCAAGGCTTGTTTGCGGTCTTTCTGCGTGGGAACACCTCTGCAAGCTTCATCGCGACGTGGGACATCCATCTTCCAAAGGAGAAGTTCCTAGTCCTCTTCTTTCTTGCAGATCTCCAAGCTTCTTCCAACAGGTGGCAGCTTCCTTGCACCCTCAGCTGGCATTTCCTGGGCTCCAGCCCACTCTCAACATTGTCGCGACTATTGGACTTGGTCCGCATGTTTTACAGGTACTCAGGTCCGGAAATCCACTGTTGTTGCATTGCTGGTGTTTGTTCTTCCTGCAGAATCTCCCTATCACGACTTCTGTGCTCTCTGGGGGTAGTAGGTGCAATTTACACCTACCTTTCAGGGTCTTGGGGTGGGCTATTTTTCTAACCCTCACTGTTTTCTTACAGTCCCAGTGACCCTCTATAAGCTCACATAGGTTTGGGGTCCATTTGTGGTTTGCATTCCACTTTTGGAGTATATGGTTTGTTTGCCCCTATACCTAAGTGCTCCTATTGCAATCTATTGTAACTTTACATTGCTTGCATTACTTTTCTTGCTATTACCTGCATAATTTTGGTTTGTGTACATATATCTTGTGTATATATATTATCCTCATACTGAGGGTACTCACTGAGACACTTTTCGCATGTTGTCATAAAAATAAAGTACCTTTATTTTTAGTACTTCTGTGTATTGTGTTTTCTTATGATATTGTGCATATGACACCAGTGGTATAGTAGGAGCTTTACATGTCTCCTAGGTCAGCCTAAGCTGCTTTGCCATAGCTACCTTCTATCAGCCTAAGCTGCTAGAAACACCTCTTCTACACTAATAAGGGATAAATGGACCTGGCACAAGGTGTAAGTACCTCTGGTACCCACTACAAGCCAGGCCGCACTCCTACATTGGTGGCAGCGGTGGGATAAGTACTTGTAACTACTTAACACTTTGTCATTGTGTACTTTTCATAAGAGAATAATATACAAAACAAGTTCAGTGTATATACACCTAACCAAAAAGTTTTGCTTTTTTTCTCTCAAACTTTTTACAAAGTTCTGAAAAGTTTCTCTAAACTTCTAAAAGTTTCTAAAAGTTAGAAAAAGTTTTTTTTCTCTGTTCTTTAAAAAGTTCTGAAACGTTTTCTTTTTCTTCTCACTGTCTCTAAACCTTCTTCTATCATGTCTGATGTAGAGTCTGCTCTTAAAATGGTCAATACTACCTATGACAATTTGAATTACAAGAGCCGAAGGAGTCTCTGCTTAGATAGAGGTTTAGTGATAGGAAAGAACCCTACAAAAGAGTTTCTATATAACATGCTTATTGTGAATGATGAGTCCCAAGCAGGCACTTCAAATGAGAGGTTAATAGAAGGCTCCCATTCTGACTCAGGGGATCTCCTTGAGGGAGGTGGGGAGGGTTCTGTTCCAAATCTGCCCCCTAGCAGGCCACCTAGTAATGCTGGTAGTAATGGAGACTCCCATCATACTAGGGGTGTCTTTATTCCTGGAGGCCGGGTTATTAGCGTTCAGTCAGTTAGGGACAGATCTCCCTCTGTTGTTTCCAATGTATGTTCTGTGTCCAAGCATTCCCAACCCACCCACCCTGAAGACAACATGTTAGAAAGGGAACTTAAAAAGTTGAGAGTGGAAGAGACCAGACTGAAGCTTAAACAGCAACAGCTGGCCTTAGATAGGGAATCCCTAGACCTGGAGAAGGAGAGACAGAGTTTGGGGTTTGAACCCCATGGTGGCAGCAGCAGTATTCCTGATAATAATCCTGTTAGAGGGCATGATTCCAGGAATCTGCACAATATAGTACCCCCTTACAAGGAGGGGGATGACATCAACAAGTGGTTTGCTGCACTTGAGAGGGCCTGTATGGTACAGGGGGTCCCTCAAAGGCAGTGGGCTGCTATATTGTGGCTATCTTTCAATGGAAAGGGTAGGGATAGGCTCCTTACTGTTAGAGAAAGTGATGCTAACAATTTTGCAGTTTTGAAGGATGCACTCTTGGATGGATTTGGCTTAACCACTAAACAATACAGGATTAAGTTCAGAGACACCAGAAAAGAGTCCTCACAAGACTGGTTAGACTTTGTTGACTGTTCAGTGAAGGCCTTGGGGGTGGTTACATGGCAGTAAAGTTTCTGACTATGAAAGCCTATATTATCTTATTCTGAGAGAGCATATTCTGAATAACTGTGTGTCTGACTTGTTACACCAATATCTAGGGGACTCAGATCTGACCTCTCCCCAAGAATTGGGAAAGAAGGCAGACAAATGGGTCAGAACAAGAGTGAACAGAAATGTTCATCCAGGGGGTGACAAGGATGGCAAAAAGAAGGATGGTAAGTCTTCTGACAAGGGTGGGGACAAAAGTAAAACTGAGTCTTCATCAGGCCCACAAAAATCTTCTGGTGGGGGTGGTGGGTCCAAATCCTCTTCAAATAATCAAGTTAAAAAGCCTTGGTGTTATTTGTGTAAAGTCAAAGGCCACTGGACAACTGATGCCAGTTGTCCAAAGAAAAACACCAAACCTCCCACTACCACAACCCCTACTGCAAATTCTAGTGCCCCTAGTAATAGCAGTGGTGGTGGGAGCAAACCTACTAATAGCCAATCCAAGGGAGTAGCTGGGCTCACTTTTGGTAATTTAGTTGGGGTTGGTCTTGTTAGGGAGACCACAGAGGCTGTCTTACTCTCTGAAGGTGCCATTGATTTGGCCACCTTGGTTGCTTGTCCCCTAATATGGATAAGTGCAAGCAACTTCCCCTAATAAATGGTGTTGAGGTTCAGGCCTACAGGGACACAGGTGCCAGTGTTACCATGGTAATAGAGAAACTGGTGCACCCTGAACAACACCTACTTGGTCAGCAGTACCAAGTGACAAACGCTCATTACAACACTCTTAGCCACCCCATGGCTGTTGTGAATCTCAACTGGGGGGGGGTTACTGGTCCAAAAAAAGTTGTGGTTGCCTCCGATTTACCTGTAGACTGTCTACTAGGCAACGATTTAGAGACATCAGCTTGGGCAGAAGTGGAGTTGAAGCTTATGCAGCAATGCTGGGCATTCCTGGGCATATTTTTGCTTTGACAAGGGCTCAGGCCAAAAAGCAAAAAGGACAGGGTAACTTGGATCCTGGAACAATGACCAAGTGCTCCCTAAAGCTAGGGGTAGCAAGGGTAAATCCCTACCCACTATCCCTCCCTCTACAGGTGATTCTCCTTCTGAGGAAGAAGAATTTCCTCCCTTTGCAGAACCTTCACCAGATGAGCTGGCAGCAGACACTGCTGAGCTTTTGGGTGGAGGGGGGCCTGCCAGGGAAGAGCTGAGTGTGGCACAGCAATCCTGTCCCACATTAGAGGGTCTCAGACAGCAAGCTGTCAAACAGCAAAATGGGGATGTCAGTGACTCACATAGAGTTTACTGGGAGGACAACCTCTTGTACACAGAGGCAAGGGACCCAAAACCTGGAGCAGCCAGGAGATTGGTCATTCCCCTGCAGTACAGAGAGTTCCTCCTAACTCTGGCACATGACATTCCTTTGGCTGGGCATTTGGGCCAGATCAAAACATGGGAAAGGCTTGTCCCCCTGTTTCACTGGCCTAGGATGTCAGAGGACACAAAAGATTTTTGCAAGTCTTGTGTGACCTGCCAAGCTAGTGGCAAGACTGGTGGCACGCCAAAGGCTCCCCTTATTCCACTACCTGTGGTTGGGGTCCCATTTGAAAGGGTAGGGGTTGACATAGTTGGCCCACTTGACCCTCCTACTGCTTCAGGCAAAAGGTTTATCTTGGTGGTTGTGGACCATGCCACAAGATATCCTGAAGCAATTCCTCTAAGGACCACTACAGCTCCTGCAGTGGCAAAAGCCCTCATGGGAATCTTTTCCAGGGTGGGTTTCCCAAAAGAGACTGTATCAGACAGGGGTAGCAACTTTATGTCTGCATACTTGAAAGCTACGTGGAAGGAATGTGGTGTAACCTACAAATTCACCACGCCTTATCATCCACAGACTAATGGACTGGTAGAGAGGTTTAATACAACTCTCAAAGGAATGATAATGGGACTTCCTCAAAAACTCAGGAGGAGATGGGATGTCCTGTTACCTTGCCTCCTTTTTGCTTACAGGGAGGTACCTCAGAAAGGAGTGGGCTTCAGCCCCTTTGAACTCCTCTTTGGGCCCCCTGTAAGAGGTCCACTAACACTTGTGAAGGGGGGTTGGGAACAACCTTTAAAAGCTCCCAAACAGGACATAGTGGACTATGTACTTGGCCTAAGATCCAGAATGGCTGAGTACATGAAAAAGGCCAGTAAAAACCTTCAGGCCAGCCAAGAGCTCCAAAAGCAATGGCATGACCAGAAGGCTGTTCTGATTCCGTACCAACCAGGACAGAAGGTGTGGGTATTGGAGCCTGTGGCCCCAAGAGCACTCCAAATCAAATGGAGTGGACCCCATCTAATTGTTGAGAAAAAGGGTGAGGTTACCTATCTGGTAGACCTGGGCACTGCCAGGAGTCCCCTTAGGGTGATTCATGTCAACCGCCTAAAACCCTACTATGACAGGGCTGATCTCACCCTGCTCATGGCAACAGATGAAGGACAGGAAGAAGAGAGTGACGCTCTCCCTGATCTCTTCTCCTCCACTGAAGAGGATGCTTTAGTGGAGGGAGTAGTTTTAGCAGATTGTCTGACTGCAGAACAGAACGACAACTGCATAAATCTCCTTGGACAATTTTCTGAACTCTTTTCAACTGTACCAGGCACCACATCTTGGTGTGAACACACAATTGATACTGGAGACAGCCTAGCTGTCAAAAGTAAAATCTATAGGCAGCCTGACCATGTCAGGGACTGCAAAAAACAAGAGGGTCAGAAAATGCTTGATCTAGGAGTGGTTGAACCTTCTGAAAGCCCATGGGCGAGTCCTGTGGTGCTTGTACCAAAGCCTCACTCAAAAGATGGAAAAAGGGAAATGAGGTTTTGTGTTGATTACAGAGGTCTCAATCAGGTAACAAAAACTGATCCTCATCCTATACCCAGGGCAGATGAGCTCATAGATACACTGGCATCTGCCAAGTATCTAAGCACCTTTGATTTGACTGCAGGGTATTGGCAGATCAAATTGGCTGAGGATGCTAAACCTAAAACTGCATTTTCACCTATAGGAGGGCACTACCAATTTACAGTGATGCCCTTTGGTTTGAAGAATGCACCTGCCACTTTTCAGAGGTTGGTGAACACAGTCTTGCAAGGGTTGGAGGCTTTTAGTGCAGCATATCTAGATGATATAGCTGTCTTTAGCTCCACCTGGGATGAGCACCTGGTCCTCCTTTGGAAAGTTTTGGAGGCCCTGCAAAAGGCAGGCCTCACTATCAAGGCCTCAAAGTGCCAGATAGGGCAGGGAAAGGTGGTTTATCTGGGACACCTGGTAGGTGAAGAACAGATTGCACCACTTCAGGTGAAATCTAGACAATCATGGATTGGGTTCCCCCTACAACACAGACCCAGGTGAGAGTCTTCCTAGGCCTCACTGGGTATTACAGGAGATTCATTAAAAACTATGGCTCCATAGCAGCCCCACTTAATGATCTCACCAGTAAAAAGATGCCTAAAAAGGTATTGTGGACAGCTAGCAGTCAGAAAGCTTTTGAGGAGCTCAAACAGGCCATGTGCACTGCACCTGTCCTAAAAAGCCCATGTTACTCCAAGAAATTCATTGTTCAAACTGATGCATCTGAATTAGTGGTAGGGGCAGTCTTATCACAACTGAATTCTGAGGGCCAGGATCAACCAGTTGCTTTATCAGCAGAAGGTTGACCCCTAGAGAAATGCGTTGGTCTGCCATAGAGAGGGAGGCGTTTGCTGTGGTCTGGGCACTGAAAAAGTTGAGGCCATACCTGTTTGGCACTCACTTTATTGTTCAGACAGACCACAAACCTCTACTTTGGCTAAAACAAATGAAAGGTGAAAACCCTAAATTGTTGAGGTGGTCCATATCTCTACAGGGAATGGACTATACAGTGGAACAAAGACCTGGGAGTACCCACTCCAATGCAGATGGACTCTCCAGATATTTCCACTTAGACAATGAAGACTCATCAGGTCATGGCTAGTCTTATTGTCCTTCGTTTGGGGGTGGTGGTTGTGTAGGAAAGTACCATCTTGCCTGGCATGTTACCCCCAAATTTCACTGTATATATGTTGTTTTAGTCCATGTGTCACAGGGCCCCAGTATGTGCCCTGTATGTGTTCCCTGTGTAATGCCTAACTGTCTCACTGAGGCTCTGCTAACCCGAACCTCAGTGGTTATGCTCTCTCTCCTTTCCAAATTTGTCACTAACAGGCTAGTGACTAAATTTACCAATTCACATTGGCATACTGGTACACCCATATAATTCCCTAGTATATGGTACTGAGGTACCCAGGGTATTGGGGTTCCAGGAGATCCCTATGGGCTTCAGAATTTCTTTTGCCACCCATAGGGAGCTCTGACAATTCTTACACAGGCCTGCCAGTGCAGCCTGAGTGAAATAACGTCCACGTTATTTCACAGCCATTTACCACTGCACTTAAGTAACTCATAAGTCACCTATATGTCTAACCTTCACCTGGTGAAGGTTGGGTGCAAAGTTACTTAGTGTGTGGGCACCCTGGCACTAGCCAAGGTGCCCCCACATCGTTCAGGGCAAATTCCCCGGACTTTGTGAGTGCGGGGACACCATTACACGTGTGCACTGTACATAGGTCACTACCTATGTACAGCGTCACAATGGTAACTCCGAACATGGCCATGTAACATGTCTAAGATCATGGAATTGTCACCCCAATGCCATTCTGGCATTGGGGTGACAATTCCATGATCCCCCGGGTCTCTAGCACAGAACCCGGGTACTGCCAAACTGCCTTTCCGGGGTCTCCACTGCAGCTGCAGCTGCTGCCAATCCCTCAGACAGGTTTCTGCCCTCCTGGGGTCCAGGCAGCCCTGGCCCAGGAAGGCAGAACAAAGAACTTCCTCTGAGAGAGGGTGTAACACCCTCTTCCTTTGGAAATAGGTGTGAAGGCTGGGGAGGAGTAGCCTCCCCCAGCCTCTGGAAATGCTTTGATGGGCACAGATGGTGCCCATCTCTGCATAAGCCAGTCTACACCGGTTCAGGGATCCCCCAGCCCTGCTCTGACACGAAACTGGACAAAGGAAAGGGGAGTGACCACTCCCCTGACCTGCACCTCCCAGGGGAGGTGCCCAGAGCTACTCCAGTGTGTCCCAGGCCTCTGCCATCTTGGAAACAGAGGTGTCTGTGGCACACTGGACTGCTCTGAGTGGCCTGTGCCAGCAGGTGACATCAGAGGCTCCTTCTGATAGTCTCTTACCTCTCTTGGTAGCCAATCCTCCTTCCTAGGTAGCCAAACCTCCTTTTCTGGCTATTTAGGGTCTCCGTTTTGGGGATCTCACCAGATAACGAATGCAAGAGCTCATCAGAGTTCCTCTGCATCTCCTTCTTCACCTTCTGCCAAAGGATCGACCGCTGACTGCTCAGGACGCCTGCAAAACCGCAACAAAGTAGGAAGATGACTACTAGCAACCTTGTATCGCTTATCCTGACGGATTTCTCGACTGTTTCCAGGTGGTGCATGCTCTGGGGGTAGCCTGCCTCCTCTCTGCACCAGGAGCTCTGAAGAAATATCCCGTGGGTCGACAGAATCTTCCCCCTGCAACCGCAGGCACCAAAAGACTGCATCACTGGTCCTCTGGGTCCCCTCTCAGCACGACGAGTGTGGTCCCTGGAACTCAGCAACTCTGTCCAAGTGACTCCCACAGTCCAGTGACTCTTCAGTCCAAGTTTGGTGGAGGTAAGTCCTTGCCTTCCCACGCTAGACTGCATTGCTGGGTACCGCTTGATGTGCAGCTGCTCCGGCTCCTCTGCACTCTTCTAGGATTTCCTTTGTGCACAGCCAAGCCTGGGTCCCCGACACTCTAACCTGCAGTGCACAACCTTTTGAGTTGTCCTCCGGCATCGCAGGACTCCCTTTTGTGACTTCGTGTGGACTCCGGTTAACTCTTCTTCGAAGTGCCTGTTCAGGTACTTCTGCGGGTGCTGCCTGCTTCTGTGAGGGCTCCCTACGTTGCTGGGCGCCCCCTCTGTCTCCCGGTACTCAGGTCCGGAAATCCACTGTTATTGCATTGCTGGTGTTTGTTCTTCCTGCAGAATCCCCCTATCACGACTTCTGTGCTCTCTGGGGGTAGTAGGTGCTCTTTACACCTACCTTTCAGGGTCTTGGGGTGGGCTATTTTTCTAACCCTCACTGTTTTCTTACAGTCCCAGCGACCCTCTATAAGCTCACATAGGTTTGGGGTCCATTCGTGGTTCGCATTCCACTTTTGGAGTACATGGGTTGTGTTGCCCCTATACCTATGTGCTCCTATTGCAATCTATTGTAACTTTACACTGCTTTCATTACTTTTCTTGCTATTACTTACCTAATTTTGGTTTGTGTACATATAACTTGTGTATATTACTTACCTTCTTACTGAGGGTACTCACTGAGATACTTTTGGCATATTGTCATAAAAATAAAGTACCTTTATATTTAGTACTTCTGTGTATTGTGTTTTCTTATGATATTGTGCATATGACACCAGTGGTATAGTAGGAGCTTTACATGTCACCTAGTTGAGCCTAAGCTGCTCTCCATATCTACCGTCTATCAGCCCAAGCTGCTAGAAACACCTCTTCTACACTAAGAAGGGATAACTGGACCTGGTACAGAGTGTAAGTACCTCTGGTACCCACTACAGGCCAGGCCAGCCTCCTACACTGTCTCTCCCTCTTCTCTCCCTCTGTCTCTCTGTACCTGTGTCTCCCTCCCTCCTCTCTCTATCTCTCTGTACCTGTCTCTCCCACCTCCCTATGTCTCTCTGTACCTGTCTCTCCCTCCCTCCCTCTCTGTACATGACTCTCCCTCCTCTCTCTATCTCTCTGTACCTGTTTCTCCCTCCCTCCCTCTCTGTACCTGTCTCTCCCTCCTCCCTCCTCCCTCTGTCTCTCTGTAACCGTCTCTCTATCTTCTCTCCCTCTGTCTCTCTGTACCTGTCTCTCCCTCCTCCCTCTGTCTCTCTGTACCTGTCTCTCCCTCCCTCCCTCTACCTGTCTCTCCCTCCTCCCTCTGTCTCTCTGTACCCGTCTCTCTATCTTCTCTCCCTCTTTCTCTCTGATCCAGTCTCTTCCTCACGCCATCTCTCTGTCTCTCGCTCCTCTGTTCCAGTTTCCCAGTACAACCTTCATGGCAGACAAGGAGGTCTCCCTGGACAGAGCTGCCCCTGGGTGAGAGATGAGCCTGGAACACGAGACTCCTCTTCATGGAGAGATTTACTGCCTCATCTGAGAGAGACTCTGTGTCTGCACAAAGGTGGGAATATCTCACTTTTTAACTGTTTAAACACACATTTGACTTTATGAAAAAACAAATATTGTTATAGATATTTACATACCTCACACAGAGCAATATGTATTTTGAATGTGCTTTTATGCAGGTTAGTGCCTTTCATATATTTTTAAAAACAACCTTTCCTCTTGGAAAGACTAAAACATGAAATCTGAACACAGTAAGGCTTACTACTGCCTACACCTTTTGTGAATACACAAAACAGTGATGGATGAATGCTTGAATTAATCTCAGCCACTGGCAGCCACTCGGCCGCATCCCAACCCATTGTAATTCTGCCCACCATGTGTTAGACCTGACAGCCTTAGGGTGGTCATCCCCCAACTTTTTGCCTGCCTCCCTCCGTTTTTCTGATCTCCTTTTGCTTGTTTTAGGATTCTGCGCACTTTACCGCTGCTGACCAGTGCTAAAGTGCATGTGCTCTCTCCCTAAAAACATGGTGACATTGGCTCATACCCAGCTGGCATATTTAACTTACCTGTAAGTCCCTAGGAAAGTGCACTACATGTGCAGAGGGCCTGTACATTAAATGCTACCAGTGGGCCTGCAGCACTGGTTGTGCCACCCACATCATTAGCCCTTAACCATGTCTCAGGCCTGCCACTGCAAGACCTTTCTGTGCAGTTTCACTGACACTTCGAATTGCATTTAAAACTACTTGCCAAGCCTTAAATTCCCCTTTTATTACATATGTCACCCCTAAGGTTTGCCCTAGGTAGCCCATAAGGCAAGGTGCTATGTAAGTAAAAGGCAGGACATGTACATATGTGTTTTACCTGTCCTGGTAGTAAAAAACACCCAAAGTCCTTTTTCTCTACAGTGAGCCTACTCATCTTATAGGCCAGCATTAGCGATACCCTTACATACTTTTAAGTGGTAAACCCTAACCTGAAAGGAGTAACATTTTCATGTTTGGTATGATTGGAATAGTAGTGAGAGATCCTACTTGCTGGTGAATTTGGGTTTAAGATTACTATTTTAGAAATGCCACTTCTAGAAAGTGGACATTTCTCTGCACTTATTGCTCTCTGTGCCTTACAACCTGTTTCTAACCCACGTCTGGTCTGTGCTGGTTGACAGCTCCTCTTGTGGATTCCACCCAGGCAGCCACAAACACAGGACACTCAGCTGCATCTGCATACTGTAGGAAGGTCGCCTCTTTCTAGCCGTGTTACCCCCACTTTTGGCCTGTTTGTGAGTATATGTCAGGGTGTTTTCACTGTCTCACTGGGATCCTGCTAGCCAGGGCCCAGTGCTCAGAGTGAAGACCCTATGTTGTCAGTGTGTTTGTTATGTGTCACTGGGACCCTGCTAGCCAGGACTCCAGTGCTCATACGTTTGTGGCCTATATGTATGTGTTCCCTGTGTGATGCCTAACTGTCTCACCGAGGCTCTGCTAACCAGAACCTCAGTGGTTATGCTCTCTCTGCTGTCACAATTGTCACTACAGGCTACTGACTACCTTCACCAATTCTCATTGGCACTGGTACACCCATATAATTCCCTAGTATATGGTACTGAGGTACCCAGGGTATTGGGGTTCCAGGAGATCCCTATGGGCTGCAGCATTTCTTTTGCCACCCATAGGGAGCTTAGGCAATTCTTACACAGTCCTGCCACTGCAGCCTGAGTGAAATAACATCCACTTTTCAGCCATTTTTCACTGCACATAAGTAACTTATAACTCACCTATATGTCTAACCTTCACCTGGTGAAGGTTGGGTGCAAAGTTACTTAGTGTGTGGGCACCCTGGCACTAGCCAAGGTGCCCCCACATCGTTCAGGCAAATTCCCCGGACTTTGTGAGTTCAAGGACACCATTACACGCGTGCACTATACATAGGTCACTACCTATGTATAGCGTCACAATGGTAACTCCGAACATGGCAATGTAACATATCTAAGATCATGGAATTGTCACCCCAATACCATTCTGGTATTGGGGGACAATTCCATGATCCCCCGGGTCTCTAGCACATTACCCGGGCGCTGCCAAACTGTCTTTCTGGGGTTTCCACTGCAGCTGCTGCTGCCGCCAACCCCTCAGACAGGATTCTGACCTCCTGGGGTCCAGGCAGCCCTGGCCCAGGAAGGCAGAACAAAGGATTTCCTCTGAGAGAGGGTGTTATACCCTCTCCCTTTGGAAATAGGTGTGAAGGCAGGGGAGGAGTAGCCTCCCCTAGCCTCTGGAAATGCTTTGATGAGCACAGATGGTGCCCATCTCTGCATAAGCCAGTCTACACCAGTTAAGGGATTCCCCCAGCCCTGCTCTAGCGCGAAAGTGGACAAAGGAAAGGGCGGTGACCACTCCCCTGACCAGTACCTCCCAGGGGAGGTGCCCAGAGTTCCTCCAGTGTGTCCCAGACCTCTGCCATCTTGGAAATAGAGGTGTTGGGGGCACACTGGACTGATCTGAGTGGCCAGTGCCAGCAGGTGACGTCAGAGACCCCCTCTGATAGGCTCTTACCTCTCTTGGTAGCCAATCCTCCATTCTTGGTAGCCAAACCTCCTTTTCTGGCTATTTAGGGTCTCTCCTCTGGGGAATTCTTCAGATAACGAATGCAAGAGCTCACCAGAGTTCCTCTGCACTTCTCTCTTCAACTTCTGCCAAGGATCGACCGCTGACTGCTCCAGGACGCCTGCAAAACCGCAACAAAGTAGCAAGGCGACTACCAGCAACATTGTAGCACCTCATACTTCCGGCTTTCTCGACTGTTTCCTGGTGGTGCAAGCTCTGGGGGTCATCTGCCTTTACCCTGCACTGGAAGCCAAGAAGAAATACCCTGTGGGTCGACGGAATCTTCCCCTGCTAACGCAGGCACCAAAAGACTGCATCACCAGTCCTCTGGGTCCCCTCTTATCCTGACGAGCATGGTCCCTGGAACACAGGAACTCTATCCAAGTGACTCCCACAGTCCAGTGATCCTTCAGTCCAAGTTTGGTGGAGGTAAGTCCTTGCCCCCCCACGCTAGACTGCAAACCTGTGCACTGCATGATTTGCAGCTGCTCTGGCTCCTGTGCACTCTTCCAGGATTTCCTTTGTGCACAGCCTAGCCTGGGTCCCCAGCACTCCGTCCTGCAGTGCTCAACCCTCTAAGTTGAACTCAGGCATCGTGGGACCCTCCTTTGTGACTCTGAACCAGCTCTGGTTCACAAATCTTCTAAGTGCCTGTTTGGGTACTTCTGCGGGTGCTGCCTGCTTCTGTGGGGGTTCTCTGAGTTGCTGAGCGCCCCCTCTGTCTCCTCCTCCAAGGGGCGACATCCTGGTCCTTCCTGGTCCCCAGCAGCACCCAAAAGCCTCTATGGCAACCCTTCCAGCTATCAAGGCTTTTTTGCAATATTTCTGCGTGGGAACACTTCTGCAACCTTCATCACAAAGTGGGACATCTTCCATCCAAAGGAGAAGTTCTGAGTCCTCTTCGTTGTTGCAGAATTCCAAGCTTCTTCCATCCGGAGGCAGCTTCCTTGCACCTTCATCCGGGGTTTCCAGGGCTCCTGCCCCCCCCGGACACTATCGCGACTCTTGGACTTGGTCCCCTTGCCTTGCAGGTCCTCAGGTCCAGGAATCCATCTTCAGTGCTTTGCTGGTGTTTGTTGTTCTTGCAGAATCCCCCTATCACGACTATTGTGTCCTTTTGGGGTAGTAGGTGTACTTTACTCCTACTTTTCAGGGTCTTGGGGTGGGGTATCTTGGACACCCTGACTGTTTTCTTACAGTCCCAGCGACCCTCTACAAGCTCCCATAGGTCTGGGGTCCATTTGTGATTCGCATTCCACTTTTGGAGTATATGGTTTGTGTTGCCCCTAGACCTATGTTCACCTATTGCATCCTATTGTAATTCTACACTGTTTGCATTACTTTTCTTACTCTTACTTACCTATTTTGGGTTTGTGTACATATAACTTGTGTATATTACTTACCTTCTTACTGAGGGTACTCACTGAGATACTTGTGGCATATTGTCATAAAAATAAAGTACCTTGGTGGCCGGCTGGTTGGCGGGCAGGGGTCGGCTGGACCTGGCTACCGCGCACGGAGTAACACACATAGCTCGCATAGCAGCGAGTATGGTGGGCAGGAAGGTTGCCCCCATTAGAGACAGCATAATGTGCAATGTGGCGTTGATATGTTGGAAACGGTGCGTGAAAAGGACTGGGGTTGGGCCGCCGTACCCTCCCGCTTTACCGCTGGAGGCAGTCGCTCTAGAACCGCGAGGAAGAGAACGAGGGGGGCTGGGATTAGGACCATGGACGAGGGCAGGGTTGGAGACAGTGGGGGGACTATTCAGCGAGGGGAAGCTGAGGAGCTTTGATGACATAGCAGGAGGGGGGGTGCCGCAAGGACAATTTTTACTCTTTAGGAGGCTGGTGCACACCCTGAAAAAGCACTGGGGCACGATTAATGCGGAACCCACAGTCCAAGGGGTGCTGCACCTCCTGTTGACGGCAGGAGAGGAACCTCACTTGATCACAAAAATATACCGGGCCCAAATAGAGTCAGCTGTGGACCCCCTGCACTCCCTAAGAGAAAAATGGGAGAAGACAGTTGGGCGAGATCTGACCGAGTCGGAGTGGGCCAGAGCATTAGCTTATCCCAGGATGATCTCACGCAACACGAGGCTCAGATATATTCAATACAACTATTTACACAGAACATACCTCACCCCGCATCGGCTGCACCGCATTTATGGGGGGGCGCCCAGGGCATGCCCCAGATGTGAGGGCGGGGGGGCCGACTTTGATCATATGATGTGGGAATGCCCGAGGCTCCGGACAGGTTGGGGCGCGATGTTGGCTACCCTCACAGAGCTGTTCGGCACGGAGCTTCGGCCCACCCCTGACTTGTACCTATTGGGTCTTCGAACTGGTGTCAAGTGGAGCAAGGTTGGGAATCGCTTCCTTGACCTGTCTCTAGCTCTATATAAAAGGTTGATCACGAAGGGATGGAAGTCTCCTGCTCACCCATCACTGATAGAGTGGAGAAGCGATGTCACAAAATGGTCCAGGGCGGAGCTAGAGGTCCTTAAAGCTGAGGAGGCCAGGGGGGTTCGTCAGACCCCCATCGCCTCGGAGTGGGAAAACCTAGTGACCAGCTGGGATGACTTAACGAAGAGACCAATGGCGCCCGAGGGAGTGGGATGAACTAGCGGATATGGCCAGCAGAATTGATCATAGGGGAAGACCCTTGTAACCATGACAGAAGGAATACTAAGCACCCGATCAGTCCGAACGAGATGTGAGAGAGAGGGGGCGAGCGTAATAGTACACCAAGAGGATAGGGAAGGGTAGAAGGCGAAACACAGGCCATCACAGCATTACAAGAAGTGCCCGGGCAGTTTTCCCTTTTAGAAATTAAACAGTTCCACCCACACAAGCCAATAAGTTTACATATAGTTCAAAGTTGAGTTAAGTCTGTTATCAGGTCACAATATGCGAAAAGTAACATGGGGTATTGAAAGAATGGATACCGCAAAAACGTTCTGTCCAAGAGCTGGAATCAATGATAGATAAGTAATGTAAGATTATGGTAAAGAATAAGTAAATGTGTAACATATTGCAAGGAACGCAAAACATAGAAATGGCTCAATTAGCAGAACTGTACAATAAAGACAAATCGTTACTGTAAGTAGAATTACATTTGTAAAACAGCAAACAGTTAATAAAAATATATTTGAAAAAAAAAAAAAAAGTACCTTTATTTTTAGTAACTCTGAGTATTGTGTTTTCTTGTGATATTGTGCATATGATATAAGTGGTATAGTAGGAGCTTTGCATGTCTCCTAGTTCAGCCTAAGCTGCTTTGCCATAGCTACCTTCTACCAGCCTAAGCTGCGAAAAACACCTCTATTCTACTAATAAGGGATAACTGGACCTGGCACAGGGTGTAAGTACCACAAGGTACCCACTATAAGCCAGGCCAGCCTCCTACACATACTGATTGGGCTTCCTGGGCAGGGAGGGTGGAGAGACTCTCACACTTTAAAGGCCAGTGGCCTGCCCCATGCAAAGGACTGAAACCCCCTCCACAGACCTCCTGACAGACAGAGCTGGATTGAAAGTGGACCTTGTGCACTTTAAAACCACTTTTTGAAGTTTCCCCCACTTTAAAGGCATATTTAGGTATATAAGCTGGGTCTGTGACCCCACCAAATAGACAGTTCTGGACCTGCAAACTGGACTCTGTCAGAAGACTTGCTGTGTTGCCCAAAGGACTCATTTGGGCTACTTTTCTGAAGGAATGCTCTCCTGCTTGTTGCCCTGCTACCTGCTGCTCCTGAGTCTGCTACAAGGAACCTGCCTTCCTTCTAAAGTGTCTCCATGGGCATGAATTGAGCTTTATTCCTGTTTCTGAAGTCTCAGGGCCAACAACGACTTCTACTCTCCAAGGAAATCCATAGCACTGGAAAATCGACACAGCGTCTGCAAATTTGACTCATCACCTGCAGAATCCACGCACCACCTGTATCGCGGATGGACAATCGCCACATTGCCTGCCTTATCAACGCAACGCCTGCCACATCTACACAGCGTGTCTGGATTTTTCAAAGCATCATCCCTGGGTGTCATACTATCCCCGCATCGAAGTGAGAAACAAAGGCTGCATGACCGAAAATCAACACATCACCTTGCTGCGTGGAAAGAAGCGATGTGTAGCTTCTGCCGGACTGGAAAAATCGCTGCATTGCTTTGCTTTTCACCACCTTTCCTCTGCAGGTCTCTGCGACATTATTTTTGATGCATCCCCAGGTACTTTGTGCTAAAACCGACGCAGTGATAGATTTTTGTGGATTAAGACTATTTGCACCTTTTTAAAAGTGATATCTCTACTTGTGTACATTGGTTCTTGATTGTTTTGATTTTATTCAGATAAATAATATCTATTTTTCTAAACTGGTATGATGTATTCTTGTGGTGTTTTCGTGTGTTTCTGTATGAGTTATTGCACAAATACTTTATACATTTTCTTCTAAATTATGCCTGCTTGCTATGTGCCAGCTTCCACAATTTGAGCAAAGGATAATTTAGGTTGTGTTGTCACCTATCCTGACTAGGATTTTGGTCCTTACTTGGACAGGTTGTGTAGCTCCGTCAGCTAGAGTCTCAATTTCTAACACCATGCCACCTCAGTTTGAACTCAGCTATTTGCAAATCAGCCTTGATCGTGCTCCTCATGGGTACAGTCCAGCCCGAGGCCAGATCCTCCCTTAACCGGAACACGAACAACCCAGGACTGGTTTCACCGTAGGGATGGGCTCATCAGCAGGGTACAGCTTGGTTCCAGTGACCTTTTGTGAAAAGTCATTTATGAGTTCAAGGAGGCAGTGGAAGATAGAGGATGGGCCTGGGAAGGGACTGAGAGAGGCAGTTGAGAGAGTGGGTGGATTTGCCTGGTGCTTTGACTCCAGGTGGCAGGTTGGATTCACCACATTGTATGTGTTTTGCATTTGGGTTTGGAGAGGGAGAAAGGAATAGTAAGCAAGACAGAGTATGAGAGAGAGAGAGATAGAGATAGAGAGAGAGAAAACAAATACCCACTGCCCTTAGCCCTGATACCAGATCACATACAAACACTCACACACACAAAGACATATATACAGTCACACAAAAACAAAGATACACACATACACAAACACAAACAAGCATACTCCAAAAACTGGGTTTGAGAGGCCATGTATGAGGCATGGGTGGGTATATAAATAATACCCAGTGAGAGGCCGCGCAGGAGGCCTGGGTGGGTATATAAATAATACCCAGTGAGAGGCCACGCAGGAGGCCTGGGTGGGTATATAAATAATACCCAGTGAGAGGCCGCGCAGGAGGCCTGGGTGGGTATATAAATAATACCCAGTGAGAGGCCACGCAGGAGGCCTGGGTGGGTATATAAATAATACCCAGTGAGAGGCCGCGCAGGAGGCCTGGGTGGGTATAAGGTGCGAGATCTTCTGTAGGGGATTGTGCGACTGCCCCGGCCTCGGTTACAGCCTTGGTGCAGCGGCTGGCCACTGTATGGAGGTGGTCGATGCTGAGGAGCTCGTCTATGAAGGCAACTTTCGCCTCAATTTCTGTCGCTTTCTCGTTTTTTTGGTTCTCCTCCCACTGTTAGTTTTCTATGAACGGCCCCAACAGTCTCAATTACTTCCTCCCACCACTTTCTCTGCCTCTCCTCATCCTGCGCGCTTCTCCATGCCTGAGCCAAATTGTGGTTTTTAATGCAAATTTCTTTCTTTTCTTTGCGCTTGTCATATACTCCCAGAGATTTGAGGCTTTTAATGGGTGGATCTTGGATGAGGTTTGAAATCGTACAATCTTCTCCTCAAAGTCTCTATTTGAGGACTATTGAGGGTCCCAGTTAGTGGAATTCACAATTCCCCATCTTTAGATGTATATGCCTTTGGCTATGACACATGAGTAAACTTCTCCTTATTTACTTTTTTTCCCTTCTTTCATAAGGGATTTCCCATCCTGACAAGCTCTCAGTCACTCTCCGTTTGTCACTTACTCCACACTAATGGGCTCACAATCTGTCCACCAATACCAGCACGCCTCTGTCAGAGGTCATCCTATCACAGCGTGGATGTAGAGTCCGTCTCTTCATCCCTGACGCAACACCCGAGTACAGCCAGATTTTCACTTTCCACAAATTTTCCCCAGTTGCCCGCTCCAACTAGACAGAAATGTCTACAATAGCAAGAATACGACCTACTTTCACCAACAATAAACCCTCGATCTACGAAAGTCATTGTACATGGTGCATCCACTCCTGTGCACTAAGGTCGAACCGCCACCGAGGTCAATTTGTACAGCCATGCGAGAAAAGATTACGTCCATATCTTCAGTTAATTGATGGTGCCTCACAGTAAACCTCACCTTAGCAGGCAAGTTCAACAGTTTAATACTCTAACTAGTGGTACTTCTCTTCAGCTCTGCACCATCTGTATAACGACTCACATATTTGTCAATTTTAAAAAAAATCTAAGAATATTACCCAGAATGCAATAACCATCGCTCCTAGAAATCCAAAGATTAAAGTCTCATAATAATTGCTTTCAAAATCCGTCCACTGCATTCCACCACAGCACACTTACTACAACTCTCAACATGCACTACTCCACAACTCATTTATTCTTGCATGCGTGCAAATCCTTATTGACACGCACATCATCCTTCTTCAGCCACGTCATCTCCCCGAACCAGGTTTGGGTTGGGACTAGATCAATTTAAATCTTCAGGAACTCTGTTTGATTCCATGAAGAAGCAGCACTTGGTTCTATAGTCAAATAGTTTATTAATTACTGTCCGGGTCCCAGGAACCATCCTCTGCTACCAGATCTGCCAGTGTGCTACCCTAAGTTAAGGGATGATGCTAAGAGCACTTCAATTGTTAGGACCCAGAGCTGTGTACTCCTGATACGGCCTATGGGGGCCCGATTAGATCTGGCAATAGTATATTTGAGTTCAAGTTCAATAATCAGGACTCAGGCATTCTAATGAGAATGACAGAAACCAGTTATAGTTTGAAACTTCATATGAGGAGATTAGAGGCACAATACACAGAATAGGCCACCAATAGGTTAGCAGCTCAAGTCCATAATTCATAAGTATTAGGAACTCAGTAAAGTTCTACATAAAATGCGGCATAGGTTCGCATCTTAAAGGTGGGCATTAGTGGGTTCCAGGGTACAGAGAAATGCACACCCTTTTCTAAAACTTTAGACAAAGACTTTCGTACATTTCTACACAAGTGTGCGTCTCTCAGCGTATGCACTAAGGAGGACAAGCTAGAAGTAACATATATTAAAATACATTTGAGGATTCTCCATGGTATATCACATTGGATTTAGATGTTCTCGCAGTTTGTTGAATCATACTGGTTGATGCATAGTGCACCGATGGCCTAGGGCAGTTAGAGCAGCCTTGGTCCAGCAAAGCTCTGGGAGAAGTCTCAGGTACATTCTTTATTCATTAGACTAAGCTTGCGCTCCTTTATTTAGAAGAAGACACACTAGCACTAGACATCACGTGGTATGCTATGACAGTGATCCAAGATGGAGGACAGTGTAAACTGAGGCTTTGTTAGCGTGAGCCCAGTTCCTAATGCATTTAAATTGAGGAGAAGGTAAACAGCGCTCACAGTGCTGCACCTGGGAGCTGGTGACAGAGATCTAAGATGGAGGACAGTGTAAACGCAGGCTATGTTAGCGTGAGCCCAGTTCCTAATGCATTTAAATTGAGGAGAAGGTAAACAGCGCTCACAGTGCTGCACTTGGGAGCTGGTGACAGAGATCCAAGATGGAGGACAGTGCAAACGCAGGCTATGTTAGCGTAAGCCCAGTTCCTCGTGCATTTACATCGAGGAGAAGGTAAACGTTGCTCATAATGCTGCACTTGGGAGCTGCCGGAAGATATTCAAGATGGAGTGCAGTGTAAACGTAGGCTATGTTAGCGTAAACCCAGTTTCTAGTGCATTTAAATTGAAGAGAAGGTAAACATCTCTCACAGTGCTGCACTTGGGAACTGGCAGCAGAGATTCTTCTAAGGCAGATAAGGTTTCACTTGTCAGACCTTACCCCTTCCCGCTGGGTCCTTGTTCGATGTGCACGGTGCCAGCTCTTGGGAGCTCCAGGAGATTAGGAAGGTTTCTGATTCTTGCTGATGGATGGTTCCAGAGCTCTCTGACCATGGGAGGGATCAGCAGTGAGAGTAGTCTTGATCAGACAGCTCTGGTCGCTGGGGGGTACTGTGTTACTTACCTCTGTGGTTTTCTGGTACTCCCAGCTTCCTTCTACACATTCCACTTACCTAGGTGTGGGTCCTGTGTTCACATTCCAATTTTTTAGTATATGGTTTGGGCTCCCCCTATGGTCACTATTGGTTATTGCTACTTGCACTGTTTTCTAACCATTTCTGTGCCTATTACTGTTTATTAATATATATATTTAGTGCATTACTTATCTCCTATTGGAGGGTTGCCTCAGTAGTACTTTATGGTTTTGTATTCTAAAAATAAAGTAACTTTATTTTTGTAAAACTCAGTGTTTTTTTTCAGGTGTGTAGGTGCTGTGTGAGTACAGTGGTATTGTATGAGCTTTGCATGTCTCCTAGATAAGCCTTGGCTGCTCATCCACAGCTACCTCGAGACAGCCTGGCTTCTAGACACTGACTACACTTCACTGAGAGGGGATACCTGGACCTGGTATAAGGTGTAAGTACCTTGGGCACCCAACACACATTGGCGCAGCCTCCTACACTAATCTAATGTAACTCCTAAGGATTAGGATTATGATCATAATAGATAACCCGACAATCATAAAAGTTATGAGATCAAAGAAAATAAGTACCTTAAGCATTAGTCATCACACAACCCTAATCAACAATGTTGAAACTAATTGTATTACATATCAAACTGCCACAATGTCAGTTGCTGAGTCACGTAGTACCCCCTGTATACCAACTATGAACATAAACATGCCCTAATGATCTCTCCAACTACAGACTTTTGCCTTAGTAACACATTAAAGAAATATGTAGCAGTACATTAACTCTCTGCAGGCCTGGGGTATGATACGTCTGAGGTCGTACAGTGTGTCATGATCCCTTTCTCTTTCTCTCTGCAGTGCTGGGATCTCTGGGATGGGCAGTTACACGTCTGAGGTCACACAGTGTGTCATTCACTCTCTCTCCTCTCTCTGCACTGCTGGGGTCTCTGGGCAGTGATACGCCTGAGGTGACACACTGAGTCATTAACTCTCTCTGTAGTGCTGGGGTCTCTGGGCAGTGATACGCCTGAGGTTACACAGTGTGTGAATAACTCTCTCTGTAGTGCTGGGGTCTAAGGGCAGTGACACGTCTGAGGTCACACAGTGCGTCATTCACTCTCTCTCCTCTCTCTGCAGTCCTGGGGTCTCTGGGCAGTGACACGCCTGAGGTCACACAGTGAGTCATTAACTCTCTCTGTACTGCTAGGGTCTCTGGGCTGGTCACTTACACGTCTAAGGTCAAACAGTGTGTCATTCACTCTCTCTCCTCTCTCTGCAGTGCTGGGGTCTCTGGGCAGTGATACGCCTGAGGTCACACAGTGAGTCATTAACTCTCTGTGCAGTGCTGGGGTCTCTGGGCAGTGATACGCCTGAGGTCACACAGTGAGTCATTAACTCTCTCTGTAGTGCTAGAGTCTCTGGGCTGGTCAGTTACACGTCTAAGGTCAAACAGTGTATCATTACCTCTCTCTCCCTTCCCTGTACTGCTGGGGTCTCTGGTCAGTGATATGCTTGAGGTCACACAGTGTGTCATTAACTCCCTCTCCTCTCTCTGCAGAGCTGGGGTCGCTGGGCAGTGATATGCCTGAAGTCACACAGTGTGTCATTACCTCTCTCTCCTCTCTCTGCAGTGCTTGGGTCGCTGGGCAGTGATATGCCTGAAGTCACACAATGTGTCATTACCTCTCTCTCCCCTCCGTGTAGGGCTGGGGTCTCTGGTCAAAGATACGCCTGAGATCACACAGTGTGTCATTAACTTTCTCTGCTCTCTCTGCAGTGCTGGGGCCTCTGGGCAGTGATTCTTCTGAGGTCACACACTGTGTAATTACCTTTCTCTCATCTCTCTGTTAATCTGGGGTCTCTGGGCAGTGATGCGCCTGAGGTCACAAAGTGTGTAATTAACTCTCTCCTCTCTCTGCAGCACTGAGGTCTCTGGGCAGTGAAATGCCTGCAATCACAAAGTGTGTCATTAACTTTGTCTCCTCTCTCTGCAGTCCTGGGGTCTCTGAGCAGTGATACGCCTGAGGTCACACAGTGAGTCATTAACTCTCTCCCCTCTCTGTAGAGCCGGCATCTCTGGGCACTGATACGACTGAGGTCACACAGTGTGTCATTAACTTTGTCTCCTCTCTCTGCAGTGCTGGGGTCTCTGGGCAGTGATATACCTGAGGTCACGCAGTGCGTCATTACCACTCTCCTCTCTCTGCAGTTCTGGGGTCTCTGGGCAGTGATATACCTGAAGTCACACAGTGCGTCATTACCTCTGTCTCTCCTCTCTCTGCAGTGCTGGGGTCTCTGGGCAGTGATATACCTGAGGTCACACAGTGCTTCATTACCTCTCTCCTCTCTCTGCAGCGCTGGGGTCTCTGGGCAGTGATAGACATGAGGTCACACAGTGCGTCATTACCTCTCTCTCCTCTCTCTGCAGTGCTGGGGTCTCTGGGCAGTGATATACCTGAGGTCACACAGTGCGTCATTACCTCTCTCCTCTCTCTGCAGTGCTGGGGTCTCTGGGCAGTGATAGACATGAGGTCACACAGTGTCATTACCTCGGTCTCTCCTCTCTCCGGAGCACTGGGGGTTTCTGGGCAGTGATATACCTGAGGTCACACAGTGCGTCATTACCTCTCTCCTCTCTCTGCAGCGCTGGGGTCTCTGGGCAGTGATATACCTGAGGTCACACAGTGCGTCATTACCTCTCTCCTCTCTCTGCAGTGCTGCAGTCTCTGGTCAGTGATACACCTGAGGTCACACAGTGTGTTATTACCTCTCTCCTCTGTCTGCAGTGCTGAGGTCTCTGGGTTGTGATATGCCTGAGGTCACAAAGTGTGTCATTAACTCTCTCCTTTCTCTGCAGCGCTGGCGTCTCTGGGCAGTGATACGCTTGAGGCCATACAGTGTGTCATTAACTCTCTCTCCTCTCTCTTCAGCACCAGGATCTGTGGGAAGTGATACTTTTGAAGTCAAACAGTGTGTCAAAAATTCTCTCTCCTCTCTGTGCAGCACTGAGGTCTCTGGGCAGTGATACGCCTGAGGTCACACAGTGAGTCATTAACACTCTCTCCCCCTTCCCTGTAGCACTGGGGTCTCTTGTTAGTGATACGCCTGAGATCACACATTGTGCCACTACCTCTCTCTCCTCTCTCTGCAGTCCTGGGGTCTCTGGGCTGGTTAGTGATACATCTGAGGTCACACAGAGTGTCATTACTTCTCCCTTTTCTCTCTGCAGTGCTGGGGTCTCCAGGAAGTGATACGCCTGAGATCACACAGTGTGCCATTAACTCTCTCTTCTCTCTCTGAAGTGCTGAGGTCTCTGGACACTGACACGTCTGAGGTCACACAGTGTGCCATTAACACTCTCTCCTTTCTGCAGTGGTGGGGTCTCTGGGCAGTGATACACCTGAGGTCACACAGTGTGTCATTAACACTCTCTCCTTTCTGCAGTGGTGGGGTCTCTGGGCAGTGATACACCTGAGGTCACACAGTGTGTCATTACCTCTCTCTCCCCTCCCTGTAGGGCAGGTGTCTCTGGTCAGTGATACACCTGAGATACCACAGTGTGTCATTAACTCTCTCTCCTTTCTCTGTAGTGCTGGGGTCTCTGGGTAGTGATATACCTGAGGTCACACAGTGCGTCATTACCTCTCTCTCCTCTCTCTGCAGTGCTGGGGTCTCTGGGCAGTGATACGCCTGAGATCACACAGTTTGTCATTAACTCTCTCTTCTCTCTCTGCAGTGCTGGGGTCTCTGGGCAGTGATACGCCTGAGGTCACACAGTGTGTCAGTAACCCTCTCCTCTCTCTGCAGTGCTTGGGTCTCTGGGCAGTGATATGCTTGAGGTCACACAGTGAGTCATTAATTCTCTCTTCACTCTTTGCAGCGTCGGGATTCACTGGATAGTGATACGCCTAAGGTCACACAGTGGGTCATTAACTCTCGTTCACTCTCTGCAGCGTCGGGGTGACTGGATAGTGATACATCTGAGGTCACACAGTGGGTCATTACCTCTGTCTCTTCTCTCTCTGCAGCGCTGGGGTCTCTGGGCAGTGATACACCTGAGATCACACAGTGTGTCATTAACTGTCTCTCTCTCTGCAGTGCTGGGGTCTTTGGGCAGTGATAAGCCTGAGGTCACACTATGAGGGTCATTCTGACCCTGGCGGGCGGCGGGAACCGCCAAATGGCCGCTCCGCGGTCAGAAGACCGCGGATGCCATTCTGGCTTTCCCGCTGGGCCGGCGGGCGACCGCCAAAAGATCGCCCGCCGGCCCAGCGGGAAAGGCCCTGCAACAAGGAAGCCGGCTCCGAATGGAGCCGGCGGAGTTGCAGGGGTGCGACGGGTGAGGTTGCACCCGTCGCGATTTTCACTGTCTGCTAAGCAGGCAGTGAAAATCTTTCTGGGGCCCTGTTAGAGGGCCCCTGCACTGCCCATGCCAGTGGCATGGGCAGTGCAGGGGCCCCCAGGGGCCCCATGACACCCGTTCCCGCCATCCTGTTCCTGGCGGTAAAAACCGCCAGAAACAGGATGGCGGGAAGGGGGTTGGAATCTCCATGGCGGCGCTGCTTGCAGCGCCGCCATGGAGATTCAGCCCATGCAGGGGAAATCCGGCGGGAAACCGCCGGATCCCCTTTTCTGACTGCGGCTTTACCGCCGCGGTCAGAATGGGCTGGGAAGCACCGCCAGCCTGTTGGCGGTGCTTCCGTGGTCCCTGGCCCTGGCGGTCTTTGACCCCCTATGTGTCATTACTTCTCTCACCTCTCTCTGCAGTGCTGGGGTCTCTGGAAAGTGATAAGCCTGAGGTCACAAAGGGTGTTATTACCTCTCTCCTCTATTCAGTGCTGAGGTCTGTGGGCAATGATATGTCTCAGGTCACACAGTGTGTCATTGAATCTCTGTTGTCTCTCTACAGTGCTGGGGTCTCTGAGCTGGACAGTGATATAGGTCACACAATGTGTCACTACCTCACTCTCCTCTCTCTGCAGCATTGGCGTCTCTGGGCAGTGATATACCTGAGGTCACACAGTGCGTCATTACCTCTCTCCTCTCTCTGCAGTGCTGGGGTCTCTGGACAGTGATACGCTTGAGGTCACACAGTGTGTCATAACCTCTCTCTCCTCCCATTGCAGCGCTGGGGTCTCTGGGCAGTAATACGCCTGAGGTCACACAATGTCATTAACTCTCTCTCCTCCTTCTGCAGCGCTGGGGTCTCTGGACAGTGATACGTTTGAGGTCACACAGTGTGACATTACCTCTCTCTCCTCTCTCTGTAGTGTTTGAGTCTGTGGACTTTGTAGTGATATGCCTGAGGTCACACAGTATGTTGTAATCTCTCTCTTCTATCTCTGCAGTGCTGCGGTCTCTGGGCTGGGTAGTGATATGTCTGAGGTCACACAGAGTGTCATTAACTCTCTCTCCTCTCTCCTTAGTGCTGGGTTCTCTGGACCGGGTAGTGATATATGCCTGAGGTCACACAGTGTGTCATTACTTCTTTTTCCTCTGTCTGCAGTGCTGGGGTTTCTGGGAAGTGATACACCTGAGGTCACAAAGAGTGTCATTACCTCTCTCTCCTCTCTCTTTAGTGCTGGGGTCTCTGGGCTGGACAGTGATACATCAGAGGTCACACAGCGTGTCTTTATCTCTCACCTCTCTCTGCAGTGCTGGGGTCTATGGGCTGGTCAGTGATACGTTTGAGGTTGCAGAGTGTGTCATTACCTCTCTCTCCTCGGTCTGTAGTGTTGGGGCCTCTGGACTGGGCAGTGATACGTCTGAGGTCACACAGTGTGCCATTAACTCTCTCTCCATTCTTTGCAGCGCTGGGGTCTCTGGGCGGTGACACATCTGAGGTCACAGAGTGTGTGATTAACTCTCTCTCCTCCCTCTGCAGTGCTGGAGTCTCTGGCCTGGGCAATGATACGTCAGAAGTCACACAATGTTTCACCAACTCTTGCTCTTATCTCTGCAGTTTTGGGGTCTCTGGGCTGGTCAGTAATACGCCTGAGGTCACAAAGTGTGTCATTAACTTTCTCTCCTCTGTCCAGTGCTCGGGTCTTTGGTCAGTGATATGCCTGAAGTCACACAGTGTGTCATTACCTCTCTCTCCTCTCTCTGCAGCGCTGGTGGCTCTGGATTCAGAGAAGGTTCCTGAAGAGCTGACCCTGTCAGAGGACGGGAGACGCGTGACATGGCCGTGGCAGCTCCTACTGTACCATGTCAGGGTATACAGTCCCTATGGTTGTGTGCTGGGCAGGGAGGGGTTCGCGTCGGGTGGGCATTACTGGGAGGTGCAGCTGCTGCATGAGGGGGAGGCGTGGGCAGTGGGGGTCGCACAAGAGTCTGTGAGAAGGAAGGGGTCTATCAGTGTTTCCCCTGAGAAGAGGCTCTGGAGTGTGGAGCGGTGGAGTGATGATGGTCAGGACTGGGCTTTCACCTTTCCTCCCACCAGCCTGCATCCCCATCATCTCCCCCTGTATCTGGGGGTGTACCTGGACTATGAGGGGGGGCGGCTGTCCTTTTACAACAAAGTCACCTGGGAGCATCTCTACACCTACAATGACACCTTCACTGGGGGGCTGTACCCCTACTTCTGTGTTGGGCTAAAGGCAGACCTGCGCCTGGTGTAAACCCCCCTCCAGGTCAATAATGGGACAGAGACCCCCCCCCCAAATGCTGTTTGATTTCCTGCTTCTTGTGGCACCAAAACCCCTTAACTTGGGGCTGCACCCCTATTTCTTGTTGCGCCTCGTGTCATAAATCAGTCCATCTGCCCCAGCATCTCCCCGGGGGCTTCACACCGACTTCTAGCTACTGATAGACCCCCGCTGGGGTAGAAGCTGGAGCCTGACTGTTGGAAATGGCATCTCTGCAGGGTCACCCCCACACTTTTTGCCTTCCTCCTCTCCTTTTTCTGACCTAATTTTTGCTGGCTTTAGGACTCTGGACACTTTCCCACTGCTAACAGTGCTAAAGTGCATGCGCTCTCTCCCTAAAATCATGGTAACATTGGCTGATACCCAATTGGCATATTTAATTTACTTGTAAGTCCCTAGTACAGGGCACTAGAGGTGCCCAGGGCCTGTAAATTAAATGTTAATAGTGGGCCTGCAGCACTGGTTGTGCCACCCACATAAGTAGCCCCTTAACCATGCCTCAGGCCTCCCACTGCAAGGCCTTTGTGTGCAGTTTCACTGACACTTCGACTTGGCATTTAAAAGCACTTGCCAAGCCTTAAACTTTTTATAATTTCTCCTTGTTGTTTCCTCTTTCTATGTGTGCTCCATTCTGCAGGACACATAGAAAGAGGAAAACATCTCCCATGATTGTTTCTTTGCAGAAAGGTGTCCCTTCCTGCACACACACAATCCTGCATGCAACCCAAGCACACTTGCATCACGGTGCAAGGTTGCCTGCATTGGCGCTAGGCTGCAGAAACGTCACTAGCGCAGGGGGAAAGAACCGGAATGCACCATATTACTTAAATACTGTACATTCCTGCCCTTTCCTTTGACGCAGGGAAGCAGTGTCCTGCGCCAAAATCTCATCAATATGCCCCTTATTTTTTAAAACTCTGCCACAAAGAAATTGGCAATAACAAGAAATGTGACAGCAATTTTCTCCCGGCTTAATTGGTCACAAAGGCTGCATTTTAAAATGTTTTGTGGTTATGGCATTTGCTGCAGAGAGCTTTGTGTGTCCAGTAATACTCAGGGAATACTAATAAAGGTAGGATAACTCTGGGTAATGCATTATCTGGATATATTTGTGTTTGTATAATCACAGGTTTGACTCAAAGTAGCATAGAAAGTTAATGTGTCTCCTGCAAAGCATGCAGATGACTGATCTTTTTATGTAAATAGGTAAGTGGGTTACTGCTTTTAACACAGATCCTTCTGCTACTTGCTGTTCATAAATTGCAATCCATCTGAAATAACACGATGAGCTATGAAGGAAGATATGTAACTCCTATACCTTCTATACCACATTGTCTGATGTAATACGTTGTGTACTTTGAGCTACACATGTGTATGATATTTTGTCAATGTATAATGTGTGCTTATGAAGTAAAGCGCTCTGACACCTTACATTGGGATGAATAGCATTATACAAGAAATAAACAATTTGTGTTTTTTAAATTGCTATTCGTGTACATACATTCTTACAGTGCACGCATATATCTTTTATGTAGAAATTAAATAAAGTCAAACGTTTGCCTCCAAATCGTAGTTTCTCTTAAGTACTTGTAAGGTAAATGATGTCTGCCTTTGGTTCCCCTTTATTGCGTTGGTATCTGGTTGTGAGACTCAGCTCCCAGTCAGGATTAGACTAAAGAAAGGGGAAGAACTCTTTAAATTCAGATTTTTTTGCATGGGTTCGGCTGGAGGTGAAAATGAGAAAGCCCTCGCCCTGCCTGCAAGTTGCTCCTGGGAACAGAAAGTAGACAACAGACAGGTGCTGCTGAATGTTTCCCGGTGCCAGAAAATTACACCAGGACAAGTTCAGCATATTTAATTGGGGCCCAAACTCCTGGCAGTGAGGACGATGCCCACGCTGTGAAAATATTGGGTGGACGCCCTCTACTCGTGTGTACTCTGACTTGTGCTGTGCAAGTATTAGCATGTTACAGGAAAGATCTCTGGCAGTACAGCAGTTCACCATAGTCATCACATGTCATAACACAATGTTGATGCACAGGCAGCAATCACGCGTTTCAACTCCTTGGGGTGGAAAAGGTCTGTTGCATGTGTCTAAAGATAAGGATAAACTTGTTCCAAAAGCAGCCTTGTGAATTTCAACTAATACGCTGCAGCTCATATCTGCTGTACTCTCAGATAAACTCATTGTGCATTAAGTGGGAACCTGACTGCAGAAGGGTCATGCACACATTAAATTGTTATAAATGTTTGATAAAGTATCAAGGCACTCAGGTGTCTCACATAAACACACTTAAATTGTGCACATGAAGGGCCTGATGTGTGGTGGCTATGCCCAGTGTGAGGGAACCTTGCACGGCTAATGTTTATACTGGACCCATATCTTCCAAGAGGCTCCACGTGACGAGGAAGACCCCCCCAACCTGGTGCTTCAGGGGACCAAGCTCTGCTTGCTGCAGTTTCTGAGCTGTACCTTAAATGCTGAAAGAAAAACTACAAGTCCAAGTGTGCAACTTATTGCAGGTTCAAAACGAAACCCAGGATGAAGGGCTCACATGTGAATGGGCTGCACGTCGCAGTTACTGTATTTATTAGGCGGTATTAAGAGAAGCTTGGACTCTTGCAACTCCTGCATCTCAGTGCAGGGCATGTTAATGGAGATGTATACATCGCTGCATGACTCAAAAGCAACTGGCAAAACATTTATTTCTCCTGAGATGATGTTCGCCCTCGGTTTTCTCTTCCTACTGCTTATCTTCTTAGCCCTCTGGGCTCCCTTGCCTTCCCCTCTGCCGTCTCTTCCTCTTCCATTTCACTTCATTTGCTTCCAGCTGTGTTCCATTCCCTCCACTTCCTTTCACAGTGACGGGAGCTTCCTTCCCTCGGTTATTTTTCATTGCATTTTCAGTATTTCTCTCACCCTTTAATCGGCCTCCAGCGGTTACGCGAGCCGTTGTTTCCGGGGCTCGGGTGCACCTTCAGCAGGTAAATAGAAAGTGAAAGTACTCGGCACGGCTGAGGCTGTGCTCGAGACCCAATGACAGAAGAGATGGGCTGCTGGGGATTTTAGCAGCAACCAATGAGAGGCAGCGGGCTGTCAGCCAATGGGAGCCTGCGCTGCCCTGAGAGAGCTATTCTATATCAGGACCGGAGGCGAGGATTATGCAGATCTTTCTTCACTTTTTATTAATTAGCAAGTTCAAAGTTAAACACAAAATGAACAGAAAAACTACAAGTTCCATGAAGCCGCCGCCATGGTAACCAGCATCCAATGAGGACCCTTCAATCACGTCCATATAAATGTTCCCAGGTGTGTCAACCGTCCTCTTTCTTCACTGCTACGAAGTCAGATAAGTGCCGTTTTTCTGCCTCCGAGTAGAGTTTGTTTGAAGTTTAATGTTTGTTTGCTGGCGCGTTAGCCTTTTTGCTTTCAGGGCTTCGCGCGTTATTTTTTCCTTCGTTTATGGTTGTTGTAGCAACGTTGCTACGCGAACCTCTGCTTTCAGAAGCGTTCCGCTCGGACGTTTCTATTATTATTATTTATAAATACACGTCGGGCCCACTAGAGGGCGCCCGAGGTGTATTTTTGCAGCGTTTTCGGGATTCGAGTGATTCTAAGCTCGACGCTCGAAACTTCAGGGGTTTTTTGCAATATTTTTTGCAATATTTTTTGAAGTTGTTTGTAACTAAGTTGCTATTGCTTGGTTTTCCCTGCCCTGTGACACCTCATTGGTAGGATATTACCCCGAAGGGAAGTACTTTTGTTTTTTCTTCACAAAATAATTTCTAATACGACAGAGGGGGTAGGGAATTACCCTTTATAATATCTATAGGGTGTTTTCTCTGTCATTATTTTTTGTATTCGTCTGAACCTCAGTATGCACTCCTCTCAGGAACATGAACCTTTCACCAACATGTCCCCAGGGGAGGGTCCCTCGCACAGTACCCTTCCCCCTGGGATGGACGCTTTGTTTTCACAGGCAATTTCACACGCGTTGGCCCCCCTTAGGGACACCGTCGCTAAACTGACGGAACAAGTCTCCAAGGGGACGGGCATGTTTGGTATGACGGGAGTGGAGGGTACTACCTCTACCCTTCCGGCTCCCAAGAAACAGCGCAAGCGCGACGCGGGGCACCTGGAGGATAGTGAATTTCTATCTCACTCCAAGAGTGCGCGCGCGCATAAGCGTTTACCCTCCCGGGAGGGCCGTTTGCCCGGAGCAATGGGTGATTTCAGTCACCACCTATGGAACCCTGATAGCGGGTCACCTAGAGGCATCTTGGAAGGTTCAGACGACGGGTCCTCTGGAGACGATGACTCAGGCCGTCCTTGGCGTCCTGGCGCTTCGCTACCAGATCCTTTGGGGCTGGGGGATTCGGACTCGGACATGTTTGAACCGGAGGGTATCTATCATCCGCGTTCATCAGAGTGGCGTCTTGACCACAGGGTGGCCGACTATGTGGCCAGCAAGATTAGGCAACCTTTGGACAAGGAAGTGCGTCCCCGTTTACGGGCGGAATGCCCACGCCCTTTTCTTTCCGATAAGGTTGCTTTTACTCCAGAAATAGACCCAAAAATGTGTAACTTTTGCCAAGTACACTGAAGATCCCCTCGAGATTTCGGAGGGAGATTGCGTTTTTTCAAGAACAATTGGAGGCGCATTACATCAGATGCATGGATTCTACAGACAGTATCAGGGTTCCAGATAAAATTCTGGGGTTCCCCGTGTCAGGATTCTCTGCCAACACCGATAGTGTTCTCAGCAGAAAACTCCAGGCTTATAGACTTGGAAATTCAAGATCTTCTGCACAAGGGTGCCATATCCTTAGCGTCCCTTCACCCCACAGGTTTCGTAAGCAACATCTTCTTGGTAGAAAAGAAAGACAAGGGGTTTCGGCCTGTTATCAATCTTCGGGCCTTCAACGATTGGGTCATTTACAGGCATTTCAAAATGGAGGGTATTCATATGCTCCGAGACCTCCTCCTGCAAGGGGACTGGATGGTGCGTCTAGACCTCAAGGACGCATACCTCACAGTCCCTATATATTTCCCCCTCATCGCAGGTTCCTGCAATTTTTCTGGAACGATCAGGTCTTCGAATTCACCACTCTCCCTTTCGGGCTATCCTCAGCACCGTGGTGCTTTACCAAACTCCTCAAACCGGTCGTGGAAACCCTGAGATCGCAAGGCATACGTCTCATCATTTACCTGGACGACATCCTCTTAATGGACCAATCCAGGTCTCAACTGCTATTCAACCTGAACACAACTATTGCTCTTTTCCAGGATCTGGGTTTCGTCATCAATCAGCAAAATGTCGGAGCTCACTCCGACCCAGTCATTGATCTTCCTCGGTTTTCGCATCGATTCTCGGTCGGCGTCCCTCAGTCTTCCGACGACCAAGATATCCAAAATAAAAAAGGAAATCAGGAAAGTCCTTCGTCGCGACAGGATCTCGCTACGGCAATTAGCCAGAGTGGTCGGTCTGCTTTCTTTCTCTATTCAGGCCATTTTTCCAGGTCCCCTTCATTACCGGGCTCTACAACGCCTGAAGGCCTTTCACCTTCGTCGAGGGGTAATGTATTCCGAGCTCATCTCCCTGTCTCAGGAGGCAAGCACGGAACTTCGTTGGTGGCTGGATCACATGGAGGCATGGAATGGCAGAGCCATTTTCGGAGCTGCCCCAGACCTGGTAATAGAGTCGGACGCCAGTCGCCAGGTATGGGGAGCTCGATGCGGGGACATCTCGTTTGGGGGACGCTGGACCCCGCAGGAACTGACCATGCATATCAATTGTCTGGAGCTCCTTGCGGGATCGTTTGCGATCAGGTCTCTGACGAGGGACAGGGTCTCATGTGTAGTGCTACTACGGATGGACAATATATCGGCGGTACAATACATAAATCGCTTAGGGGGGACACGATCGAGAGCCTTAGCGGAATTGGCAATGGATTTTTGGCATTTTTTGCCTTCAACACCAAGTCTCGGTAACAGCGGAATATCTTCCAGGAGCCCAGAATGTTCGGGCGGACTGGAATTCCCGGTTTCTCACGGACTCCAGCGATTGGCAACTACATCTTTCAATTTTTCAGGCGATCATGGCCCGTTGGGGTCCTTGTTCGGTAGATCTCTTTGCATCCAGATGGAATGCTCATCTTCCCCTATACTTCAGCTGGCGCCCGGATCCAGGAGCAGCGGCAGTAGATGCGTTTCTCCAGCACTGGGGGACACTTCAGGGTTATGCTTCCCACCTTTTCTTCTTATCCCGCGGGTCGCAGCTCAGGTGCGTCGTCAGGAGGCGACAGTGATTCTAATAACCCCCTGGTGGAGATCTCAGGCGTGGTTCCTGACTCTACTGGAACTCTCTTGCGAGTGCCCTCTTCGTCTCCCGGTTTTTCCATCGATCCTCCGGGATCCGTCGGGGCTTTATCACCCCCTGGTCCTTCAGGGTCATCTTTTCCTCATGGCCTGGAAGATTTCAGGCATCGTTGGCAAGACAACCGACTTTCGCAAGAAGCTAAAAACTTCATTGCACAGGCATGGGCCCCTGGGACATGCATGCGATATAGATCTGCATGGAACAGATGGGCCCGTTGGTGTGTGGGCAAACACTGTGATCCCGTGGGGGCCAGTGTTACAGATATAATGAATTTCCTCGCAGAATTAGCGGAGTCTGGTCTAGCTTATTCTACGATCAACTCTTTTCGTTCAGCCATCTCCGCGGGCCCCCCCCCCTCTGAACAATCACCCTATTGGGGAACACTCCTGGATTTGTAAACTTCTCAAGGGTATTAGACTCTCTAGGCCTCCACAACCCAGATACACAGAGCTATGGGATGTCAATACAGTTCTTAATCTGTTAACCTCTTGGCAGGATACTCACCTTTTGTCGAGAAAGGAATTGTCCGCCAAATTAGCCATACTTTTGTGCCTCATCTCATGTAAACGGGTATCAGATATCAGAGCTCTGGATGTTTCATCTCGAATCTTTACTCCAGAGGGAGTCACTTTTACTATCTCTCGGAGAACGAAAAATCTTACCAGGTCAGTATCCTATCCAGCTTTCCCTGATTCACCAAAACTATGTGTCGTTAGATGTCTTAAAGTGTATGAAGAAGTGACCATGGGTCTTAGGCCTGCAGGCGAAAATCAATTATTGATTTCCTTAAAGAACCCATTTAAGGCGGTTTCTTCTCCTTCCATTGCCAGATGGGTCAGATGGATTCTGTCTGAGGCAGGTATTAATATTCAGGTGTTTGGCGCCCATTCGGCTCGTGGAGCCATGGCTTCAAAGGCTGTACAGGTGGGTGGTAGATTAGAAGACATTATGCATGCGGCTGATTGGTCTTCTGAATCTACTTTTAAACGTTTTTACTTTAAACCAATTCATGAGGCAGCCTCTCTGGTGGTGAGTAAGCTTTGAACCTGCATAATCCTCGCCTCCGGTCCTGATATAGAATACGAAATTTCCTAGCTATCGTGAAGGAAAGTTTCAATTCTATTAAGGACACGGAGGCGAGGATTATCCCACCCACATACTACTCACGAGTCTGTTCCCACCCGATCTGGTCTTCTTACTGAGGTGGTATATATCTTTGCAATAATTTCTCTTATATTTGCTCTTATGTTTAGTTTCATTAAGGGGAATTGATAACTATTATGCTTGTACTTTGCATTACAGTTTCAGAAAGTGTATTGTTTCCATTCTTTTCTTAACCACACATTGTGACGTTTTTTTATCAGTATAGTCCTAATATCATCATCTTTTGTAGGTTCCGGGGCTACAACCAAATTGATTCTACCAGGATTCCTTCCGCAGTGAAGTCGAGGACGGTTGACGCACCTGGGAACATTTATATGGACGTGATTGAAGGGTCCTCATTGGATGCTGGTTACCATGGCGGCGGCTTCATGGAACTTGTAGTTTTTCTGTTCATTTTGTGTTTAACTTTGAACTTGCTAATTAATAAAAAGTGAAGAAAGATCTGCATAATCCTCGCCTCCGTGTCCTTAATAGAATTGAAACTTTCCTTCACGATAGCTAGGAAATTTCGTATTCACGGCAATAAAAACTCGAAGCTGCATCGCGCCTTCTGAAGGTACTCGTCTGCGCCTGCGCAGCTGATGAGTGTCTCGCCTGCTCAGGTGATTAGTATCACTACAGAGCATGCTGATGCTCCGTCTCCGGCTGCGCAGGTGATTAGTGTCTCGTCCTCAGAGGACGCTCCTTCTGAGATTACGCAAGTGATCTGTGTCTCGTGCTCGGAGGCGCTCCATCTGCGCGGGTGAGTAGTGCCTCGTCCTCGGAGGCGCTTCGTCTGCGCGCGCGCAGGTGATCGGTGTCTTGTCCTCGGAGGCGCTCCATCTGCGCGGGTGAGTAGTGTCTCGTCCTCGGAGGACGCTTCGTCTGCGCACGCGCAGGTGATCGGTGTCCCATCCTCGGAGGCGCTTCGCCCGCGCACGGTGTCCGCGGCTCCGTTACCTGGAACCCCCGAGAGGGCGGACAAGAGACATGTCGGAGCGGCCTTCAGAAGAGGTGACCCCCCAGGACAAGGTTCCAGCAGGCGCGGCCCGTCCTTCAGGGCGGAGCCCCCCCCCCACGAGTCATTCTGGCATTGCCCCAACCCCCTACCCTTGCCTCCCCCCCCCCTACTTTTGCCCCCCCCCAGCCCTTCCCTTCTGCATTGCCCCCCCCCAACGAGCTCCAAGGCCTTGTCTCCCCCAGAGCCATTCGGTCCTTGTCCCAACGTCCAAAGCCTTCTCCCGCCCGAGCCACTGTGCCCCCCCCCCCGAGCCCTTCTGGCCCCCTCACCCCCCTGCAGGCCCTGCCACTCTCCCCACAGACCCCCTACATGTCCCCCTCTGAAACCCCAAACATAGTCACCAAGCCCCCCCCAGAGTATCCCCAACATGGACTCATCACAGACCCCCCCCAAAGAGACTTCCATAGCCTGCCCCCCCCCCCCACATACACAACTGGCAGTGCCCCCCCCCACTGATCACATCACACTCTACACCAAAAGACCCTCAGATACCCCGACAGACCACTTCTGACACATGCTCCACAGACCAGGTACGTAGGACTCCCACAGACCCTCACATAGCCACACAGACCTACCAAAGACCCTCATATAGCACCAAAGACCTACCAAAGACCCTCATTGCCCCGCAGACCTTTCAAAGACCCTCACATAGCCCCACAGACCTACCAAAGACCCTCGCGTAGCCCCACAGACCTACCAGAGAACCCTCAAGAAGCCCCACAGACCTACCAGAGAACCCTCGAGAAGCCCCACAGACCTACCAAAGAACCTCATATAGCACCACAGACTTACCAAAGACCCTCATAGCCCGCAGACCTTCCAAAGACCCTCGCGTAGCCCCACAGACCTAACAAAGACCCTTGCGTAGCCCCGCAGACCTACTAAAGACCCTCCTGTAGCCCCACAGACCTAACAAAGACCCTTGCGTAGCCCCACAGACCTAACAAAGACCCTTGCGTAGCCCCACAGACCTAACAAAGACCCTTGCGTAGCCCCACACACCTACCAAAGACCCTCCTGTAGCCCCACAGACCTACCAAAGACCTTCGCGTAGCCCCACAGACCTATCAGAGAACCCTCGAGAAGCCCCACAGACCTACCAGAGAACCCTCGAGAAGCCCCACAGACCTACCAAAGAACCTCATATAGCACCACAGACTTACCAAAGACCCTCATAGCCCGCAGACCTTCCAAAGACCCTCGCGTAGCCCCACAGACCTAAAAGGACCCTCACATAGCCCCAAAAACTCACCACAAGTGTCCCCAAAGATTCTAGCATAGACCCCGGAAAGTGGCTACATGGATTTGAGTTTGAGACTGGCTTGAAGTAAAATTTGGAAACAATTTACTTTTCATTTGTCTGTATTTTAATTCATGGACATTTCACAAACCTTTAGCATGGTGTCTTGTCTTTCTTATATTGCACTTTACTTGTCCGGGTGGCCCAATTTCTCACATTTATGTACTCAAGACATTTATTAATGGACAGGTCTGCTGGTGTCTCAGCAGCTATCACAGCCTTGCGATGGAGAGATAGGCAGATGGGGAAGTTCTAGGAAGACCTTTTCCTCACCCATGCAGTTTCACCATCACACTGTATTTTCTTACATGAAGTTGTTAACCTTTGATATAAAACCTATCGTTTTAGGGACAGGTAAAATTCCGGGATGTCTCAGTCTGTTTCTCTGAAGAGGAATGGAAGACTTTATATCAATGGCAGAAGGATTTTTACCAGAATGTGATTAAGGAAATTCACCAGGCCTTGTTCTTGATGGGTAAATATGTAATGACTGCATTTTATTGCAAATGGTTTTACAGTCATTGTGTCAAATGTCCTGTTTCTTAAAATATGTTTTGATTTATTTTTGCAAAATCTGTCACATTGATCAGGACTCTGTGTGAGTATCCGGGAAGAGACTATAAAATAAAAATTGTCTTAAAATGCACCACACTCTGAAGCCAAACTGTAGACACTGGAAACATTTGCTTACCATGAATAAGGAAACATACCAGGAATGGTGCAAAGCTATCAGAAAAACATCAAAAGTCCCCTTGACATCAAGGCCTTTATTCTGGTTTTTGTAAGTGTTCTGCTAATTTTCACTTTTTACTAAATAGAAACTGTTACTTACTTTAAGGAAACCCCACCGTATGCACAGCTATCAGTCTCGAAATTTATCTTATCTCTATCCCAAAATCCTTTTTCCCTATGCAGATCAGCAGCAGAGGGTTAGAGGAATCACAGACAGCCAGGCTGTACATCATATCTTCTCGATCAGCCCCTCTAAAAGTACCTAATGTCCTGCCATGTACAACACCACCCACAGACAAACCCTTCTCTTTTTCACCAAGTCCAAAAACATATAGCTGGTGCCATGTCACCCGCACAGTCCACTCCTGGCAATACCTCACCCTCTTCTCAAATACAGAAAATCAAATCTACTTGGCATGCAGCCAATATCCAATACCACCTCTGTTCATATTCTTCCCCCTGCCAGCCCACAAGGCACCTGTCCTCTCTCAGTTTGAGTAAAGGGAAAGCCAGCACTTCAGCCTCCCCTTTCCTGCCATTCTGATTCTGCGTAACTCCAGCTACCAGAGGAGTCTGTGCTTAGTATAGCAAGGTTTACTCATACTGTGTGTGTGTGTGTGTGTGTGTTTTAAAGCACAAACTCCAGTTTGATGAAGAGCTGTGAGCTTTGCGTAACAATTACTACATTCTATGATTGTATAATACATTCCTGTAAAATGGGATAAAAATGGGAGGTTGTAAAACACAACCTGTTTAAAACTGTTTAACATAATTATGTATCAAGTGGCACAAAGTAATTTCTTATATTTATTTTAACAGTGGCATATGTGTGGTACATGGGTGGGGCCAAGGGAATTAGTCGACATCAGAAGCCCAAATTATGCAGCAGGGTTTAGTCAGTTATGCAACCAGAAAAAGAGTCTGTACCAAGCCTAAGCCGTTAACAAAGAAAAGGTCTGACCAGCTGTACAGGACCTCCTTAATTTTCCGATGTTCACCCGGTGTGACAATCTGGAACAGAGAGATCTGGCAGGCATATAAGGAGAAAAGAAGGATGTCATATAGGTAGCAGGACAGAGTCATGCACAGTTTTACAGTAAAACCATAGGGCCAAATGTACAGAGGGATCTTGCTGCCCCATTGGACCCCTCCTGCTTTGCAAATGTTGACAAAACAATTTTTAAGAGTAGGCAGTTGAATCAAACCAGTGGCTAATCTTAAGAGTTTGTAAAACTTTTCTTTCTCCTTTTTTTAATTACATCTTTTTATTTTTTAATTATATCCTGTTAGAAATGAGGTCTCTAGTTGGCAGTCGGTTTGCACCCTGTCCAAGTAGGAACCCTCACTGTATTCAGGATAAGGGAGATACCTGCTCAGATAACCCCTGCTCACCCCCTTGGTAGCTTGGCACAAGCAGTTAGGCTTCTCTCAGAAGCAATGTGTAAAGCATCTGCACATAACACATAGTAATGGAAACACTACAAAAGGACACCACACCAGTTTTAGAAAAACAGGCAATATGTATCTGTGTAAAACAAGACCAAAATGAGAAAAATCCAACATACAGTAATAAAGATATGAATTTAGCAAGAATTACTTAAAAATGTAGTTCCTTGAAGTCGATAGCTCAGTTTGGCGCTATCACGGCCTCGAAAACAACAAATCCAACAGTTGAGGCTGGCTGCAGCGGCATGGGCCAGCTGTGGTGTCGGGAAGACCCGCAAACAGTACCTTGGAAATGCACGGCATTGTGATTCTCCCAACGAGGTCCGGAGAATAGCTTTGCTGGCGTCGCAATGTCTATTCTGAAGGTTGGTGCGGGGACTTCGGGCCCTTGAAGTCGCACGTGTTGCAGATCGGACTCCGGGCTAATGAAGCGAGGAGCGCTGGCGTGGAAGGCATTGGGGATGCGGTGCAAAGCGGGACAATGTGATGTGCGGTGCCCACAGGACACAGTGCAGGCAGCGGCTCGGTGACATCGTCCAGCGGCGGTGGTGAGACCAGGGCTGTGGTGTGAAGCGGGGTGGTGCGGTGTCAGCAGGTCACGGTGCAGGCAGCGGCGTCATTGTTGCTGAAGCGTGGTCGTCGGTAGGCCCAAGTTGTGGTGCGGTGCGGGATGGGCTCCGTTCGGCGTCCATGGGTCACGGTCCAGATAGGGACACCTGGTGACGACACTGGAGTCGATGGCACTGGCGTCGGTGGACCGGGGTTGCGGTGCGGGGTGGGACGGTGCTTTGTATAGCTCATGAACGGTGTCCACAAGCCACGGTGCAGGCAGTGGCGCCGGTGTCAGCAGGAGTAGCGGCGTCGGGCATGACCAGGCTGCGGTGTGAGAAAAGCAATGGCAGAGTGCAGTGCCCACAGGTCACAGTGCAAGCAGCAGGTTGGTGGGGGCGTCGGTAAGACCACGTTGCGATGTGAATGCAGGGCAGTTTGGCCCTGTGCGGCATCGGCAGGTCACAGTGGATTTTCTTTTTGAACAGCACAGAACACACAGTTCCCAGTGCTGCAGGCAGATGAAACTGAAGTCTTTGGTATCTCTGAGACTTCCAACAGGAGGCAAGCTCTACTCCAACCCCTTGGAGAACTCTCTCAAGCAGAATACACAGCAAATTTGACCCTTTGTCCTCTTTTAAGGCAGAAGCAGAAACCGCAGGCCAACCCAGAAAAACACACACAGCAAAGGGGCAATACTTCTCCTCCAGCTCTTCAGCTCTTCTCTTTGGCAGAGGTTCTCCTTGATCCAGAAAGATTCTAAAAGTCTGGGGTTTTGGGTCCACTACTTATACCCCTTTTTGCCTTTGAAGTAGGCCTAATTCAAAGGAAAGTCTCTGCTGTTGACAAGATCATGCCTTGCCAAGATCAGGCCTCAGACACACACCTGGGTGTCGGAGACTGCACTGTGTGAAGGCAGGCACAGTCCTTTCAGGTGTAAGTGACCACTCCTCCCTCTACCCTAGCCCAGATGGCCCATCAGGATATGCAGGCTACACCCCAGCTCCCCTTGTGTCACTGTCTAGAGGGAATTCACAACAGCCCAACTGTCAGTCTGACCCAGACGTGGAATACACAAGCAGGCAGAGGCACAAAATGATTTGAGCAAAAAAATACCCACTTTCTAAAAGTAGCATTTTCAAACACAGTTTAAAAACCAACTTTACCAAAAGGTGTTTTTTTAAATTGTGAGTTCAGAGACTCCAAACTCCATATTTCTATCTTTTCTCAGAGGGAAACTGCACTTAAAGATATATTTAAAGGCAGTCCCCATGTTAACCTATGAGAGAGATAGGCCGTGCAATAGCGTAAAACTAACTTGGCAGTATTTCACTATCAGGACGTGTAAAGCACACCAGTACATGTCCTGCCTTCTAAATACACTGCACCCTGCCCATTGGGCTATGTAGGGCCTACCTTAGGGGTGCCTTACATGTAGAAAAAGGGAAGGTTTTCAGGTCGAACTGGCAGTTTAAAACTGCACACACAGACACTACAGTGGCATGTGTGAGACATGTTTACAGGGCTACTCATGTGGGTGGCACAATAATTGCTGCACGCCCACTAGTAGCATTTGATTTACAGGCCCTGGCACCTCTGGTGCACTTTACTAGGGACAAACCAGTAAATCAAATATGCCAATCATGGATAAACCAATCACCAGTACAATTTACTTAGGGAGCACTTGCACTTTAGCACTGATCAGCAGTGGTAAAGTGCGCAGAGACAATAAACCAACAAAAACAGATCAGAAAACTGCCAACTTTTCCTGAAGTCATGTATTTTCCATGGATTTCTATGATGGAAACTTCAGGATTCTGCAGGAATCCACAAAATTCCTACTACCTAGCATTGCTCCATCTGTACTGGTTAAAAAACTTCCCCACTTGTGTGGCTCAGCCTAGTGCTAGCGACAGGAACAAATCCAGCCGTGGTCAATAGGAGTTCTACGCATGGGCTTCCATTGTACTTGGTTTTATCTGTACTTATTTCTGCATTAGGCCCAGCCACACAAGTGGGGCAGCGTTTTTATTGGCACATGTGGGGCATTTTTATCAGGAGACTTGGAGGAATGCTGGGTTGAATGACGTTTGCGGCTCAAGTCAGATTCCAGAACTTTCCATCACAGAAATGTGAGGTGAGGAAAATGTGTTTTTTTTAGACACATTTTGAGGTTTACAAGGGATTCTGGGTAAAAAGATGGGGTGAGAGTCACACAAGTAACCCCCATCCTGGATTCCCCTATGTGTCTAGTTTTCATGAATGTATGTTTCCCCAGATGCCAGCTTAGCTAGGGCCCAAAATCCACAGCTAGGCACATTGCAAAAAAACAGTCAGTTTTCAGTGGAAAAATGTGATGTGTCCACGTTACATTCTGAGCCGTTTCCTGTTGCAGGCACTAGGCCTACCCACACAAGTGTGGTACCATTTTTATCGGGAGACTTGGGGCAACAAGAATTAGCAGAACAAGTGTTATTACCAATTGTCTTTCTCTGCATTTGTGCCTTTCCAATGTAAGACATTATGGCCCTCATTACGACCCTGGCGGTTGGTGGAGAAGTGGCGGTCTTACCGCCAACAGGCTGGCGGGAACAAAATTGGAATTATGACCATGGCGGTTACCGCCATGGTCATCCGTCACTTCTCCGATCCGACCGCTGGCCTGGAGACTTGGGTCTCCAGCCTGTTGGCCGTCACAAGACCGCCGGCGGTATCACAACCCAGCTGACCGCCATGGATTTCATGGGGTTGGGAACCGCCATGCAATCCATGGCAGTAAGCACTATCAGTGCCAGGGAATTCCTACCCTGGCACTGATAGGGGTCTCCCCCACCCCGCTTCCTCCCCCCAGCCCCCTGCCACCCTCCAAAGGTGGCAGGACCTCCCTTCCCACCCCTACCCCCAACATCGCAACCCAGACACACACCGTACACGCATGCATACACCAACACACATACCTGCAGATATATCACCAAACATGCCAACAGCCTCATACACGCACACCCACATACAGACAGACAGACATGCACACATTTCCAAACACCACACCCCCCGCATGCATACACGCCGTCACACACCCCCTCTACATATTCACACGCACACCTCCATTCACGCACACAACACACAACACCCCCCACCCCCCTCCCCTAACGGACGATCAACTTACCTGGTCTGTTGATCCTCCGGGAGGGGACGGGATCCATGGGGGCTGCTCCGCTGCCAGCACCCCATCAACAGAACACTGCCACACCGAATCACGGAACACGATTCGGTGGGCGGTGTTCTGTCGATGGGGCGGTGGAGGTGGCGCAACCTCCACTTCTCTGCCGACCGCCAGTATGGCTGCTGGCGGCTCTCTGTCCGGAAAAGGACGGAGGGCTGCCAGCAGTCATAATTCGCAGAGCGGAAAACCGCCTGCACTGGCGGTCTTCAGCACGGCGGTCCCTCGGCGGCCTTGCAAAAAGACCGCTGAGGTTGTAATGACCACCTATGTAAGAAAGTAGTCATTTTGAGAAATGCGCTCTGATTCACATGTAGTATGGGCTTTGTAGGAGGCTGGCCCTCTATGTAGTGTGCAAAACCAGGCACTGTGTAAAGGGGCCGGGCAACCACACATTGGTTCACAGAGGTAAAAAAAAATAGACCACCTAATGCTCTACTTTTTATAGTAACTTGGCCTAGCAGTTAGGCTGATCTTGGAGAAGTGCAAAGCATTTGTTGTACTCAGTATCAATACAGCAAGACACATGCTCAAAAGAATAACTCAAGACCAATTAAAAAAATACTTCAAGATCATGAAAATCAGGTAAGTACTTTTTAAGTTATGAATTTATAAAGTTTAGAAAATGTCTCCGTTCAGTGTGTCGTTACGCACCATAGGAATCAATGGAGAAATAATTTTAAAATGCATACAAAATCAGGCAGTGCATGTACCAATGTCTCCTTTTGCAGAATGGTCGAGGTCGTCGGTGTGCCCTGTGGGCCAGCTGGAGAAGTTCGGGCAGCTCCCGGTTTCGAAGAGAGTAGCGGCAGAAAGTCATTGGAGGTGGTGTAAGGCCACTGCGGGGGACCATTTGGAAAAGCACTGCATAGGTGGACTTCAAGGTGAGTCCAGTGGGTCCCCTTGGAGTGTCGCGGTCGCAAGGGGTGGGGGACCCTTACACCACAAGTGGATCTTCGGTGCAGAGCACAGGGCGGCCAGGAGCAGAGTGAATCAGTGAGCCAGAAGCTGTGCGCAAAGGTGCCTGTCATGGATAACGTCCTGGAAAAACTAGGAATTAGGCTTATTGCAGTTAAAGCCGTTACTTTATTGGCACTTTTACATATATTGGTCCTCTATTGCCTCTCGGACTCCTCTTTATATAGGCTTTAACTGAGTTCTCTTCTCAACACCTCTAATGATCTTCCTTGTTCTGTTTCTTGTAGGTGGGAAGGCTCTTCCCGTCTCTCGCTTCGCCCAGCCAGTCAACCTCTGAGTAATATCAAGAGGATCCAAAGTCAGGTAAGTGCATTAGATTGGTTTGGGTATTGGGGTGGATTGGGGAAAGTGCTCTTGAGGGCAGGTGAAGGGGGTTGTCAGCAAGTGCTCATACAGTGCATAGAAGTGATTTCCAGTGCCTGACAGTTTCCTCGTGCCTGTCAATCCCACCCCAAACCTTGCTCACACTCCCGTACCCCCCACCTCCTTTTGCAGCCCTGTCCATCTTAAATACTGTACCTTGTGACGGCATGTCCCAACTGGGATGTGGCTGGCATGGGTGGCCCTTGGGTATACTCTGTCTGCTCTCAGGTCCGTTGCTCCTCCTAGGTCCGTCACTCGGGTCCAGCGGCTTCTCTCTCCCAGTTCCCTACACCCTCGGGTCCCACGGCTTCATTCTCACTGCTTGCGACGTCCATGGATCCCGCATCTTCTTTCCGACGGCTCCTGACCTCCACGGGTCCCGCGTCTTCTTTCTGACGGCTCCCGACCTCCACGGGTCCCGCGTCTTCTTTCCGACGGCACCCGACCTCCACTGGTTCTGCATCTTCTTTCTCTTTCTTTTCGAACTCTTGTGTCTTCTGCTGTGCTCCCATGTCATTCCAGCAACAGATTCCGTCCTCCTCGGGTCGCTCCACCTTTGGGCACGGGATGGTGTCACTTGTTCATCCTGGGGCATGGTCCACAGCAGGAATCGTCACAGCGACCCTATGACGGTGCCCTGGGAAGCTAGAGGTAGGTCACTTTGAGGGTCGCTTGCAGGTCAGCAGGGCACTCTGGTTGGAGGTCCTGGTGTTTTCGACTGGGGCTTCCTCCTGGTCCTTTTTCAGTCCAGAGTGGACTGTACTTCTGGGTGTCCGACATGGCATGAGCAGTACCTGGGTCTGTTTCTTGGTAGGCGTTGTCCTTTTGGTCAGCATCCATTTAGTGAACTGTACTTCATGGTCTTTGTTACAGGGGAGTGATGCCTTCACTCCGAAGGGAGATCTTTGGCCAACCCTCAGCAGCAATTGTAGAGTCCTCTGTGCAGCAGGCATTGTTTGGCGCCACCCTCTTGGTGCAGCAGGACTTCAGTTCTTGAGCCTTGGGTCTTCTTTGTTGCTGTTCTTCTTTTGTCATTGGAATCTGAATCTGTGGTCTAGGGGTGTCCACTAAATACTGTATTTAGTGGGCATTTTAGGGGAGTATCTATTAGTAACCAATGGGTCATCTACTTTAAGGTGGCTACACTCACTAAGTGACCACTTCCTGTGGGCAGAGGTCACTTCCGTCAACCTGATTGGCTATTAACCTTCCTTGCAAGATGGAGGGAAATGAAATGGGGAGGGGGTTGCCTCGCATGCAACACCGTAGGGGTGGTGCAAGATGGGACTGACCACTCCTCCTGTCCTTTGTGTATTTTCCGGCCATTGCTCCTGCCAAAAGTGGGGGTTTGCAGCAGGATTGGCCATCTGCTAGCAGCAGTCTTGGTGGTCGGGTTTCAAAGGCGTTAAGCCCTTTGAAGCTCTCTAGCAGGGCAGTGCACATTCATGAGGAGCCAGGTGTGACACCTCCACCCAGGAAGGGCTTTGTTCTGGGACACAGAGACCAGGAGCTCTCACCCAGGGTTCTAGAATTGTCTGGTGGTGGCAGGCTGGTTGTGACCGGTCAGCAACCATGCAAGGATAGTTAGATTTTGCAGGGAGCATCTCGAAGGTGCCCCTGGGTACATTTTGGAATAAGTCCAATACTGGTACTAGTTTGGATTTATCATTCTGAGTTTTTTGATACCAAACAACCCAGGATTCAGAGTAGCCATTTTGTAGCTGTGAAACTCGACCAATGTCCAGCACATGCGTGTAAAATGACTGCTCTGTTCACTTATTATGTCCCGGTTTGGCAAGGACACACTAGGAGCATATTGCTCATGCATCTATGCCCACATATACAGAATAGTGGACCATGTCTTAGGGCTGAAAGGTCTGCCAGAGGGGTGAAAACTATATTGCATGCAGTCTATAGTGGACAGGGCACATAGTCTGTGTGCCATATCGAATTTGCTTTGTAAGATTGCATCAGGACACTCAGGGCCTCATTACAACCCTGGCGGTCAATGACCGCCAGGGTTGAAGTGGCAATCGTACCGCCAGCAGACTGGCGGTACAAATCGCCATATTTTGACCGTGGCACACCGCCGGGACCAGCGGTTTACCGCCATGGTTGTCCCGGCGGTCAGAATCCGCAGGGGCAGCGCTGCCCTGGGGATTCTGACTCCCCTTCCTGCGAACCTGTCCATGGCGGTAGACACCGCCATGGAAAGGCTGGTGGTAAGGGGAGTCGTGGGGCCCCTGCACTGCCCATGCACTTGGCATGGGCAGTGCCGGGGCCCCCAGGCACAGCCCGTCGCGATTTTCACTGTCTGCCTGGCAGACAGTGAAAAGCACGACGGGTGCTGCTGCACCGCCGCACCACCACATTGCCGCCAGCTCCATTATGGATGCATGGCCCTAGAGGGTGGCACAATCTGTGCTGCTGCCTGCATGGGCCTACCCCTAGTCCCCTATGCCCTGGGTACCTAAGTACCATTTACTAGGGACTTATGGTGGGAGCAAAAGGTGTTGCCAATTGTGCCAGTGCTTCACAACAGTTTTGGGAAAGAGATCTGACCCAGGGAACCTGGTTAGGAGGGGCCCTGGACACTAACAACTTTGAGACCACATCAAATACCAGTCAAAAATTGGGGGGCTAACCTTGACAAAAGAGGCCTTTTCTCACAAGCAACCACAAATTCAGGGATGTGGAAATAACCACTGCTTCTAAACCCTGTATCTTGTGCCCATTTTGGAAATACATAGGTTTCTTTGATGCCTCTTTTATTTTAGCAAATGAATTGCTGTATACCCTGTACACAATGAAAAACCATTGCAAGGTGCAGCTCAGTTATTGGCTCCAGACACCTACAAGCCCTATATATCCTCAAAACCAGAGGGGTCCAGCGGACGTAAGTGTATTGCTTTTGAAAATCTCCCATAGTTAGAAAAAGTTACAGATGAAAGCTTATATAAATGGCTGTTTTTTTTCCAATTCAATTTTAATATATATTTTTTTTTCAAGTGTTTCTTTTAATAGGAAAACCTTGAAGGATCTGCACAAACGACCCATTGTGGAATTCACAATTTTGTCTACTTTTCAGAAATGTATAACTTTCTGCGATCCACCATTGGTTTCACACCTGTTTCCACCAAAAAGTGGAAGGAGGTTGAAGGCACAAAAAATAGAAAAAATGGGCTATGTCCCAGTGAAATGCCAAAACTGTTGGAAAATGTGGTTTTCTGATTCAAGTCTGCGTGTTCCTGGAAGCTGATAAGATGGTGATTTTAGCACCGCAAACCTTCGCTGATGCCATTTGCTGGGAACAGACACTTTCTTCTGCAGCACTTCTCCCCCATTTTTCCAGCCCCCTCCCCAAATTTAGCTGTATTTTGGCTTGTATCTTGGTCCCTTCCATGGGAATTCACAAACCCTGGGTACCTTTAGAATACCCACGGTGTTGGGGGGAAAAAGGACACACATTTGGAGTGAATAGCTTATGTGGACAAAAAGTTATGGGGGCCTAAGCTCAAACTACCTCAAATAGCCCCAAAAAAGTCTTAGCACGGGGTTGGGGAGGCCTATCAGTGAAGCGGTTAAAGAACACTGGTTGCATTGGAAAAAAAGATTGATTATTTAAATGCAGTTAGAAACGTGGTCAGCTGCCCACAACAGGTCACTATGCTTTTGATGGCAGTGCACTGTAGTGGGTCGCAATTTGTGACCTGCCTCGCTAATATGCATGAGGTAGGCTGAATTGCGACCCATTACGATTTGGTGTTTTGAAAACCGACCTTTAGTACATAGGTTGGTTTACAAAGTAACATTGGTTTCGCTAAAAGTCATTGAGCAAATTGTAGCCACTTTTAGCAAATCTGATTTATGTACAATTGGCACATACAGCTTTGATAGAGTGTTTTTTGCACAGGAAGGCGTTCAGGCTCATTCTGTACTAACTGCGGTCTAAGTAGAAATCCCACAAAGAGAGAGTTGTGGTGATCTAGCCTGCTAATACTTACATCAAAGGACCTGGAGCTTATAGTGTGAATAGGCTAGAAGCTACTCTGCACCTCATACAGACTTAGGGCCTGATTATGAGTTTGCGGATGGGATGAGCTGTCCGCTGAACCCCCGACGGGGAGGTTGCCGCCATACTGGCTACCCCCGCTGGGCCCATTACGGCTTTTCCACTAGGCTGATGGAGCAACACACCCCTCAGACTCATGATGATGAGTGAGGTTACCCAGACCCTCATTGGAGGATTGGTGGTGGAGGTAGCGGTGATATAAACCGCAGGCTGTGGGGATGATACACAGCAGCTTCGTTCTAAGAAACAGTTCTCTCCAAGACGGAAGCAGTGATGGAGGACAAGCTGTCTGGAACTCCAAGCCACATTCCCCTTGGTCTCACAGGTGCCACAGGGTACCCGGTGTATTCACTGAACTGAAGGAATCGGACTTGCAACATGTAAGGATATAAACAGTTCCAGCCAGCGGGACAGGGGAGTGCGCAGGTGCAGTCCTACAACAACTCCTATCAGAATCTGTGGAATTTGATAAAGACGAAGGAGCTCTCCCAGTCAGTGAATGATACAGAGATTGATTTCAGCACCGAGGACTTCAGTGCTAGAACGTGCCCTCTTAGTTTAGCGACGTGCCACTTATGGGCTCCTTGGTGGAAATAAAGCAAGTATCTAATAGGGGGAAAAGTAGAAGTATTGCAACAGACCAGGGAAATGGCAGAGAGGGAAGGGAGCTGAATACTGGGTATTGATTGGTGAGAGAGGGATGGGAGCTGGATACTGGGTATTGATTGGTGAGGAAGGGACGGGAGCTGGATACCCGGGTATTGATTGGTGAGGGAGGGAAGGGAATTGGATACCTGGATATTGATTGGTGAGAGAGGGAAGGGAGCTGGATACCCTGGTATTGATTGGTCAGGGAGGGAAGGCGGCTGGATACCTAGATACTGATTGGTGACGGAGGGAAGGGAGCTGGATACCCAGGTATTGATTGGTCAGGGAGGGAAGGGAGCTGCGTACCCGGGTATTGATTTGTGAGGGAGGGAAGGGAGCTGGATATCCGGGTATTGATTGGTCATGGAGGGAAGGGGGCTGGATACCTAGATACTGATTGGTGAGGGTGGGAAGGGAACTAGATACCCGGGTATTGATTTGTCAGGGAGCGAAGGGAGCTACCTACCCAGGTATTGATTGGTGAGGGAGGGAAGGGAGCTGGATACCCGGATATTGATTGGTGAGGGAGGGAAGCTGGATACCCAGGTATTGATTGGTCAGGGAGGGAAGGGGGCTGGATACCTAGATACTGATTGGTGAGGGAGGGAAGGGAGCTGGATACCCGGGTATTGGTCGGGGAGGGAAGGGAGCTGGATAGCTAGATGCTGATTGGTGAGGGAGGGAAGGGAGCTGGATACCTGGATATTGATTGGCGAGGGAGGGAAGGGGGCTGGATACCTAGATACTGATTGGTGAGGGAGGGAAGGGAGCTGGATACCTAGATACTGATTGGTGAGGGAGGTGAGGGAGCTGGATACCCGGGTATTGATTGGTCAGGGAGGCAAGGAAGCTGCCTACCCGGGTATTGATTGGTCAGGGAGGGAAGGGAGCTGGATACCCAGATATTGATTGGTCAGGGAGGGAGGGGAGCTGGATACCTGGGTATTGATTGGTCAGGGAGGAAGGGGGATGGATACCTAGATACTGATTGGTGAGGGAGGGAAGGCAGCTGGATACCCGGGTATTGATTGGTGAGGGAGGGAAGGGAGCTGGATACCCGTATATTGATTGGTGAGGGAGGGAAGGGAGCTGGATATCTGGTATTGATTGGTGAGGGAGGGAAGGGGGCTAAATACCTAGATACTGATTGGTGAGGGAGGGAAGGCAGCTGGATACCCGGATATTGATTGGTGAGGGAGGGAAGGGAGCTGGATACCCGGATATTGATTGGTCAGGGAGGGAAGGGAGCTGGATATCCAGGTACTGAGTGGTGAGGGAGCTGGATACCAGGATATTGATTGGTCAGGGAGGGAAGGGAGCTGGATACCCAGGTATTGATTGGTCAGGGTGGGAAGGGAGCTGGATACCTGGATATTGATTGGTGAGGGAGGGAAAGGAGCTGGATACCCTGGTATTGATTGGTCAGGGATGGAAGGGGGCTGGATACTTAGATACTGATTGGTGAAGGAGGGAAGGTAGCTGGATACCCAGGTATTGATTGGTCAGGGAGGGAAGGGAGCTACGTACCTGGGTATTGATTGGTGAGGGTGGGAAGGGAGCTGGATACCCGGATAACGATTGGTGAGGGAGGGAAGGGAGCTGGATATCCGGGTATTGATTGGTCAGGGAGGGAAGGGGGCTGGATACCTAGATACTGATTGGTGAGGGAGGGAAGGCAGCTTGATACCCAGCTACTAATTGGTGAGGGAGGTAAGGGAGCTGGATACCCAGCTACTAATTGGTGAGGGAGGGAAGGGAGCTGGATACCTAGATACTGATTGGTGAGGGAGGGAAGGGAGCTGGATACCCTGGTATTGATCGGTGAGGGAGGGAAGGGAGCTGGATACCCGGATATTGATTGGTCAGGGAGGGAAGGGAACTAGATACCTAGATACTGATTGGTGAGGGAGGGAAGGGAGCTGGATACCCGGGTATTGATTGGTCAGGGAGGGAAGGGAACTGGATACCCAGCTACTAATTGGTGAGGGAGGGAAGGGAGCTGGATACCCGGATATTGATTGGTCAGGGAGGGAAGGGCGCTGGATACCTGAGTATTGATTGGTCAGGGAGGGAAGGGAGCTGGATACCAGGATATTGATTGGTGAGGGAGGGAAGGGATCTGTATACCCGGTTATTGATTGGTGAGGGAGGGAAGGGAGCTGGATACCAGGGTATTGATTGTTATGGGAGGGAAGGGAGCTGGATACCGAGATACTGATTGGTGAGGGAACGAACGGAGCTGGATACTGGGTATTCATTGTTATGGGAGGGAAGGGAGCTGGATACCCGGGTATTGATTGGTCAGGGAGGGAAGGGAACTGGATACCCAGCTACTAATTGGTGAGGGAGGGAAGGGAGCTGGATACCCGGATATTGATTGGTCAGGGAGGGAAGGGCGCTGGATACCTGAGTATTGATTGGTCAGGGAGGGAAGGGAGCTGGATACCAGGATATTGATTGGTGAGGGAGGGAAGGGATCTGTATACCCGGTTATTGATTGGTGAGGGAGGGAAGGGAGCTGGATACCAGGGTATTGATTGTTATGGGAGGGAAGGGAGCTGGATACCGAGATACTGATTGGTGAGGGAACGAACGGAGCTGGATACTGGGTATTCATTGTTATGGGAGGGAAGGGAGCTGGATACCCAGATAATGATTGGTGAGGGAACGAAGGGAGCTGGATACTGGGTATTGATTTGTGGGGGAGGGAAGGGAGCTGGATACTTAGATACTGATTGGTGAGGGAGGGAAGGGAGCTGGATACTGGGTATTGATTGGTGAGGGAGGGAAGGGGGCTGGATACGGAGATACTGATTGGTGAGGAAGGGAGCTGGATACTGGGTATTGATTGGTGAGGGAGGGAAGCGAGCTGGATACCTAGATACTGATTGGTGAGGGAGGGAAGGGAGCTGGATACCCGGGTATTGATTGGTGAGGGCGGGAAGGGAGCTGGATACTGGTTATTGATTAGTGAGGGAGGGAAGGGAGCTGGATACCTAGATACTGATTGGTCAGGGATAGAAGGGACCTGGATACCCGGGTATTGATTGTTGAGGGAGGGAAGGGAGCTGGAAACCCAGGTTTGATTGTTACAGGAGGGAAGGGAGCTGGATACCCTATACTGAATGGTGAGGGAGGGAAGGGAGCTGGATACTGGGTATTGATTGGTGAGGGAGAGAAGGGAGCTGGATACCCAGATACTGATTGGGGAGGGAGGGAAGGGAGCTGGATACCCGATACTGATTGGTGAGGGAGGGAAGGGAGCTGGATACTGGGTATTGATTGGTGAGGGAGAGAAGGGAGCTGGATACCCAGATACTGATTGGGGAGGGAGGGAAGGGAGCTGGATACTGGGTATTGATTGGTGAGGGAGGGAAGGGAGCTGGATACCTAGATACTGATTGGGGAGGGAGGGAAGGGAGCTGCATACCCGGGTATTCATTGGTGAGGGAGGGAAGGGAGCTGGATACTGGGTATTCATTGGTGAGGGAGGGATGGGAAGGGAGCTGGATACCTGGGTATTGATTGGTGAGGGATGGGAGGGAGCTGGATACCCGGGTATTGTTTGGTGAGGGAGGGAAGGGAGCTGGATTCTGGGTATTGATTGGTGAGGGAGGGGAGGGAAGGGGAGGGAGCTGGGTACCCGGGTATTGATTGGTGAGGAAGGGAAGGGAGCTGGATACTGGGTATTGATTAGTGAGGGAGGGGAGGGAGCTGGATACCAGGGTATTGTTTCGTGAGGGAGGGAAGGGAGCTGGATACTGGGTATTGATTAGTGAGGGAGGGAAGGGAGCTGGATACAGGGTATTGATTGGTGTTGGGGGGATGGAGCTGCATACCCGGGTATTGATTGGTGAGGGAGGGGAGGGAGCTGGATACCCGGGTATTGATTGGTGAGGGAGGGGAGGGAGCTTGATACCCGGATATTGATTGTTACGGGAGGTAAGGGAGCTGGATACCCAGATACTAATTGGTCAGGGAGGGGAGGGAGCTGGATACCCGGATATTGATTAGTCAGGGAGGGGAGGGAGCTGGATACCCGGATATTGATTGGTCACTCTAACAATACGACTAGATGTCACAAATGTAAACATAATTCTAGAGCAATGTTCCATTGTCTAATTATATATGTATACTTCTTTTGAATGCTATTGAAACTGTGTGAATTTCAGTTGTAAAGATTTTAAAGTCACTTGGCTAACATTGCGATAATTTGCTGAATTGAATCTTATGCAAATAAATCCGAGCAGACTAGATAAAAAGAAAATTAAAAATAGAGTGCTTATCTTTCCCGTCTTTCATTACAGGCTACCAGATTGTCCACCCGGATAATTTACTCCAGGTTTATAGAGGAAAGGATTCGTACGTGCCAGTGTCCCGCGCTGGAGAGCACACCGAGCTGCAGGAGCCTGGTTCGTGTAAGTAGGTCTGTGTACAACATGTATGTGGCGGAGATGGCAAGGCCTGCGTGGTCACACGTAGCTGTTTCTCTTGCGGTGAATTTTAACTTGCTCAGGTAAACTGATTGGGACTAAGCATCTACTGAGTTAACATGATGGGAAGAACAGTTCTAAGATTGGCCCCCATCATGTCATGGTTTAGTTTATGATTCGCCTCTAGCTTTCTTTGGATTTGTCTTTTAAGAATGGTGAGTGTGAGGGAACTTGATTTCACAACCACAGGAAACTGTTATTCTTATCTGCACTGAGAAGTGTGCAGTATTCCAGCAAATGTGTTCCAGGAAGAGATTGGGTACTTCAGACAGTCCGATTGGCCAGAATTTGGGGGCCACTTCTGAGTGAGTGCCAGCGACCTGTCTGATTGGCTGAAAGAGCTGGATGTTCCAGCAGTTTGATTGGCTTGCATGTGACTAGTCATCCTGACCCCTGATTCAGTAAGATTTTCTGAAAGACACCAGATTGTTACTTGAACAGTTTTGTGCTCCTGAGAGACCATTGGGTGTCCTCGTGGAAAGAGAATATTCTGTGTGCTTAGTGGTACCTCATTGTGGGGTTCTTTCCTTTTAAAGGTGGAATGCCCCAGGTGCAGAATGCATGTTTTGGTGGGTTTGGTGAGTGTTCGTTTTCTACACCCTGAGGAGCACCGGCAGCTGATTTCAATCAATCAATCATGGATTTGTAAAGCGCGGCTAATCACCCATAGGGTCTCAAGGCGCTGTTTGTGGGCGTGCTGCTCAGTCGAAGAGCCAAGTCTCGAGGTCCTTTCTGAACTGCATCATTGATCTGGCCTGCCTGAGCTTGAGGGGTAGCGCGTTCCATGTCCAGGCTGCTAGGTAGAAGGATCTTCCTCCTACTGAGCTACTCCGGATCTCTGGGACAGCTGCAAGGGCGAGCTGGGAGGAACGGAGACATCTGTTGGGTACGTAGAAGGCGAGGCGGAGGTTGAGGTATGCTGGTCCAATATTGTGCAGCGCCTTGTAAGTGTGGATCATGAGTTTGTAAGTGATGCGCTTGTTGACTGGGAGCCAGTGTAGGTCTCCGAGGTGGGAGGAGATGGGGCTGTGTCGGGTGATGTCCAGGATCTCCAGAACAAGCTGTGCTGCTGCAGGCGTCTGCCACAGTCAAAGACATTTGCACCAACCAATCCGTCTGAACGTTCACAAAAGCCAGTGGATGAAGATGAAGAGTTTGAACCCTGCTGCCCGGTTCAGACTGGTTCGAGCTCTTGTGTGTAACCCTGTCTGTTTATCTGTGCAGCGTCTCTCCCGGAAGTCATTCCTGATGTCCTATTCAGGATCTCTCACAAGGAGGAGTCAGATTGTGGAGAGCGGCAACACTCAGATGAAGCAGGAAGCTGCAACAGTGCCAGTTCATGTGAGTTTAATCTTCTTACAAGAAAGCATAGACCCTTCCAGGCATCGCAGTGATCCTATTAGGTTGGTAGCAGCGCTTGGCATTACCAGTAGGCGCTATGTTAGGGCCTGTGCTCTCGCTGTACACTTTGGTCGACCGTACCATCTTTAATAGTTCATATGTCTGCTTTATCGACAGGTTTTCCAGTTGTGACGGCTGCTTTCTCCCTAACAAAGGAACAAGAGTTACAGTTGTATCCCGCGCTCCAGCAGAACCTCCAGCGAAGAGAGAAGAGTGATCATCCCTCGAGTGAGTGAACGGTGGTGGGCATGCAAAGTGTATGTAAGAACTCTTCATAGTGCCTGTGGACTAGAATCCGAGGATTGACAAACTGATAAATCGAGTCTTCACCTGCGGAGGCAATAGAAAGAGCAAACATGTTTATTCTGTTATCCTGCGGCACTAATCCTTTTTACTTTCACCTGCTTGTGAAGTTTAAGCTGCGCAGTGCAATCAGAATATTTCCATTTAGTGTTGACTTGTTGGGAACCTTCTCTGACACTGCACCCTCTGCCCCATCCCAGCCCTTCCCCATAATCCCTAAAGAATAAATGGAACTCTCTTGATGGGTCTCCAGCAGTGGCAACCATCCTTTGTCTGGCTGACGTCACATGGCCCAAATGCTGTTATCCCCTGTAGATCTCTGGATCTTGTTCTGCCTGTGTTCTTCTTTCTGAAAAGTGCAGGGAGGCTTAGGTGGCATTGACTGTTGCACCCCAAGAGGATGCAAGTAGCACTGTAGGTTGATGATGGAGTGAAGAAGTCTTTTCTTCCAGTATCTCAACAGCTGTCTCTGCAAGTGGCCCAGAATAATCCTGCTACATGCCTTCCCTAGGAGCACTGTTAACGGAAGTTCCAGTGTTCCTGGGACAAGTGACGTCACAAGAATGACAAGTATTTGTTGGATGTGTGGGGCTGCAAGGCGTTCTGCTGGTTTTCACATGTGTGTCCGGGTATTTTACCCTGAGACTTTGTATGTTAGCAGCAGGACAAATCTCCGGGTGAAACATCATGGGCCTGCGGTAACCCCACAAAGCACATCCTTCCGATGTGCAGTGAATCTTGTTATCAGCCTCATCTGAATTATGAGGCCACTCGAACTGTGGGCTTGCGTAGTCCTGTCACCTTTGCTGTCCTCGCACTGTGGAAACCAGTGACTGCTGTCATGTGGTTTGTGCAACTAACTGAGTAAATCATGGGTGCATGAGAGGTGGGGGATTCACAGAGGGGGTGTCCTCTGTGTACACGTATTTGCACTGATATTGTAGGATGCTTCATAAGTCCAGCGGCTGTCACTGATGATGTCTCCCCCTTCCCTGATTACCACCCCGGCTCTGCTGTTTTCCGTTCCCTTTTCTGTCCAGAAGCCACCGAAGAGCTAAGCTCGGTTTGTGTCTCATTTAAATTCACCTGCATTGAAGGTAACAGGAAGGGTCCTTTACAGTCACCTGCTCTAGACAACAGGCCTTTCCCAGCGGGTCAGCAAGTGGCCTGAAAGTGGCAACACTTGAACGGATGCCGTAGGACAGTGTTTCGCCAGAACCACACATTGTAGTCAAAGCAGCGGCCTTCCTGCCCACTCGTATCCTGTCTTCTTTTAGAGAAGCCGAGATCCACCACCAGTATCTGATTGGACGGATTCTGGGTTCCATTGCGCAGCCTGAGTGATAGTTCTCCTGCTGGAAGAATGTCGAGGAGGACATGTGTGCAGGAAGCTGGAACCAGGTTCTCAATCATTGCCTGACATCCCTGGAGGAGTAGAATTTATACCAGTTAACTGAGGCCAAGGCTGAACTGCAGCAACCCTAGGAAAAGATGACAGACTGCCTGGGAACTAAAAAGTCAGCGCTTTCCTGCAAGAAGAGCCTGAGCTCCAAGACCATCTAGCTAGAGCCGCAGGGTTGTCAGAACCCAACAAACCTGCAGCTGTGCCCCATCGCACATTGATGCACCAGTGACAACCCTGACAAATTTGTGACTGGCTGCAATGCTAATGTGGGTCAGTGAGTGTTTGTACACCACTCGACCCATGGTTCTTCCGAGAGCGTCTGCGTACAACCGTGAGCCTCTTGTGCCTCCATACTTGCTTTTGTGATAAAATGGTCTGCACGCAATCACCGTGTCTGTGCTGCAGGCATCTGCACAGATCATTACACCCAGGAGCATCTGCGAGTGACTGTTTCCTTCAGTGTGAGGGCCCAGGTGTGCCCTGTACCACCATGACATCAGTGCAACATCTGTGCAATGCAGTCTAGACGTATCCCCAGGCACGAGGGCCTGTGTACCACCAACTCACACCGCAGCATGTCTCCGCTGTTCGCCAGCAGTTGTACTAGTCGCCGAGAGGACTCGCTACTGTGCAATCTTTCACTCTCTGGGTTGGGTTTGTAACTTGTGAATATTTCTCTGTAAAAAAATACACTCCTAGAAATGTCCTAGAAAATATAGGTTCGGTGGCATCTGTAGCTGCAGATGCACATGCTTTGTATAGTCTGCCTTCTGGTGTTGGGTCGGAGTGTTACAAGTTGTTTTTCTTCGAAGAAGTCTTTTTTCTAGTCACGAGACCGAAGGACTCCTCCTTCTTTGGTTCCATTGCGCATGGGCGTCGACTCCATGTTAGATTGTTTTTTTTCCGCCATCGGGTTCGGACGTGTTCCTTTTCGCTCCGAGTTTCGGGTCGGAAAGATAGTGAGAATCAACGGAAAATTCGTCGGTATTGTTTCATTCGGTATCGGGGTAGATTAGAATCGACACCGAATCTTGAAGATCTCCGGTAGCCCTTCGGGGTTATTTCGATCCCCCGTCGGGGCCTGGTCGGCCCGACCGCGTGCAACACCGAGACTAATGGAACGGACCCCGTTCCGATTTTGTCCTAAATGCCACGGTAAATATCCGTATACAGACCAACATTTGGTTTGTAATTTGTGCCTGTCACCCGAGCACAAAGAAGAAACGTGCGAGGCCTGTCGAGCGTTTCGGTCAAGGAAAACACTCCGGGACCGAAGAGCCAGAAGGTTACAGATGGCGTCCACGCCGACAGGACAGCGCCGATTCGAAGAAGAGGGAGAAGAGGAAGAAACATTCTCCATCCACGAATCGGATTCAGAAGAACTCGACGTCGAGGAAACAGTGAGTAAGACGTCGAAACAAACAACACATAAAGCCCAGGGGACGCCACTGCCGACAGGCCATGGCTCAACCCATAAAGTAGGTGACCGGACGTCGGCACCGAAAAAGGGCGAGTCTGGGACTAAATCGTCCGACTCAGGCCGAGACACAGGCACGCAGCAATCACGGGATCGAGAAAGTGCTGTGGAAAAGGGCCGACGCCGAGACAGTGGCACCGAGGCTGCACGGCACCGAGATAGTGGCACCGAAGCTGCACGGCACCGAGATGGTGGCACCGAAGCTGCACGGCACCGAGACAGCGGTACCGAAGCTGCTCGGCACAAAGATACCGGCACCGAAGAAGGTCGACGCCGAGAGGGTACTACCCCAAAAAAGAGAAAAGTCTCGTCGGAGCCGAAAATAACAAAAGAGACAATTTCAGTGCCAAAACGACCTGCAAGCGAACCTAAATGCAGCTCCTACACAGAGGAGCAATCATTATCCTCACAACTGCAAAAACACAGGTTTGAGGAGGAACTGCAAACCACTGATATAGATCATACACAAAAACGAATCTATATACAGAGTGGCACAGGGAAGATCAGTACACTTCCCCTAATTAAAAGAAAGAGAAAACTGATTTTCCAACACAAGGAAACAACACCTCCACCAAAAATGGCAAAGAAGGTGACTCCACCACCCTCTCCACCACCGGCAACTCAGATATCGCCGGTACAAACTCCGCCACAATCACCAGCTCATACCACTATGAGCCAAGATGATCAGGACGCATGGGATCTCTATGACGCTCCAATATCAGACAATAGCCCCGACACGTACCCCACCAAGCCCTCACCACCTGAGGACAGCACTGCATACGCACAGGTGGTAGCTAGGGCAGCAGAATTCCACAATGTGTTGCTACATGCAGAGCCCATCGAGGACGACTTCCTTTTTAACACCCTGTCCTCTACCCATAGCAGTTACCAAAGCCTTCCGATGCTCCCTGGGATGCTAAGGCATGCAAAACAGATCTTTAAGGAGCCAGTCAAAAGCAGGGCAATAACTCCAAGGGTGGAGAAAAAATACAAGGCACCACCCAAAGAACCTGCTTTTATCACAGCACAACTGACACCAGATTCAGTTGTAGTAGGAGCAGCTCGTAAAAGAGCTAACTCACAAACAACGGGCGACGCTCCACCTCCTGACAAGGAGAGCCGCAAGTTTGATGCGGCGGGGAAACGAGTTGCAGTGCAAGCTGCAAACCAATGGCGCATCGCAAACTCCCAAGCGCTCCTAGCGAGGTATGACCGAGCCCATTGGGACGAAATGCAACATCTCATCGAGCACCTCCCTAAAGAGTTCCACAAACGGGCAAAACAAGTGGTAGAAGAGGGACAGAACATTTCGAATAATCAAATCAGGTCTTCCATGGATGCTGCAGATACAGCAGCAAGAACAATAAATACTGCTGTGACAATAAGACGGCATGCATGGCTGCGCACATCCGGCTTCAAACCGGAGATACAACAGGCGGTGCTCAACATGCCATTCAACGAACAACAACTCTTTGGCCCAGAGGTTGACACTGCAATAGAAAAATTAAAAAAGGACACGGACACAGCTAAAGCCATGGGCGCGCTCTATTCCCCGCACGGTAGAGGCACATTTGGCACATTTCGAAAAAACACTTTTAGAGGAGGGTTTCGAGGGCAAGCTACACAAGCCAGCACCTCACAAACAACACCGCCTACCTACCAGGGTCAGTACCAAAGGGGAGGCTTTAGGGGCCAATACAGAGGAGGCCAGTTCCCAAGAAACCGGGGGAAATTTCAAAGTTCAAAAGCCCCTCAAAACAAGCAGTGACTCACAGGTCACTCAACCCCTCCACACAACACCAGTGGGTCAAGTCAATTCTACAAACATTGGGAGGAGATAACAACAGACACATGGGTTTTAGCAATTATCCAACATGGTTATTGCATAGAATTTCTCCAACTCCCTCCAAACGTCCCACCCAAAATACGCAAAATGTCCAAACAGCATATGGACCTTCTAGGATTAGAAGTCCAATCATTACTTCAAAAAGATGCAATAGAATTAGTACCAATCGCACAAAAGAACACAGGAGTTTACTCACTGTACTTCCTAATACCAAAAAAGGACAAAACTCTCAGACCAATACTAGATCTCAGAACACTAAACACCTACATCAAATCAGACCATTTTCACATGGTCACATTACAAGACATTATCCCACTACTCAAACAGCAGGACTACATGACAACATTAGATCTAAAAGATGCGTATTTCCATATACCAATACATCCATCGCACAGAAAATATCTAAGGTTCGTATTCAAAGGAATACATTACCAATTCAAAGTGTTGCCATTCGGAATAACAACAGCGCCAAGAGTATTCACAAAGTGTTTAGCAGTAGTAGCTGTACACATCCGAAGGCAGCAAATACATGTGTTCCCGTACCTAGACGATTGGCTAATCAAAACCAACTCGCAACAAAAGTGTTCACATCACACAAAATTTGTTATACAAACCCTTTACAAACTTGGTTTCTCCATCAACTATGCAAAGTCAAAGCTCTTGCCGTGTCAGACACAGCAATACTTAGGGGCGACAATCAATACATCAAAAGGGATAGCCACCCCAAGTCCACAAAGAGTTCAAAATTTCCAAAAGGTGATACAAGCCATGCATCCAAATCAATACATACATGCAAAGATGGTATTAAAACTCCTAGGCATAATGTCATCATGCATAGCCATTGTCCCAAACGCAAGATTGCACATGCGGCCCTTACAACAGTGCCTAGCATCACAATGGTCACATGCACAGGGTCAAATGCAAGATCTGGTGTTGATAGACCGCCAAACATACCTCTCGCTTCTGTGGTGGAACAGTACAAACTTAAACAAAGGGTGGCCTTTCCAAGACCCAGTGCCACAATAAATATGGCATTGGGCAATTCGCAACCACATTCGCCTAATAGCACAATTTATTCCAGGGATCCAGAACCAACTAGCAGACAATCTCTCTCGGGATCACCAACAGGTCCACGAGTGGGAAATTCACCCCCAAATTCTGAACAACTACTTTCAAATATGGGGAACATCTCAAATAGATCTATTCGCAACAAAAGAAAACGCAAAATGCCAAAACTTCGCATCCAGGTACCCACACCAACAGTCCCAGGGCAATGCTCTATGGGTGAATTGGTCAGGGATATTTGCATACGCTTTTCCCCCTCTCCCTCTCCTTCCGTATCTAGTAAACAGATTGAGTCAAAACAAACTCAAACTCATACTAATAGCACCAACATGGGCAAGACAACCATGGTATACAACACTATTAGACCTTTCAATAGTACCTCATGTCAAACTACCCAACAGGCCAGATCTATTAACACAACACAACCAACAGATCAGGCATCCAAATCCTGCATCGCTAAATCTTGCAATTTGGCTCCTGAAATCCTAGAATTTGGACACTTAAACCTCACTCAAGAGTGTATGGAAGTCATAAAACAAGCCAGGAGACCATCCACTAGGCATTGTTATGCAAGTAAATGGAAAAGATTTGTTTGTTACTGTCATAATAATCAAATTCAACCATTGCATGCATCTCCAAAACACGTAGTAGCATATTTACTACATTTACATAAATCAAATCTAGCTTTCTCTTCCATAAAAGTACACCTCGCAGCAATATCTGCTTACCTGCAGTGTACTCATTCAACATCCCTATTTAGGATACCGGTCATTAAAGCGTTTATGGAAGGCTTAAAAAGAATCATACCACCAAGGACACCGCCTGTTCCTTCATGGAACCTCAACATTGTTTTAACAAGACTCATGGGTCCACCTTTCGAACCCATGCATTCTTGTGAAATTCAATACTTAACATGGAAAGTTGCATTTCTCATTGCCATCACATCTCTAAGGAGAGTAAGTGAAATACAGGCGTTTACCATACAAGAACCATTTATTCAAATTCATAAAAATAAAGTGGTTCTAAGAACAAATCCAAAATTCCTACCTAAGGTTATCTCACCGTTCCACTTAAACCAAACAGTGGAATTACCAGTGTTCTTCCCACAGCCAGATTCAGTAGCTGAAAGGGCACTACATACGTTAGACATTAAAAGAGCACTCATGTACTACATCGACAGGACAAAAGAAATTAGAAAGACAAAACAACTATTTATTGCTTTCCAAAAACCTCACACAGGAAAGGTATTGCTAGATGGATAGTAAAATGCATCCAAACCTGCTACCTTAAAGCAAAAAGAGAACTGCCTATTAGTCCAAAGGCACACTCAACCAGAAAGAAAGGTGCTACCATGGCCTTTCTGGGAAATATTCCAATGAACGAAATATGTAAGGCAGCAACATGGTCTACGCCTCACACATTTACTAAGCACTACTGTGTAGACGTGTTATCTACACAACAAGCCACAGTAGGTCAAGCTGTACTAAGAACTTTATTTCAAACAACTTCAACTCCTACAGGCTGAACCACCGCTTTTGGGGAGATAACTGCTTACTAGTCTGTGCACAGCATGTGTATCTGCAGCTACACATGCCACCGAACTGAAAATGTCACTTACCCAGTGTACATCTGTTCGTGGCATTAGTCGCTGCAGATCCACATGCGCCCACCCGCCTCCCCGGGAGCCTGTAGCCGTTTGGAAGTAGTCCTCAATATTTGTAAACTTGTAAATACATTACTTAACATTTAGTACATACTTATTTATTCCATTGCATGGGCACTATTACTAAGATACACAACTCCTACCTCACCCTCTGCGGGGAAAACAATCTAAGATGGAGTCGACGCCCATGCGCAATGGAACCGAAGTGGGAGGAGTCCCTCGGTCTCGTGACTCGAAAAGACTTCTTCGAAGAAAAACAACTTGTAACACTCCGACCCAACACCAGAAGGCGGACTATACAAAGCATGTGGATCTGCAGCGACTAATGCCACGAACAGATGTACACTGGGTAAGTGACATTTTCATATTGTCTGCTAGTATTGTGCCAGATGCCCGGCCAGCACAGGCTCCCCCCTGAAGTCCCATGGGAGGTCACTGACTCTATAAACCATTCATGGAGCCGTGTGCATGTTGAATAAAGAATCTCAGATGACTCATCTGAGTGCCTGGACTGGAGACATCCTGTGACGAGACCTGAGCGGGTCTGTAAGTTTGAGAGGCTATGACATGTAGGATTGAGGGGAAAGTAACATCCACTCACACCCTTCATGAAAAAGGCTGAGCATTTGAGACCAGGCAGCGGAAAGTTCAAGCATTAAGGGTGTTGGCATCACTGATCTCTGTTGTAACCTCCGTTTTTTTGCACCTCACATCTTTGGGGTCTAAAACTGTACTTTTGTCTTATCCAGCTGGATTTCCTGTTTGGGAAAGTGCAGTTTCTTTGGAAAACGAGGACAAGTCAGCTCGGTTTTTAAAGGGTTTTCCTGGTGCAGGCGAGGAGGGCCACGCTGAGACCAGGGCAGGTGAGTGAAAGCGATTGTTACGACAGAGTTTAAAGTGTAAGCAGTTGGCAACAAGCGCCTCTTTATGTGCTTCAGTCTGTTGGTCGTTTAGTCATAGAGAGAATGTGTCATTTGGCCTCTTCATGGGGGCAGATCCCGGTGGAAACAAACTCACAAGGATGTGTGTTTGTAGCCGCCTTGCAGCTTCTGCAGAAAGGGGCTCTAAACCCATCCTGACATCTGTGTCTGCAAATCCAAGCCACTGAAGCGTTATTAAATCTGAGAACACAAATCATTGGCCTGTGCATAATAATCAGTATTTCTGTCCTACAAAACTCCATCAGTCCTCCCTCATAGGCCTGTGGCTCTGTACCCCTGGCAGCTCCGTACCCACTTACTGACGGGTACCTGGCACACATCTGTGCTTGTACTAAATTTGTAAAGCTGTGCAGGCCCCATATCAATTCCTGAGGTGGCATCTACATAGAGTGCAGATATGAGAACACGTATCTGACCATGTCCCAGCTTCCCGATCTGTGCCCGTGCATAGTTAGTTGCTCTGTAATGTTCTGCCAGATCTTGTGACCCCCCTGATGTGTGTAATGCTTTAGATTTTTAATGTCATGCCAGACCCTTTACCACCTCCATGATGTGTGCTTGTACTCGCAGCTAAGATATTTAATAATCTGCCAGACCCATGTACCCCACCCTGAAATGTACTTGTCCGCAGTGGTTAGATGTGTAAACACCGGACCCCAAGTTCCTGATACCTGCTTGTATACCAGGGTTAGAGTTTTAATCTTCTAACATCACATTAGCAGGTCCGTGATATGTGCTTGTCCTCACAGCTAAGATATTTAATAATCTGACAGACCCATGTACCCCACCCTAATGTGTGCTTGTAAACATGGGTCAGATGCCCCACCCCCCCTCGATACGCGCTTTTATACACAGATTTATATTATTCTGTCAGACTCTGTCCACCTTTCTTGGTCTGTGCCTGACACATGTATTCAATGTTTAGTGTCACCACACTCCTGGTCCTTTAAGGGCTCACCGACACCCAAATGCAGATATTTGAACTTACACCAGATACTGCTGAATGTTTTTGAGAGAATTTTGTTTGGTGACTGAACCCGCTTCCTGTTGTCTATATTCTGCTTTAGTATATTTCATACTGTGATACTTGACTTGTTCTTTTCATAACCAGGACGCAAGGCTGTCCCTGAGGTTGTTGCAGCAGACATTAAAGAAGAGGAGAAGGAGGTCTCTTTCTCTCAGCAGCAGGACTGCAGGGTTATCGATGTCAGTGGTGCAGAAGGTAAGTTAATGTCGTGAACCTCTTTAAAACCGGAGAGCCTCTGGGTCGGGGATCTCTTGAGCAGCAGTAACTCCAGTTGCCTGATAACTCCTCGTGCATCACTGTGCGTTAGGGAGAGAGCACCCCACGCTTCCCTTTCACTGAAGTGCCTTGATGCAGACTCCCAGGTTCAGCACCACCGCGCAGGCGCGACATGAACCTGAGATACAACCGCGTGCAGCCCCACACTCTTACCCCAGGGTAGATGTCTGAGCTTTCTGATTGGCCAGTACCATTCCCAGGAACAGAAGAACATTTTAGCAAGGGTCAAACGGAATTCCGACGGAAGTTATCGAATAGGGTCAACCCAACCTTTATATCAAGACTTTAAGACAAGAACACCTCTGTGATTTAACCAGACTTAGGGCCATATGTACGAACACAATTTCCCATAGACACAAAATGGGTAAAACCCTTTGCTACATCTGGCCCTTAATCTTTTAATGGTGTGGTTGAGGGTTAATTTGCTAATTTTCTGATCTATATTTAATCCGTTCACAATTAATTATTTGGGGAAGGAAGCAAAGACCCAAGCAGTTAAGAAACCAACGGCTGCTCTGTAAGGGCTGCTTCAGGTGTAAGGCAGTACTTTCAAGAGCCCTCTTGTGGCCGTGTTCTTCACCATCAAACAAGAGCACGCAGAAGGTGAAGGTGCTTGCAATAAGTCTAACCATTGGCAGCCAGTCCGGGTAGCATTTCAACCCATGTAATTTTTGCCCACAGTGTCACACCTGTTTGGACCCAGCCATATGCAAATCCGCCTTGAACCTGGTCCTATAGGAACAGTCCATCCCGAACTGCCAGTCCAGGCCCTCTCTGAACCAGAATACAAGGAACACAAGACCGATCGCACTGCGATAGGGGGTCTTCAGTGAGATGCAGCTTATTTGAGTGGCACAGTGTGCAAGGAACCTGCGCCGGGCATACCCTTTCCACTCTGTGCTACATCAGACACACAAAAGGTGAAGAGAGGAATGCTTGTAATTTGTCTAACCACTGGCAATCACTCGGGTAGCATTTCAACCCATCGTTGTTTTGCCCACTGTGCCACCTCAGTTTGAACTCACCCATATGCAAATTAGTTTTAGCCCTGCTTTACAGGCACAGACCAGCCTGAACTGCTAAGTGAGGTCCTCCCTGAACCAGAACACAAGCAACCCAGGACCGGTTCCACCCTGATTGGGGCTCTACAGTTGGGTGCAGCTTGGGTATAGTGGCACAGGGAGCAGGGGTCCCACTTCTGGGCTTACCCATGCCACATAGGGCACCACATCGAATACACAAAATGGGATGTGAGGAATGCTCGCAGTATGTCAGACACCTTCAGAAGATAGCAGAGACCTGTCCATCAAGACCCCTTACAGTAAACTATGAAACATTTTCTAGGTGATGAGCCATTTAACAATCACCTTGTGTTCCGTAGTTGACCTTTTTCCTTCCACCGGATGTGCTTAACGCACGGGTTAGAGAGCACTATTTTGACAGCTATTTCAGCTGGTCCCTGTTCTGCTTACTAGAGGTCCTTTTCCATTTTCTGTTGGTAGTTTGTTCCCTTAGATTTTGCAAGATACCTTCCAAGCTCCACATTTCATCACACTCCTGCAAGGCCTTCATGGGAGATCACTCTTATAACGGCTCGCCTTAAGGCTCTTTGTTCTCGGTGATCATGTTTACATACACAGCACCCGCTTCAGGAGGCTTCGAGAAGATCACCTTCCAATTACTAGGTCACCATATCTTCTGGCTGAGATTTGGTCCCTCTTTACCTGCCTTTTTTCCCACAAGCGACAGGTTGAGGTCCATGTTGTAATTTTCAGCGCTTTTATTTTCAGTACTTGATTGAGTACTCAAATCAACTTTTAAATATTGTTTTAAATCAAGGAACATAAAAGGTTGCCAAAACATCTTTCACGACTTGTAACACTGATTCACCTCTTCTTCACTTCACAATTCATATAGTTCTGTACACAAGTAAATGGATATTATTTATTTATAATTAAAAATAGATTCAGGCAAGTACTACCCATAAAACTGTTTTTAGATTACATTTGTCTTAACTAGTCTTTTTCCCATTCACTTTCAAGCAGCGTTAGTGTAGAAAACTGGCCTAGTGTGTGATGGGTACCTAAGGTACTTACACCTTATACCAGGTCTAGTTATCCCTTATTAGTGAAGTGTAGGCAGTGTCTAGAAGCCAGGCTGTCTAGGGGTAGCTGTAGGCAGAGCCACCAAGGCCTAACTAGGAGACATACAAAGCTCATGCAATACCACTGTAGTCACACAGCACTTACACCCATGAAAGAGAACACTCAGGTGCTCTATATAAAGATAAAGGTACTTTATTTTTGGAACACAATACCACAAATTACTAGAGAGGCAACCCTCTAATAGGAGGTAAGTAATGCACTAAATATATACACTAGTAATCATAAATAGGCATAGAAAAGGTTAGAAAACAGGGCAAATAGCAATAACCAATAATGACCCTAGGGAGAGCCCAAACCGTCTACTAAAAAATGGAATGAGAACACAAGAGCCAGGGGCACCAGGAACCCACAGAGGTAAGTAACACAACAGAACACCCAGAGAAGACAGCAAGAAAACCAGCGGTGGATTCCTTGAGAGGAAGACCTGTGGAGAGTGGGGACCCAGTCCTAAAGTCACAGTGGAGTCCAGGAGGAGTAGGAGCTACTACCCACCGAGCTGTACTTGAGGAGTTGGGCGACGATGAAGAAGAACAGGTCAGTACTGCAGCCCTGGAGCCGTAGAAGAGTTGCTGATGAATGGAGCTGATGTCCCACGCTAGAGTGAAGATTGCAGACAGGTGTCAGTGCAGGAATTCCACCAACAAACCTTGGCAAAGGCAAACACGCGGTCGGTGGAAAAGTGGTGCTGCTGGGGACCAGCAAGGCCCAGGAGGGGGAGTCACAGGGGACCCTCAGTGTCACAGAGAGCCCACCGGAGCAGAGGCAGCAACCTCAGGACGGGCACACAGAAGTCGCAGAAGAAGCCCATGTAGCACTACTAAGGAGGATTCCACGCCGCCGAAGAGCCATGCAGGAAGGAGTGCTGGGGGCTGGAGCTGCACGTCGCCTAAAGATCCCTTGGAGGAGGTGCCAACAAGCAGTGCACGGGGGTACTATTCTGCATGGGAAAGCAAAGGCTTACCTCCACCAAAGTTAGACGGCTGGCAGAGAGGACCAAGAGGACTACTCCGGACCACCACCCGTGATGCAGGATCTACGCAGCTCAAGATGAGGGGAGATCCACGCAGCCAGTTGCTGCTTGCTGTAGGTGCCTGCGGTTGCAGTGGAGTGACTCCTCACCAAGGGAGCGTCTGTCTTCTTCTTGTGCAGGCTGAAGAGTTGCAGTCTTTTGAGGATGCACGGCCGGGGAAATGTTGCAAAGCTGGAAGGAGCTGTAGAAACAAAGTTGCAGAAGAGTCTTCTTCGTTGTAGCAGCGTTGTCTGTTCCAGTCGCCAGAAGTCGAAGTGGAGGTTGCAGAGTAATCCTGTTGGAATCTTGCAAGCCAAATCTGAGGACCTACCCAAGAGAGACGCCAAATAGCCCTGAAAGGGGGTTTGGTCAGCTACACAGGTAAGCACCTATCAGGAGGGGGCTCTGACGTCACCTGCCTGGCCACTCAAATGCTCCCAGAGTTCCCTGCAAACCTTGGAAACAAGATGGCAGAACCCAGCGACCTTATGGAGGGGCTCTGAGCACCACCCCTGAGGTGGTGATGGACAGGGGAGTGGTCACTCCCCTTTCCATTGTCCACTTTCCCGACAGAGCAGGGACTAGGAGGTCCCTGAACCAGTGTGGACTGATTTATGCACGGAGGGCACCAAATGTGCCCTTCAGAGGCTTGGGGAGGCTACTCCTCTAAAGCCAGTCACACCTGTTTCTAAAGGGAGAGGGTTTTACTTCCCTCTTCCAAAGGAAATCCTTTGTTCTACCTTCCCAGGCGTAATAAGATCAAGCAGCAGGAGGGCAGAAACCTGTCTGAGGGGTGGCAGCAGCTTGGGATGACTAAACAACCCAGTAAGACTGGTGGTAGCAATGCTGGGGGTCCTCTAAGGAGCCCTCAGAGTGCATGGAATCATACTTCCAATACTTGCAGTAGAATTGGGGTATGATTCTGACATGTTTGCTACCAAACATGCCCAAGTTCGGAGTTACCATTATGTAGTTAGACGTAGGTAGTGACCTATTTTCAGTGCACGCATAAAATGGCGTCCCTGCACTCACAAAGCCCAGGAAAATTGATCTGGAGTTTGTGGGGGCACCTTTGCTAGTGCAGGGGTGCCTCACACAGGTATCTGCACCCTGCCCTCTGTGCTGAGAGGGCCTTCCATGCACCTGTTTCACGCAGACTGCAATGGCAGACCTGCAGAACCCTTTGCATGGGCTCCCTATGGGTGGCAGAATAATGGCTGCAGCTCATAGGGATCCCCTGGAAACCCAATGCCCTGGGTACCTATGTACCATATATGAGGGACTTACATGGGGGGACCAGTATGCCAATTGTGGAAAGAAAAAGGTACACTTTAGAGGAGAGAGCAAAAACGACTGGGGTCCTGGTTAGTTAGTCAGACATACTGACAAACAGGCCACAAAGTGGTGGAAACCATGCTAGAAAGAGGCTACTTTCCTACATGCCTTTTCTGCCTATAGCTGGTGGATAAGAATCTAGAGGGGACCTGATTTTGTTTCAATAAGAAACGTCTCCACTTGAGATTTAGTTATGGCAGAGAATTCCCTCACAGCCGCCTTATTGTTTGTGATGGAATTGCCAGTGTCGCGTTCTGATCATTCTCTTTGTTCTGGGGATAGAAGCAAGTGCAGAGGGTTTGTGGGACAGGAGATGCACTTTCCGCTGATTCAGGAATATGTAGCTTATCCACAGTAGAAAAAAGCCCTCAAGCGGTATTTTTTTAAATTGAAAATAGATTGGCTAAGATAGTCAGCTTTTGTGGATTTCATCTGAGATTTGTACCTGTGAAGACCCTGCACGCTAGCTTCTATTTACTTTGTAACTTTTTACATAGTTTCGAGTCTGAGTCCCTCAAAGCTGGCGGACCAGTTCCTTTAGGCCTGTCATTGCATTTGTCAAGATCACGCTAAGGGCTTTGTCAATGCAGGTGTCACGTTCTGGGCTGTTTTAAGCTTCCTAATGCTTTAAGAATGTGTGATGCACTCACTGCCTGCCAGTTTTCTTTTTCAATTGAATTTGGGAAGTGTCCTTGCTACCCCTCAGCATTTAGGCCCAGCATTCAGTTCCGTTTCATGGCGCTCCCCCTTCACCTTCTTTTTTGTCTATCTCCATATCCCTCTCTCTGTCTCATTTTCACTTTCTATGTTTCTCTCTCCCTCGCCCTCTCCTATATCTCCCCTTTTCTCCTCATCTTTCTCTCTCTTTCTCACTTGCTGTCTTTTTATTTGTCCCCCCTTCATTCTCTCTCCCTCTTTCTTTTTCTCCATCTCTCCACCCTCACTCCTCTCTCTCATTTCTCTCACTCCCTCCTCTCTTTGTGTCTCCATCTCTCTGTCTGTCCGCCTCACTCGGTCTCTCTGTCTTCCTCTCGTCACCCCTTTTGTTTACACATTTCACTTGTGTAGGGGGAGCTCGTGCCTTAGATAGACTTATTAATATTATTGTTGTTGTTATTATTATCATCGAGCATTTTTCTCTGCTCGCTCCATAGAGAAAGGTCTTACATTTAACCCATCTACATGATAGATTCCATTTGTTTTCATTACTATGAACTCAGCTCAGACATCCTTTCATTTGCTATTATTTAATTTATTTAACATTTATAGTAAGCTATTATATCTTCAAACTCAAAATGCAGCCATAACGTTACCATTTCAAGAGTCGTATGTGTGGCAGCTTCGGGCTTGCATGGGCTTCCCAAAGAATAGAGCTGGCCATGCCAAGCGTCGTCCTGTTTCATCTGAAGTGTAGAATAACACAGCAGTTAGGAACCAGGGGAGAAATGGGGGGAGGGATAATGCATTGGAGGCCCTGCTTCAGGATTGTGCCCACAGCAGCCCTGGGTTATCCCAGAACCACCACTCTGTGGTGTTGCCAGTGCACAGAGACAAACGATAGCTGTTAGACTCTTGTGCGTAAAGAAGTATTTCACAAGTGAAAAAAGAGTCCATGCATTATATTCATACCTCTCACTTGGCTGAGAAATGTCGTGACTAGTCCCGGTCCTAATAGGATACAGACTCGGTACCGAAAGCTCCAAGGAGAGAAGACGAGTATAGCCGATGTGTAATGTCAATAAGGCATATACAAAGGAGGGGGAGGCAAGGATACCTGGAAAGAATGGGCATCAGGAGAAACAGGAGACCGATAAGGGAAAAAATAATAAAGTGCAGAGAGACAAGATTGCAAACCAAACTAATCCTTAGTGGAGCAAGCCATAGCACCTGTGATGTGTTGCCAGACACCTCCAAGTCCGTTTGTTAGTCTTACATTGCAGTTCTGCTGCGTTCCCTGAATCCCCTCCTCTGACCGGGAAGTGAGGATCATGTAGATCTTATGGCAGTTCCCATGTCCCTGTTTTTCTTATTTACCACGCCTGTCGTCTTCTGATCTTATATGGAGATCGGAACTCAGAAGATCAGACTGTACACATTCAATCTCTTTCATATTCCTGAATACATATTATTGCTTCTTAAGATCCAGATATTGTGTTGCCGTTTTGTTTACTTAGGAGATTTGTGGAGCATTGATTTTCAGTGGAAAGATCCGTGGTGCACAAATTTGCTTCCGTCCATAAACCTTTGGTGCATAGGTTTGTGCCCAAAGCTTTGTGTTGCACAGGTTTGCAGCGACTAGGTTTGTAGTGCATAGACCTGTGTGGCTTACAGCTTCATGTGACGCATAGGTTTGTGGCTTACAATAGCTGTTGTCAGCAACTTCAAAAGGAATGTGTATTTGTTTCCTCCAGAAATCAGCGGATAGAGGATTCAGGAAGTGCAGAAAAGAGATGCTGAGTAGCAGTTCAGCATCCCTTACATTTATTTCCTGTACTGTCGTATTCGTAGAAAAGCGGCTGGTGTTGGAAGTTGGTTACCACCCAAGAGAGAAAGGCCTACGGGGTGATTAACTGGGCTTGTATCTGGGCTCAATCTGTTGAAAAATGGGTTATTGGCAAGGGCAGGTAAGTACCTACACTTAGCAATAGGCCACTAACCTTCACTTAGGTCCAGTTAGGTCTCAATAAATTAAATCCAGCTCAACCCTAGGTAGCTTGGCAAAGAGCGACAAGGCTTAACTTAGAAGACATGTGTAAAACATTTAAAAATCACAAAACAGTAAATATGTAAAACACAAAATGCTATAAATATCTGACACCAATTTATAAAAATAGATTATAATTTTATCTTTGAAATGACACCACAACGATTAAAATCGTATCAGGGGAATCGGCGATCTGAATTTCTAAAGAATGAATGCTTTTTAGCGCTTAGAAACGAATAGCGTCAATCTGGTCATCTGGTCGCACCTCGACCGGTGCAAAGTCAAAGTTTAAGGCTGACCGCAATGGAGCCCTGCTTGGCTATAGCTCGCAGGAGGCCTCAGTCAAAAGTTTACCTTTGGACTTAGTTGTTTTCTTGAAGATTTTCTTCAGCGGGACCAAGTCGGCAGTCCATTAAGACCTCCTGGAACTCTTCCTCAGATACGCGTTGCGGTAGCCCTCTGTGGAGATTTTTACCTTCGGACTTAGTAGTTTTTTCAAGATGAAAATCCTTCAACCAGGGCAAACCTGAATCTTTATCCTTCGGATACACTGCCTGGGAGGTCCCTGTCTACTTCCTACGTTCGGACTTAATCAATTTTTCTGAGATTTTCTTCACCGGGAAGAACCTGCAAGTAAGGATGTGTTGCAGTTGAGGCAAGCCAGCTAGAGTTGCTGCGGCAGGTCAGTCCCTTTAATGGAGCTTTTTTCCAAAAGTTCTCCAAACTTCTCAAAACTTCTGGATCTTCTTCCAGATGTTCTTTTAAGGTTATTTTGGTGTCCACAGGTCACCCCAAGTTTCCAGATCTCTGAGATGCTCCTTGAGGATGCAGACTACAACTCCCAGAATGCACCTGGCGCAAACTCCGAAACAGCCACTGGAAAGTGGTCAGCTGGTCAGTTTCTTCATGAGTTTGTGCAGGGATCTCTGGTTTACAATTTTTCACCTGTAGCAAACAGGGAGCCCCTCCTTGAACCAGTTGAAGCCAGGCAAAGACCTTCTTGTGATGAAGCCCAAGTGTGCAGCTGGTGCAGTCCTCCAGAGGGCAGTGCCCAGGTGCATGTCAGGGGTCCAGCAGGGCAATCCATTTTGTTCTGTAGTTCTTCCTTGTTGGAATCTGGTAGGGATCTGAGGTGTGAGTGCAGGTCTGCCAGTTTTATCCTTGCTCATGGGTGAAAAACGGGGGTCCTGGTTCCCCAATCAGGTGCAGGGTCCTTCCCCCCGTGATGACCACTTTCTGGGAAGTGTGGCAAAAATCAATCCCAGGGAGCAACATTCCTCAAAAATCCATCATGGCTGAAAGTGATTTTTGGAGGTTACATCTGGCTGAGCTCACCCACTGGTGTGGCTAAAAATCTCAAACACACCCTTCTCCTGCCCTCTCCTAATCTAATCAAGAGGGCACCTAATTGTCTGGGTTTGCAGGCTGTGAGGGACGTGCAGTGTTGCTCCAAATGTCCTTCCCTGCCTTTGAAGAGCAGTTTGGCAGCCCTCCCCCTTACTGCTTCCCCATCTGCTGAGGGAAGATCTCCTCCCCCAAGCACATCTCTTTGTGTGGTGCCAGGCCACTTCACACCTCATTAATGCAGCCTGGCCAGGCTGCCAGACGCTGGCCAATCAGAGCAAAGCAGCAAAACACTGCAGGGCTGAAGTTGGCAACTTTTCAGGTGAAGTTTAAAACTCATAACCTGAACAAGTTATATTAAATCCAACAATTTTAAGTTGTGGGATTTATTATAACAATTAATTTGATACCAAACTTAAGGTATATTCTACTTAAGGGGACTTTAGAAATTAAGATAAAGTATCCCCATTATAGCCTATGGAGGCTATTCACACAATGAGGGAAAAACATATTTGGCTGTTTTACCACACCAGGGCTTATAAAATTATTTTTATAAGGTCCCTGCTTGTAGTTACATGGCAGTCGGCCCTAGGGGAACATAGGGCACACCCTTTGGGTGACTTATATGTAAAAATAAGTTAGTTTAAGACTGCAGAACTCCTTTTAATTCCAAAGTCAAATTTGCATGTAACTTTAGGTTAAAAGCAGCCAGCAGGACAGGCCTGCCTTTAAAATGACACTGGGCACCTCAGCAGTGCACCTATGGGGGCACCACCTGTGTTGGGGTCCCTAAACCTACATGCCCTACTATATTCTAGGGACTTACACGTAGGTTGACTTAGCCAATTATAATTAGCCTAATTTGCATACTGATTTTATACAGAGCACAGGCCCTGGACTGCTTAGCAGTACCCAGTGCACCATCAGAGTCAGGAAAACACCAGCAAAAAGTGGAAAATGGGGGCAAAAATGTCAGGGGGCCTTTGCAATCAGCCCTGTTTTCTCACACAAACGTTAACCTGTTTTATGTTGGACAAAAATACAGCATGTTCTTTTAGAACTGGTATGGACCTGCTCTGGGTGTAGAGAAGGGAGTCTAGAGTTTCCAGTAAAGTGGGGGCTCCAGTAAACAATATGGCGGTCATTCCAACCCTGGCAGTCAATGACCGCCGGGTTGGAGGACCGCGGGAGCACCGCCGACAGGCCGGCGGTGCTCCCAAGGGCATTCCGACCGCGGCGGTAAAGCCGCGGTCGGACCGGCAACACTGGCGGTTTCCCGCCAGTGTACCGCCGCCCTTTTGAATCCTCCAAGGTGGCGCCGAGGGGATTCCGACCCCCCCTACCGCCATCCAGTTCCCGGCGGTACGCCCGCCGGGAACCAGATGGCGGTAAGGGGGGTCGCGGGGCCCCTGGGGGCCCCTGCAGTGCCCATGCCACTGGCATGGGCACTGCAGGGGCCCCCGTAAGAGGGCCCCTACAAGTATTTCACAGTCTGCTTCACAGACAGTGAAATACGCGACGGGTGCAACTGCACCCGTCGCACAGCTTCCACTCCGCCGGCTCGGAATCGAGCCGGCTTCATCGTGGAAGCCTCTTTCCCGCTGGGCTGGCGGGCGGCCTGAAGGCGGCCGCCCGCCAGCCCAGCGGGAAAGTCAGAATTACCGCCGCGGTCTTTCGACCGCGGAACGGTAACCTGACGGCGGGACTTTGGCGGGCGGCCGCCGCCGCCCGCCAAGGTCCGAATGAGGGCCAATGTCTCTTTTAACGGGTATACAAGTGGCCTATGTCGACATTTATATTCTAAATTTAAAATATATTCTTTCCCTAGGTCACATTAAGTTTCTTTCCCAAACCTAATAAAGGCTGGTCGTTATATAGTGCAAAATGAGTGAGATACCTGCTTGAAATGCAGACTCTGTGTAAGCCATGTTAGTAAACAAAAACCTGTAACCACGCCTATTTTAGAACCATATCTTAGAAATGTATGTCTCTTTATGTTCTTGTATATGTTTCTACTATTCCACTAAATGCAAGTATATACAAAATGTCAACAAAAGAGAAATGTAACAAAAATGAAAAAATACTTGTAAAAAACATGTTTTCGCTATGCCAGATTTGAAAAGCTCAGAAGATCGACATTCTAGAAATGTAATAATGTGGTGCTGCTGTTCAGAAATAACAAACTTTCAAACCCAATAGGTGGGGAACGCGTGAACAGCCTCAAGAAAGTTGGCGAGCCCTTGACCTGCTGCAAAACAGAAGCAAGTGAAAAAGCTTTTTTAAAGAGGGAGCATCCCAATATGTTTCAGAGCTCCTACGAGGGCTCCAGAAGTCCACTGTGGTCAGACAATTGCCTTGAAAATAGAGGAGGCCAAGTTGCACAATTTGAAAGGGATACAAGTCACACAGAGTACATTGGAGAAGATCAAGAAATTGCGAAAGTGCTGATGTCACCTAAAGAAAATGAAAATGAGTGTGATCGGTGGAATTCAAAGATCATCAATGGCCTGTTGTACCTGACAAAAAAAAAAGCATTACACAACCCGTCTGAATATAATCAAAACAACAGTCCCCAGAGTAAGTGTGCAAGTAATTTAGCAAAACTCCCACCAGTGAGAGCTTTTCCCTGTTCGGACTGTGAGAAAAGTTTCTTTAAAATGCCACAACTTGTCCAACATTATAGGACGCATACAGGTGAAAGACCATATGCATGTTCCTTCTGTGACAAAACATACAACAGGAGCTATCATCTGAAAGATCATATACGAACACATACCGGAGAGAGACCCCACATGTGCCTGGTGTGTCAGCAAACCTTCACATATAAAAGTCATTTTAATTCCCATCGAAGAAAGAAGAAACACTATCTCTGGGATGCTAACTGAGGAGAGGAGAAGACAAGCATTGGTGATAATTCCACAAACAGGATGCAGTGGTACCCTTTAACTAGCCCATTACTAGCGTAGGTATCACATTATGTACCACAACTGCACCTGATTGAAAGCAAGGGGGAAGCCACGCCTGGTGCACCAGAGAAAGCTGTATGGATGGAAGCAGGAAACAGAAACCTAAAACATCTGGCTGCTATTGAACAAAGGACCCCCTTTCTGCCTTCTCAGCACCAACTAGTGTATCCTCTTTAGAATATTACCTAATACTCAGTGTGCATGTATAGTTTAAACAGAAGCACTCTTTGCTCCGTTCTCTCTCCTCCGCATTCATGTTGCGTCTTGTGCTGCTGTGCATCTCAGTGAGTACTGCAGCGCCTGCACCCTGACGCATAGCGGTAACCTCCCGTCTTAATGCATCGCTACAGTAAATCACGCAAGGCACAGAAACAGCTATGAAGCAACTTGAAGAGAAACTCAACAAAAAATAACATATAACATCAGCTTTTAATAAATACATTTTAGACCCTGTACTCTTTGGTAAAGAATTTAGTTGTGCATATCCGGTTTGCTGTTATTTAAACTGATATTAAAATTTGGAAGTTGTGTTTTTTGTTATTATTTAAACTGTTATTACATTTTGAAAGTTGTGTTTTTCAGGGTTTTGAATGTAGTGTGTTAATTAATCATCATTTACACTCTGTAGTTTGATCCTATTCCTGATAAACTGACATGTTGTATTGAAGTCACAGAAACACTGAGAAATCTTCCAGAAAGTTTATCAAACAGCACATACAGTGAAAGAGCCAGCTGATAATGACCCCTTTTCACCTGTTCCTCTGTCTCCACACACAGACACACGAAAATGTATATAAATGCACACAGACAGATGCCCCAGCCCTCTACCAATCTATGTACACAGTGATGCGTGACTCCCATGAAGGGTTCATTTGCTCTTCTAACTCCAAGTCTTCTTCGATCACAAAGAAATACAATTAAAACAAAGTGAACATTCTTGCACTAAAGCATTGTAAAAAAAAGCAGACTTTTAATTGGGGAAATCTGCAAAAGCCCAGTGAGGAGGGTCTTCACAGAACTTTTTTTTGACTAAATTCACCATGTTAACCTGGTCCCCATAGTGGCGATCAAACAAACACACATGCAGTATATGGACGCAGTACACGCACCTCAAGGATGTACACAATACACGCACCTCAAGGATGCACACAATACACGCACCTCAAGGATGCACACAATACACACAGCTCAAGGATGCACACAATACATGCACCTCACGGATGCACACAATACACGCACCTCACAGATGCACACAATACACGCACCTCAAGGATGCACCCAATACACGCACCTCAAGGATGCACACCATACACGCACCTCAAGGATGCACACAATACACACACCTCAAGGATGCACACAATACACGCACCTCAAGGATGCACTGTCAGTCATTGAGGAACTGAATTATCTGAAATATTAGAAATTACTGAAATGTGTGTTAGCATTGCTGACATACTAGCAGATGTCTTAGGCTTGGCCACCCAACGCTTCTAGAAAGACTTGAACATTAGATATGCATCCCTCATTTTGATAAGAGACTTGAATTTTCCCCAGGCATTAGACTGGATGAGGAAACTTTTTCAGCAGTACCTGTGCACACCTCTGGGTGGCGCCATCTAGCTCCACACTGACACCATTCTGCACCTGAAATCGTACTAGGTACTCTTCTGGTACCTATTCAAAACCTGAGGAATCTGCAGTTAGAAGTCTTTATCAGAAAATGAAGTTACTTGCCATCTTTCTAATAGAGACTCTATCTAACTGCAGAGTCCTCACTGACCCTTCCATCCTGCCCTTTCTATGAACTGGGCTGCACCTATTATTGTGATCCCAAATCTAGAAATCTGAACATGGACCAAAGCCAATTTGCTTTTGGGGCGCCGACAGCCTTGAATGAAACTGATGTCAGCACGCATGAGTGGCAACTTTATAGACCCCGCTCGTCATTTCTGGGGCGGACCAGCATCAGTGTAGACTCGCATGGCACCACCCATCAGTGTTGTATGACCCTTACCATGGGAGCAAGACTGCTAAGTTTAAGACAGCAGCACTACTGAGTGTAGGTGAGTGAGTCAGTCCCACATTGACTGGAAGCTGCCAGCTTGACTCACTCCACTAGCTAGCAGCACCTCACCCAAACCTAGAAAGTATAGGTGATTTGTAGCAGCCTAGAAGCATGACACTCTGACTCCTCAGGGAAGTCGTGGTGGAACAGGTCATACCCCTTTCTCTCAGTTACACAAAGTCTCGCCTATGCTGAGGCAGGCAAAGAGATGCATAGTAAGGTTCAATAGAGAAGCAATTGCATTAGATGGTAAAAAGCATGAGCTTCGATTGTTACACAGATGAAACATAACACAGTGATGATTGTGATCATTAAAGTAAAAGATATAAATAGTCCCACCATCCTGATCTAATCATAAGACCTAGGTGGTCATTACAACCCTGGCGGTCGGTGTTAAAGTGGCGCTAAAACCGTCAACAGGCCGGCAGTAAAAAAATTGGAATTACGACCGTGGCAGAAACCGACAACAAAGACAGCCATTTTAACACTCCAACTGCCACGGCGGTACAAACAGCGCGGCGGTCACCACCAACAGACAGGCGGAGGACAATGTACCGCCCACAGTATCACAACATACCAATCCGCCACCTTTTCCGGGGCAGATTTACTGCAAACAAAAACACGGCGGAAACTGGACTTCGAAGGGAAAACGCTCACCTCTACACACCCCACGAGGAACCAGGACGCCATGGAACACACACCCCACGAGGAACCAGGACGCCATGGAACCAGAGCTTCACATTTTCCCAGCCTTTATCTTCTTGCTCCTCTACCAGGAGCACGAACGCCGGCAGCGAAGACCACGGTGAGTACTGCACCTACGACACAGGGGAGGGGGGAGGGAGAAAACAGGGACACACACACGCAATACGCAACACCCTCACCCACTACAACACACACACTAATACAGCATGATACATTACAGTTACACCCCCTAAACCCCCCGGAAGAATGCAAAGACAAAAGGAAATTAGTGTAACCATGGTAATCTATTAAAATCCAGAATGCAAAAATATATATACACTATTAACAAATATATACACCAAGAATAGAAGTCCAGGTATTGCTCCATTTAAGTCAGTGGAACACTGGGCCCACACTGCATGGTTGAGGCCCACACAAGGTACCCGAACATGACGGAGAGAACACTGCAGGGGCATCAGATACAAATAAAACAGGCACCTCAGGGGGAAGGGAAAGTTGGGGCACCTCAGCCGGTTGAGTGCACGACGCCAAATCCACGAGGGGGCCACATGTTCACTGTTCAATCCTGGGGAGTGCAAAGCCACAGTCTCTCAAGTCTCTACAGTGGGTGGTTTGCCCACTGTTCAATCCTGGGGAGTGCAAAGCCACAGTCTCAAGTCTCTACAGTGGGTGGTTTGCCCACTGTTCAATCCTGGGGAGTGCAAAGCCACAGTCTCTAAAGTGGATAACAGTCTCCACTGGTTCTGGAGGGGGCTTTGTGCCCAGAGTGCTTCATCCTTCCAAGGACTGAGGTAGTGGATGCCTTTCTCCACTGGTTCTGGAGGGGGCTTTGTGCCAAGAGTGATTCATCCTGCCAAGGACTGAGGTTGTGGATGCCTTTCTCCACTGGTTCTGGAGGGGGCTTTGTGCCCAGAGTGCTTCATCCTGCCAAGGACTGAGGTAGTGGATGCCTTTCTCCACTGGTTCTGGAGGGGGCTTTGTGCCCAGAGTGCTTCATCCTGCCAAGGACTGAGGTTGTGGATGCCTTTCTCCACTGGTTCAGGAGGGGGCTTTGTGCCCAGAGTGCTTCATCCTGCCAAGGACTGAGGTAGTGGATGCCTTTCTCCACTGGTTCTGGAGGGGGCTTTGTGCCCAGAGTGCTTCATCCTGCCAAGGACTGAGGTTGTGGATGCCTTTCTCCACTGGTTCAGGAGGGGGCTTTGTGCCCAGAGTGCTTCATCCTGCCAAGGACTGAGGTAGTGGATGCCTTTCTACACTGGTTCTGGAGGGGGCTTTGTGCCCAGAGTGCTTCATCCTGCCAAGGACTGAGGTAGTGGATGCCTTTCTCCATTGGTTCTAGAGGGGGCTTTGTGCCCAGAGTGCTTTATCCTGCCAAGGACTGAGGTAGTGGATGTAAATCTCCACTGGTTCTGGAGGGGACTTGGTGCCAGGAGTGCTTCATCCTGCTCGTGGTGGACTCAGTAGCGTCAGTGCTCTTGGCGCTCATGGCCCAGCGGTGCTTGTGGCGGCGGTGTCCTGTTCAGCGGTGCTTGTGGCGGTGGTGTCCTTGGCAGCAGTGCTTGTGGCGGCGGTGTCCTTTGCAGCGGTGCTTGTGGCGGCGGTGTCCTTTGCAGCGGTGCTTGTGGCGGCGGTGTCCTTGGCAGCGACTCAGCTGCTGGCGGTCCTGTCTGGGCCTGCGGGGCTGGTGCTGACGGTCGCCTCCTGGCCAGTGGGGCTGGTGCTGGCGGTCCTGTCTGGGCCAGCGGGGCTGGTGGTGGCGGTCCTGTCTGGGCCTGCGGGGCTGATGCTGGAGGTCCTGTCTGGGCCTGCGAGCCTGCTTCTGGTGGTCGCCTACTGGCCAGCGGGGCTGGTGGTGGCGGTCCTGTCTGGGCCTGCGGGTCTGGTGCTGGCGGTCCTGTTTGGGCCTGCGGGCCTGCTGCTGGCGGTTGCCTCCTGGCCAGCGGGGCTGGTGGTCCTGTCTGGGCCAGCGGGGCTGGTGCTGGTGGTCCTGTCTGGGCCAGCGGGACTGGTGCTGGCGGTCCTGTCTGGGCAAGCAGGGCTGGTGCTGGTGGTCCTGTCTGTGCCAGCGAGGCTGGTGGCTGTCGCCTCCTGGGCAGCGGGGCTGCTGGCTGTCGCCTTCTGGGCAGCGGGGCTGATGGCGGTCGCCTCCTGGGCAGCGGGGCTGATGGCGGTCTTCTCCGCCGTGCCGATCTTCCCAGACTTGCCGGGTTTCTTGTGCCCCTTCCCCACCTTGGAAGGTGTCGCAGCTGACTCCACACACTCACCTGTACCCCTGGGAGCGGCTTTGGTGGCTGGTGTCTTCCCCCTCTCCCGCCGGGCACTGGCCAACTTTTGATGCTTGACAGGTGGGGGACTGTCCGTGCTGTGGCTCCTTGCACACTGGCTGCCCTGCTGCCTGGTGCACTCCAGAATCCAGTGACTACTGGCACCACTGATTCTGCCGATGTCGTGGCTGAGGTGCTAGGTTGGGACCTGAAGAGTCAGGCCCTAGGAGACTGATGGGGTGGGGGAGGTGAGGGAAAGAGGTCAAGGGTGGACAGGAAATGTTTTTTGGGATCACTGGGACGGGTAGCTGGAGGGGGTTCGGGAGTGGAGGAAGAGGTTGTGGTTGTAGGAGGTGTACGTTTGGTGACTTTGGGTGAAGGTGCATGCGCTGGAGGCTGTCGTGAGGTGGATGGCTGTTGGGTGGGTGTGTGCCTGCATTTGTGAACCTTGGGAGGTGGCGTCACAGACACACTGGGAGATGACACAGGGGATGTGTGAATGGTAGTGGGGGTGGTGACTGTACGTGAGCGGGGTGTGGTGGTGTGTTTGCTGGTGATGGAAGTAGTGGCTGTAGATGTAGTGCATGCAGGTGTGAGTGGAGACGAGACTGGGAGGTAGGAGGGAGATGAGGAGGAGGAGGACACAGTGGAGGCAGTGGATGTTGCTATGTCTGCATGCGTGTGATGTTTGCGTGAGTGCCTGTGGGATGTGTGGTGCTTATGTTTGCCTGAGCTTCCTTTATGTGTTGGGGTGTGTGCATGCTGGTCTGATGGTGTGCTTGGTTTAGGCTGAGGTACAGGGGTGTGGGTCTGGGTGGAGGAAGTTGGAGGGGGGAGGCTAGAGACAGGGACAATGGCTGCCATCAGTGCTGAGGCCAGAGTCTGAAGGGCTGCCTGACCAGAATGAATGCCCTCCAGAAATGCATTGGTTTGTTGCAACTGCCTCTCTACACCCTGGATGGCATTCAGAATGGTAGACTGCCCAACAGTGAGGGACCTGAGGAGGTCAATGGCCTCCTCACTGAGGGCAGCAGGGGTGACTGGGGCAGGGCCTGAGGTGCCTGGGGTGAAGGAGATGCCCACCCTCCTGGGTACGGGGCAAAGGCTGAGGGGCTGCTGGGAGGGCGGTGCTGGAAGGGGGGGTGGCGGCTGTACCTGTAGATGGGGGGGGGGGCACAGATGGGCCCGCCACCACAAGGGATCACCCATCAGAGGATGAATCCGTATCACTGGTGTCAGCCCCTGTCCCCGCCGTGGAGCTCCCCTTTCCCTCCGTCCCACTGGTGAAATCCAACTCCGTAGTGTCGCCCTCCAGGGCCATGTGGGATGCAGCTCCCTCCTGCTCCGGTGCCACTGCTCCTCAGCCTGATGATGCTAATGCACACAAGAACAGGAAGACCACAAAAAGGGGGTGGACGACAGAAGAAAGACATGTTGAGTGCATGCAACTGTTGGCGGACACGACAGACACAGAAGCCCCCTGCACTACGCCGCGCACTTGGGGTTCACTATGCAATCCCTGGGACATGGACTACAAGGCTATGGCTGACATCTGCACACATGGATGTCACAGGAGCCTGACTAGGTGTAGGTGGCACTGTACCCAGGTGGGGTGGGGTGCCACAGGGCCTGCCTGAAAAAGGGACCTAACTAGCACACTCGCCCTGGCCTAGGGGAACCCACAGCCCACCTCCCCCACCCAGACACCTCCACTGCGTGCTGAATCAGCAGAATGAGAGTGTACTCACCCCCTTGTTGCTACTATGATGCCCTCAAGCGCCCATCCAACTCCGAGTACGCCCTCGCCAGGATCCTGAACATCAGGGGGGTCATGGTGCGACGGGCACCCCTCCCAAGTTGGGAGGCCATCCCCAGCTGGGCCTCCACTGTCTTCTTGCTTCAGCGGCGAATGTCCTCCCATCTCTTACGGCAGTGGGTGCTCCGTCTGTGATAGACCCCCAGGGTCCGGACGTCCTTGGCGATGGCAGGCCAAATATCCTTCTTCTGGTGGGCGCTGACCTACAGGAATTGTACAGGGGAAAAAGAGAAGTTATTACCAACTGCACCGTCACAGTGATTGGCCCGCATCCCTACCCTTGCCATGTGGCACATGCACTCACCGTCGTTTCATGCACACCTCATTCTCCCCCCCTATCTTTCATCCACCACACTCCACACAGGCATAGCCTATACAGCATGCTCCCAGTGTACTTACCTGTTTGTCTGGAGGACCGTAGAGTAGCGTGTACTGGGGGAGGACCCCATCTACGAGTTTCTCCAACTCCTCCGATGTGAAGGCAGGGGCCCTTTCCCCAGACGCACGAGCCATTGTCGCTTCCAGACTGAGGTCACAGCAGCACTTGCAGTGTAGGTCCTCTCCTGTCGAAGATCAGGTATCGAGTGATTGAACAGATAGAAAATGGCGGTCACGTCCGCGGCGGTGCGTACCGTCACCACCGGCGTACATCGTCATTGGCTCCTGGGACCCATAGGGTCCAATGTTAACCAATGCAGAATTGCACTGCGGTCTTCGACCGCCTACCGCGACGGTGTACAACGCCAGCGCAGTTACCTCATATTCCATTGTCCCACTTTACAGGTCAAGCAGCTGCCATTTCAGGGGCCCACATGGTTCTATTTTTAACTGCATCACACATACCTAGGCCTTGCCTCAACACTCATACATGCTAATTTCGGATTATGTATCGTGTTCTGTGTAAGCTGTGTGTACGTACCTCTGAGTTGGTTGACTGTTGTGCTCGCTGTTGTCCTTCATAGGCACCGTCCACTGGGACATGTGAGGAGATGGCGGCATCCTCCGGTGTACAGACCGCTGGTGGACTTGTCGACAATGGAGAAAAGACATGTAATCATCACCTACAGGCTTGATCGTGCCACAATCCTGGAACTGTGTGCCCAGTTGGAGCCAGACCTGATGTCAGCCATCCGCCATCCCACAGGAATCCCCCCTCAAGTGCAGGTGCTGTCGGTATTCCATTTCCTAGCAAGTGGGTCTTTACAAACTACAGTGGCCATAGCATCAGGGATGTCCCAGCCTATGTTTTCCAACGTGTTGTCCAGAGTGTTGTCTGCCCTGCTGAAACACATGCGCAGCTACATCGTTTTCCCTCAGGTGGAGGATTTGCCTACAGTGAAAGGTGAATTTCTATGCCCTGGGACATATCCCCAACATCATACGTGCCATTGATGGGACACATGTGGCCTTGGTCCCCCCCCTGCAGGAGTGAACAGGTGTACAGAAACCGGAAGAGTTACCATTCAATTAATGTGCAGATGGTGTGTTTTGCAGACCAGTACATCTCCCATGTTAATGCCAAATTCCCTGGCTCAGTGCATGACGCTTACATCCTGCGGAATAGCAGCATCCCTTATGTGATGGGGCAACTCCAGAGGCACCGCGTGTGGCTATTAGGTGAGCACCTGAAACAAAATCAGTGGGAATAGTTGTCTGGGTCTGGGGATATCCCTACAGGTTAGTGTGTGTCTAACAGTTGTCCCTCGACATTTGCAGGTGACTCTTGGTACCCCAACCTGTCATGGCTACTGACCCCAGTGAGGAATCCCAGGACAAGGGCAGAGGAACGCTACAATGAGGCCCATGGGCGAACTAGGAGGATTATAGAGAGGACCTTCGGCCTCCTGAAGGCCAGGTTCAGGTGCCTCCATATGACAGGTGGTTCCCTATTCTACTCACCAAAGAAGGTATGCCAGATCATTGTGGCCTGCTGTATGCTTCACAACTTAGCTTTGCGACAATAGGTGCCTTTTCTGCAGAAGGATGGTCCAGATGGAGGTGTTGTGGCAGCTATGGGGCCTGTGGACAGTGAAGACGAGGAAGCAGAAGAGGACATCGACAACAGGAACTCGGTTATCCTGCATTACTTCCAGTGAGACACAGGTAAGAAGACAAACCTGCCTACTACATGTAATTTAACACTACTACCTCTTTTCTGTCTGTCCTTTTCACCCAGTGTATGGTCACTGAGTTATCACTTTCCCTTACGATTTCACAGATGTAGGTCCCACTGTGTGACATCTGCTTTGTTTCCTCATGAACTAGAGCTGTGTGACATAGGTATGTTGACATTACAATTGAAAGAGCATTTTGTCACTGTAATTGCTAATACACTATTTCGAAATCACAGACAGACTCCAGATTACTTTGTGCTTTAAGGGTGTTTATTTTGGTGCTCAATATTGGAGAATGCTGTAAAATGGTGAGGGGTGATGGTGGAGGAATGTCCATGGCAGAGTCCAGTCTATTTGTTTCACAGGTGCATTGTCCAAAGGGTCATAGGAAGTGGAGCTGGGGCAGTTTGAGAATGGACAGGGTGACAAGGTGGGACAAAAGGATGACATTCAGGGCGGTCTCATTTCTTGGCGGGGGTCTTGGCATTGTTCTCTGTCTTTGTCCTGGATCTCAGAGACCATTTGCGGGATGGTTCTCCACCTGCAGGGGGTGGGGTGCTGGTGTGGTGGTCCTGTGGCGGTGCCTCCTGTCCACTAGCGCCGGCAGAGGTGGTGGGCAGTTCATCGTCCAGGCTAGTGTCAGGAGGGGCCCATTGTTGTGCCACAGTGTCCCTCCTGGTGTTGAGGACTTCCTTCAGCACCCCTATGATGGTGCCCAGGGTGGAATTGATGGATCTGAGTTCCTCCCTGAAGCTCAAATACTGTTCCTCCTGCAGCCGCTGGGTCTCCTGAAACTTGACCAGTACCGTTGCCATCGTCTCCTGGAAATGATGGTATGCTCCCATGATGTTGGAGAGGGCCTTGTGGAGAGTGGGTTCCCTGGGTCTGTCCTCCCCCTGTCGCACAGCAGTCCTCCCAGTTCCCCTGTTTTCCTGTGCCTCTGTCCCCTGAACCGTGTGCCCACTGCCTCTGCCCCCAGGTCCCTGATTTTCTTGGGGTGGTGGGTTTGCCTGGGTGCCCTGTAGTGGTGGACACACTGCTGATTGATGTGTCCTGGGGACAGAGGTATGGGCCAGCTGGGTGGGTGTTGTGCTGGTGTTTCCAGAGGGGGGAAGCTCTGTGGTGGCCTGTGACTGTGTGAGGGGAACCGACTGTCCCGAGGTCCCAGATGGGCCGGGCTGGTCATCTAGATCCAGTTGGACAGAGCTGCTGTCATCACTGTGGGCCTCTTCTGTTGGTGGTGTGGACATGTGTGGACCCTCCTGTCCAGTGACGTTGGGTAGGGGTCCTGCAGGGGTGTAAAAGCATGATTATTGCATCTGTGTTTACCATGGTGTGCAATGGGTGGGTGACCGTGTACCCCAGTGCTTGCATTCCTGTGTGGGACCTTGTGTGATGATGGTTTAGGGGGGTGTATGGGTATGTGCAGTGGGCATGCATTGGTGATGGGTGTTTATGCTTTGGTGTTGGATGCAGGGCTTGGTGTTGGGATGTGTGGTTTGTGATAGTGGGACATGTGTGAGGAGTTGGAGTGCTGGGGGTGAGGGTGAGGGGTATGTGCTAGCATGCAGGTAGGGTGGGGGGATAAGGTAGTTAAGGTTTGACTTACCAGAGTCCATTCCTCCAGCTACTCCTGCGAGGCCCTCAGGATGCAGAATTGCCAAGACCTGCTCCTCCCATGTTGTTAGTTGTGGGGGAGGAGGTGGGGGTCCGCCGCCAGTCTGCTGAACCGCTAGGTGGTGTCTTGAGACCACGGAACGCACCTTCCCCCGTAGGTCGTTCCACCTCTTCCTGATGTCATCCCGTGTCCTTGGGTGCTGTCCCACTGCGTTGACCCTGTCCACTATTCTGCGCCATAGCTCCATCTTCCTTGCAATGGAGGTGTGCTGCACCTGTGATCCGAATAGCTGTGGCTCTACCCGGACGATTTCCTCCACCATGACCCTGAGCTCCTCCTCAGAGAACCTGGGGTGTCTTTGTCGTGCCATGGGGTGGTGTGGGTGATGTGTGGGGAAAGTGTGTTGTGATATGTGGAGTGATATTTAGTGCTGTGTTGTGTGGGGTGCGTGGATGTTATGTGGGTGATGGTGTTGTGTGCCTGTGGATGCTTGTTTGTAGATTGTAGTGTCTCTCTCTGGCCTTCTTTCGGGATTTTGGTCATAGGGGTTTGTGGGTGTGTGTTTTATATTGTATTGGGTGTGTGGAAGTGGTGTGTGTATGTGTATCAGGTGTGTGTATTTCGAATTGTCCAATGTGGTAGTGTTTTGTAAATGTGTGTGTATTTTGAGCGCAGCGGTGTGTACCGCCAATGGAATACCGCTTTTGAAAGACCAACGCGTGGATTTGTGGGTCGTGATAGTGTGGGCGTATTCCTGTTGGCGTGATGGTGGAGGTTTTGTTATCGCCAGTTTATCACTGACCTTTGGTGTGGCGGACTTGTGTGGGTGTCTAGATTTTGGCAGATTCCGAGCTTTTGGTCATAATGACCGTGGCCGAATTCCGCGGCGGTATGTTGGCGGTCTTCTGCACGGCGGTAAGCGGCTTTTACCGCCAATGTTGTAATGACCCCCCTTGTGATTTCTACCTACACAATAATGTCTAAACCTGAAAGCATAGTAGTGTTAGCCCTTCTGCCCATCCCAGTCCATGGAAGGAGCCCCGAACCCGTACTTGAAAGGTGGGCAAGGGTCTGCCTGTTGTTCTGCTGGCAGTCCTCTTGGTTGGCTGGAAAGAGAAGGCCAGGATCATCGGAGCTGTCGATGGAAAGATGTACGTTCCCAAACAACCATGACCGAAATGCCATCTACCCTCTTTCGGCCAGTGCGGTGTTTATATAACAAAACATGTCATGTTCTTCGAACATGCCTGACATGATGATATGTCTAGGGATTTGAGATTTGACTCCCTAACTCTTGGACGGCAATACTGGGTAAAACTATTGTGTACAAACATGATGGCCTTGCGCAGGGCACAGAGTGAGATGTCATGCCAAGGACCGATGAATGTAAAACACAAATAACAATGCTGTCTCAGAAAGACAGCCGAATCGAATATATAAACAACCAAGCTGAAAAGCAAGCAGGCTAAAATATAATAAAACGAATAAACAAATAAAATGTGAATATGTTGAAGATGGCACAGGCTACGTGCCTAGAGCTAAATCTAGAATATTAATAAATCCAGAATTTGTAAAGCACTGCACACCACCCTTGAGGGTTTCAAGGCGTTGATCAAGCACAGGGAGATTAAGTGATTTGCCCAGAATCACAGGATGTTGAGCCGACGCTGAGACTTGTGAATACGTTTTTAGCCCACAGATTTGCAGCATATTGATTTTTACCTTCATTGGTATGTACTGTTTAATAGCGCCCCCTACTGCTCCAAAAGCTCTGTGCTTGTTTCTGATCCGTAAGTTGATTATGCGGGCTGTCACTCACCGTAGTGATAATTATACATGCTCTCACTCCACCCTCCACTACACAGGCTACCTTCCACCCCTCTTGCCTTTCTCTGTATTCCACAAGTCTGAGGAAGGCACATGGAGGGCCCAGGTGGGCATGCACTGTAAGAAGCCTGTGCTTAGACAGAGCCTCAACACTTTACTCATTTTATGAGGACAAAAGTGTTGCTTGTTCTCCTACATGAAGTATGTATATCCTGTGGGTCAGGCGACAAGGGGGTTAAGAACCAATGGTGCAGGAGTCTCTCGGATGTGTCGCCGCAGCTAAACCTATAATCTGTCTTATTTTCTAAAACATGTTTATTGTGTTCACTGATAAAAATAGTTATTTTGTATTTTTCTCCAAAACAAAAAAAGGATTCTCATTATACGACACAAAATGAGTTAAAGACTCTGGATACGGCCTGTGGACCACGGACCTCAACCTAAATTAGAACGGTTTTCTAGATTTAAGAAATTAGTAGCTTCTATTGCTCATGTATGTTATTTCTATTTTCACAAAGTGAGAAATTTACAAAAGTGCTAAAATGCTGTCAAATAAATGTTTCGCGTATACCAGTTGTGAATCCCTCAGAAGATCCGCATTCTAGAAAGTGTTGTTGCTGTTTTTTTTAGAAATAACACACTTTTAAACTTAACAGGTGATAGAAGAATGAAGAGCCTGAAGAATGTTGGTGAGGCCATGGCGTGCAGCAGAACAGAAGACCCCATAGACAAGAAGCTCCCGGATTTGCTCCAGAGATCCTTTGAGAATCCAAGCTCCAGAACAACGCTCTGGTCAGGAAGTTGTCTGGCAACAAGTGGAGAGAAAGTTACTCAGTGTGAAAGTGTTCGAAGCCACATTGAATATTTACGAGCATATCGAGAAGGTGGCAAACTGAAGATGTCATGGAAGGTTAATGAACCAAAGACTGATCTGGAGAATTCAGAGTTCATCAATAGTCTGCTGAGATTGCAAAACACTCAAGCATCACAGAAACGTAATCAACGTAATGAGAGCAGCCGTCCACAGAGTGAGTCTGTGAATCCATTGGAGAAACCTCCACCAGCAAAGCCTTACGCCTGTACCGACTGTGACAAAAGCTTTGCCTCTAAGACAAAACTTGTCGATCATTACAGAACACATACGGGTGATAAACCACATGCGTGCTCTGTCTGTTGCAAAAGATACAGTGTAAAGAACCACCTGACTGTTCATATGCGAATACATACTGGAGAACGACCGTACGCATGTCTGGAGTGTCAGCGCAGTTTTAGATATAAAAGTGATTTTAATCACCATCGAAGAACAAAACACTAGTCCTCGATGAGATCCGAGCGGGGAGGGGAGACAAACAGAGGTTGCAAAAGATGACTTCATGAACCAAGGAATGACATGTGGTTGCATCATCAGCTCAGCGTCATCGAACTTCTCCTTTACCAAATAGTCTAGTACAAACTGAGGTTTCACCCTCTTTACCTCAGCCGCATGTAACAAACATCAAAGGAGAACCGTGTCCTTGAATGAATTCCATAAGCTTGGAGGTACGATGCGCCAGCAAGGCAACCTCGACACACCCACACACAGCATGAGCCGTCATGAGCAGAAGGTAACCATTATACAAGACCGCTGTAAGGAAAACATGTACTGTACAGAAAACAGTCAAAAACATCATGTACCTATTTCAGAGACCATGGGAAGGAGCTGAAGGAAGATAAACTGAAAATAACTGCACAGTCATACTCGCTCGAAGGGACCCTATATCTTCAAACTAAGTGGTCCTACTGATCAGAGTTAAAAACAAGGACATGTTACTTCCTGCCCTTTGATCTACTGCCTTCAGATACCACAGGGTCAGCACCCGTTGGTAGAGGTAGGCATGGACCTGAGAGATGACGTCCTTCTGAGGCTAGCATTCAAGTCCTGTCCTCTCACGGAGCTTGGGTATGTTCTGCACGTGTCACACCATGCCTGCATCCTGAACACACATTTCTCTGTGTCACACCTTTGAGCTGTTTGACTGCTTGGTGTGGGAGATGGGGGCCCCATTACATGATGGGGCACATGTGGTGTCTCTTCATGGGGGCGATATGCTCCTCTGCTTGAGGGACGCACACATGGGTGTTCTGTGGGGTGTGACTATTGGAGGAGTTTGGTAGCATCTCTGGTCTTCAACCAAACTGAACAAAATTGCCTGTGGCCCCTGGGTTGATGGAGCCCCTTAAGGCAGTGTTAAATGTTGGGTTCAAGTGGGAGCTGCAAACTCAAAGCTGTCTGGGGGTGCGGATTTACCACATGAAGATAGCAACCGTGGGAGAGCCCTCTGTGCTCTCTGAGGTACTGTAGCATTCTGGAGGAGGCTGAAACGTCCCATCATGGCTCAGTGGCCCCAACCAGAATGCTCATGTTACCCAGAGCTCTCTATTACTTTACGAATCCACCCATTTGGTTGCCTAGGGCATGGTTCAAAGCCATTGATGGCTTACTTCTGGAACTGATCTGGAACGGACAGTGTAACCGGGTGTCCCCCTGCATGCTTCAGAGGCCTGCTACTAGAGGGGAGCTGGGGGACCCAAACTTTATGACTATGCGTCGCAGCTACAGTGGGTTGTTGCTGGATAGCAGGGCTTAATACAGCTGAGCTGGGAGATTTTGGAGCAGCTCCTCAATGAAGGGGAGCTGCTGGAAAGGAGCTGCTGGGAATGCTGCTGGGGACCAGATTGACCCACAGCACTCAGCTCTGTCTCTAGGTTTGTGCTTAGATGCTGGAGAGAGGTTTGTCGACAAGTTGGTTCGGCTCCTCTCTATGCACTGGTGATACCTCCGGCGGGGTTCCCGGAGGCCAGAGGAGGATACTTTACAGCCCGGCGATTGTGGGCTGGGGGGTGGACTGTGGTCCGTGTGCAGACTCTTGCGGACTGTCACTCTGAAAGCTTATTTTAAACTCTGTAATAACTAGAGGCTGAGGGCGGCCTCCCAGGCTCTCAGTATCTGTCATATGGCGCACTGGCTGCCCCGGTGCAGCGATTGCACCCGGCTCTGGACCCTGAAGCTCCGACCCAGGAGTTGCTGCAGACTTTGCTGACGGTTGGCAGGGGACGTCACCTGCTCTCCTGGCTGTATAAAATGGTAGTTACCATGTGGGTAGATGATTTACCGTCTCTGAGGGATAAATGAGAGAACCTGCTTCGTAGGGCCTTTGTGAAGAAGCAATGGGACCGGACTCTAGAGCTCTCATATTTGTTCACCCACAGCACAAGGTTTAAATGTACCGAATGCAGTTACCTGCGTTGTACGTACCTAACGCCACATAGACTGAACATTATGTACAAGGTACTGACAGGAGCTGCCATCGGTGTGGATGCAAGCTTTTTACTTATGGTATGGGACTGCCCAGTGATAGAATGTTTTTCGGCGCAGATAGTAACAGACCATGAGTGCACCTTTGATCAACAGCAATGCTATACAGCGGAGCTATGCCTCCTTAGCTTGTGTAAAAGGCAGCTAGAGAAAAAGATTGGTGATGGGTATAGGGAGCTGGCCTGGTGTGTGGTGGGTACCTGAGGTACTTACACTGTATACGAGGTCCAGGTATCCCCTCTCATTGAAGTGTAGGCAGCGTCTAGAAGCCAGGCTCTCTAGAGGTAGCTGTGGATGAGCAGCCAAGGCCTAACTAGGAGACATGCAAAGCTCACGCAATACCACTGTAGTCCTACAGCACTTACACACATGAAAGAAGACACTCAGTTGTACAAAAATAAAGGGGTCCTTATTACAGTAATACAATACCAAAGTACTATATAGGCAACCCACCAATAGGAGGTAAGTAAATATACTAAATATGTACACTAGTTATCAGAAATAGGCATAAAAAGTGATAGAAAACAGTGCAAATGCAAATAGATAATAGTGACCCTAGGGGGAGCACAAACCATATACTACAAAAATGGAATGCGAACACAGGACCCCCACCTCACGAAGCACTATGTTATTTCCTCCAGTGTCATACAGTTGTTAAACATGTTCATCTCGCTTTCTTCACACAGGGTGGGCATGGGACTAAGAACAAGGTTTAGTGTCTTTGAAAGGGACTGTCTGATGATACGGTAGGGACAGATGCGTAGACGCACTGGTACCAAATACTTGCATAGCAAGTGCTTTTTCCAAGTAAATATGGAGTTTCCTTGTAATGCTGCTGTACTATTGCCCACGGCTGCAATTTAATGGTGTTTTTCTCTAATGAAAATCCTATAAAGACATTTGAAAAAACAGGGTCTTTAGGACCTTTGTTTCTGATCACGACAAGCGAAGAGGAAGATGCACCCGGCTCATCTCGAGGAGGCCAGTGGCCCTCTCTCCATCTCTGCTCCCTCCCGTCTGTTTACGAGTGACCCTACCCTGCTGAACCACAGCCCCCTCATCCCCCTTTAAAGCAGTGATTGGTTGTTCGTGCTAGACCATAACCTCACCTCTTGATCACGCCCCAACCATACAACTATCGCTGCCCGCAGGAATGCCAACCACAAACAGCCCCAACTCTCCCTGTTGAGCTTATAAGACCCCTGGCCTGATGACACCCTGTGGCAATAAGCAGAGGGGATCTCTGAGCCTGCGGGGACCTTCTGGGGACACAAATGCCCATCTTATCTCTCATGATAAAAACACAAGGTCCCATTCCCCATTGTATTGCTCTACAGCAACGTGACCAAGTGCGCTGGTGGACAATGGTCTCTTCAGAACCCACCAAGTGCACATCACCCTCAGCGTGGACCCACCAGCAGCAGCTAGTGAGAGCTGAGTGTGTGCCACGTGATGACCTAACTCCCATGGGCACTACAAGAGCACTCTGTGATTTATGCTTGGCTATAAGTATACCACCTTGGTACAGTTTTACACAAAAACACTAGGTTGGTGGATCTGTGGGTGTTGTAGATTCTGTGATCATTAGAATTTGACGTTGGAGAGAAGCAGCGTCTCCATCTGACTGTGGCTAAGGAAGGTCCAACTGAAAGAAGACGGCCACCAGCAGGACTACAATGTGGAACTGTTGCAGTACCCCATCGATTCCTCTTTAAGACATTAATAGCACACTTGCTGCACACGCCATGCTTCTGTGCTACACACTGCGTTGCGTGAGTGTGGGCTTAGGGTACCAGTAAGACAACATGTAAGACATGATAGCATGTGTGTGTGTGGTCATGATAGGACAACGTACATGTGTATGTGGTGCAGTACTGGTAGCTCAAGGTACATGGCATGATTGTGTGTGTTATCAGCAAGACAAGATGTATCACACAATGGCACACACGTGTGGGTGGACAGAGATAGGACAGGGTGCATGGTATGGTGGTGTGTGTGAGCCTTATAGAACAGGGTACACTGGATGATTCCACGTGTGTGTTGGTGAGGGGTAGTCCCGACAGAACAAGGTGCATTGAATGATGGCATGTGTGCATTTTTGTGTCCCTAAGGGTTGACACCACTATGTACATGTACATATCTCTACCCTACCGCTGGGTACACGGGTAATTCTTGAAGAATGGTTGGTACCGGAGGCACGTCCCTCCCATGGACTTCTCGAACAGACTCCTTCCCCTTCATTAGCAGTATCTGGCCAGGCAGCTTCACAGCAGTGAGGAGCTGCTTCTGTGGCCTAGATGGCGATGCGCTACAATGTGCCCCATCACATTGCCCCGCCATCCTGCTACCCTTTTCACTCACAGTAACTGGCACATCACAGACCCCATTAGCGACCACCTGGGTATGAGCTACAGACCCTGGATGTCGCTCTGCGCGCTTTGTTGCAGTGTATGCTGGGCGGGAGAGGCGCTGGTGAGGACTGTGGGTCAGAGCCTGTCACTAGCTGTATATGTGTATGTGTCACGTAGGATGGGGTACTGCGGAACCAACAAGGACTCAAAAGACAAGGGCAAGCAGCGGAAAAACACAGGCACAATCTCTCATCTTATCCTCCCCTGCATTTGCATTTCTGTCTCAATATCTCATTGGTGTCCATTTTTGTACCCTCTTGAGCTGTGTGTTCGGTTGGAGGTGGTGATAGCGGCTAGCGATGCAAGGAAGCTGTCATTTTGTAACTCACCCTTCCTGTATATAGTTTGTCCTTATAGTACATACTATGTGACATAAGTCATTTAGGCGTGTGGGTTCCTTCCTCCCCACAGTTACTGTATGTGTGAAGTTGGTGCACTTGTGTCGCATGGGGTAGGTACAGTTGTGCTCTTGTCATTGTCTATCTGAATCTTCACTTACACGTCATGTGGGCTCACTTTCTATATTCAGTTTGGTCCATTCAGATCTTTATCTTCAGGCGTACTTAGTTCTGTACATTCAGACTTCTTCTGTTCTCTACTTTCAGTTCTGCACATTCACACATCTTCATTTCTATACATTCAGTTCTATAAATTCAGACTTCTTCTGTTCTATACATTCAATTCTATACATTCAGACTTCTTCAGTTCTCTACTTCCAGTTCTGTACATTCAGATTTCTTCAGTTCTATACATTTGATTCTATAACTTCAGACTTCTTCTGTTCTCTACTTCCAGGTCTGTACATTCAGACTTCTTTACTTCTATACATTGAATTCTATATATTCAGACATCTTCAGTTCTATACATTCAATTATATACATTCAGACTTCTTCAGTTCTCTATTTCCAGGTCTGTACATTCAGAATTATTCAGTTCTGTACATTGAATTCTATACATTCAGACTCCTTCAGTGCTATACATTAAATTCTATAAATCCAGACTTCTTCATTTCTCTACTTCCAGGTCTGTACATTCAGACTTCTTCAGTTCTATACATTCAATTCTATAAATTCAGACGTCTTCAGGTTTATACATTCAGTTCTACACATTCACACATCTTCAGTTCTGTACATTCAATTCTATACATTCAGATTTCTTCAGTTCTCTACTTCTAGTTCTTTACGTTCAGACTTTTTCAGTTCTATCCATTCAATTCTATACATTCAGTCGTCTTCATTTCTCTACTTCCAGTTCTGTACATTCAGACGACTTCAGTTCTATACATTCTAGCCTATACATTCACACTTCTCTTCTCTACTTTCAGTACTGTTCATTCACAAGTCTTCAGTTCTGTACATGCAGACTTCTTCAGTTCTATACATTCGGACTTCTTCAGTTCTCTACTTCCAGTTCTGTACATCCAGTCTACTTCAATTCTATACATTCATACGTCTTCAGTTCTCTACTTCCAGTTCTGTACATTCAGACGTCTTCAGTTCTATTCATTCTAGCCCATACATTCACACTTCTTCTGTTCTCTACTTTCAGTTCTGTACATTCATACGTCTTCACTTCTGTCCATTCAGTTCTGTACATGCAGACTTCTTCAGTTCTATACATTCAATTCTATACATTCAGACTTCTTCAATTCTCTACTTCCAGGTCTGTACATTCAGACTTCTTCAGTTCTTTACATTCAATTCTATACATTCAGATGTCTTCAGTTCACTACATTCATACTTCTTCAGATCTATACATTCAGTCTTCTTCAGTTCTAAACATTCAGTTCTATAAATTCAGACTTCTTCAGTTCTATACATTCAGCTCTATACATTCGCACATCTTCAGTTCTATAAATTCAGTTCTATACATTCAGACGTCTTCGGTTCTCTACTTCCAGTTCTGTACATTCAGACATCTTCAGTTCTATACATTTTAGCCTATACATTCACACTTCTCCTCGTCTCTACTTTCGGTTTAATACCTTCACACATCTTCAGTTCTGTACATGCAGACTTCTTCAGTTTTATACATTCAATTCTATACATTCGTACTTCTTCAGTTCTCTATTTCCAGTTCTGTACATTCAGTCTACTTTAATTCTAAACATTCAGACGTCTTAATTTCTCTGCTTCCAGTTCTGTACATTCAGACGTCTTCAGTTCTATACATTCTAGCCCATACATTCACACTTCTTCAGTTCTCTACTTTCAGTTCTGTACATTCAGACTTCTTCAGTTCTGTACATTCAGTTCTGTACATGCAGACTTCTTCAGTTCTATACATTCTATACATTCAGACTTCTTCAGTTCTATACATTCAGTTCTATACATTCAGACTTCTTCTGTTCTCTGCTTTCAGTTCTGTACATTCACCCATCTTCAGTTCTGTACGTCCAGTTCTGTACATGCGGACTTCTTCAGTTCTATACATTCATACTTCTTCAGTTCTATACATTCAGATTTCTTCAGTTCTGTATTTCCAGTTCTCTACATTCAGACTTCTTCAGTTCTATGCATTCAAGTCTATATAATCAGACATCTTAATTTCTCTACTTTCAGTTTTTTATATTCATGTCTTCAGTTCTCTATGTTAAGACTTCTTCAGTTCTCTGCATTCAGACATATTCATTTTCTTTATATTCCGACGTATTCAGTCCACTACATTCAGACATATTCAGTTCTGTACATTCAAACATTTTCAGTTCTCTGCCCTCAGATCTTTAAATTCAGATATATGTAATTCTGTACATTTAGACATAGGGCCTGATTTAGAGTTTTGTGTATGGGATATCGGCCATGTTTGTGACGGAGTAACTCCATCTGCCAAACTCTACATGAGGCCCATATTCAGTTCTATACATTCAGATTTCCCTGGCCCTCTACTTTCACTTCTGCGCATTCAGCCTTTTTCAGCTCCGCATTCTGTTATCTGCATTCCGACTTCTTCAGTACTCTACACTCAGACAGATTCACTTCTGTACATGCAAACCTTTTCAGTTCTCTGCTTTCAGATCTTTACATTCAGACATATTGAGTTCTTTACATTTAGACATTCAGTTCTGTACATTCAGACTTCTTCAGTTCTCTACTTTCACTTCTATACATTCAGACTTCTCCAGTCCTCTTCTCTCCAGTCAGACATATTCACTTCTGTACATTCAAACTTTTTTTCTATGCCTTCGGCAGGGGCATAGCTTGGTCAGTAAGATCGGATGGTGGTGAGCTTCAGATTTTCTGACAGTCAGGCTGGCATGTAATGTTTAAATGCATTAAACGGCAAGCAGGGCGCATAAGAGGGGCCAAGGGACAGTGGGAAAGGAGTGAAAGCGTGCTGGTAGCAGGACTAAGAGAAAAATATTTTGTAAAATAACCAATATTTCTAAGGACGTTTAAAATGGAGAGAGAGTGTGTGAGTGTGTTTTTGTCTGCCTGTCGTGTAAATATCCCTGCTAAAATCCGACTGCAGTCACAATACCCGACTGAAAGCTCCTGTACCCAACTATGTATAAGAAAATACATTTATTACGGGGGTGTAACACCCCAAACACCGCCCTAAAGCTATGCCTCTGGCCTTCAGAGCTTTACATTCAGACATATTTAGTTTTCTACATTCAGCTATATTCAGTTCTGTACATTCAGACGTTCTCAGTTATCTGCATTCAGACTCTAAATTGAGGCACACTTAGTATTCTACGTTGACATTCAGTTCTATACATTCAGACTTCTTCAGTCCTCTTCTTTCAGGTCTGTACGTTCAGATTTCTTCAGGTCTCTGCATTCAGACATATTTAGTATCGTACATCAAGAGATTCAGGCCCTCATGTACAAAGATTCCATTTCAGGAATCGTAAAGTGTGACAAGTAATTCACAATTTACAGTTCCTTAAATGGAATGTACCAAAACAACTTTGTTAGAAGTGGGTGCAGTTTGCGCACCGACTTCTAACAAACCCATTGTTTTTTGAGAACCTGCATCTGTATTAATTTGATTCTCAAAATACAGATTTGGCGTGGGTAGTAATTCAAACTACTTCATCAATATGCATGAGGTAAGACGTAAATTGACACCCACTAGGATTGGCTACAGTGACAGGCACGGTGGCCTGCTGGGGTCCACAAAGCATCATGTCTGTGATGGCTTTTAAATAAATCATTTTCTTTAAATGCATCCCATTTTCTTTAAAGGAAACTGGGACGCATTTGGAAATAGGAAATGGCACAAACCTTTATCTTCTGAGCAGGTAGTGGTCTCGTAGACCACTGCTTGCTCATAAAAAATGTTTTTGTGAACATTCACAAAGGGGAAGGAGACCCCTTTCCCTTTGTGAACGGCTTACCACCTCTTTTGAGGTGGTAAAACATCAATGTTTTAAAACATTAATACATAGCTTAAAGATTCTGTTTCTGGAAGGGACACCCTTCGCACGCCCCTTGTAAATACCCTAAATACCCTTAGAACGCACCTTGTAAACACCCTTAGCACACCCCTTGTAAATACCCTTAGCACGCCCCTTGTAAACACCCTTAGCACACCTCTTGTAAACACCCTTAGCACGCCCCTTGTAAACACCCTTAGCTCGCCTCTTGTAAACACCCTTAGCACGCCCCTTGTAAACACCCTTAGCACACCTCTTGTAAACACCCTTAGCACGCCCCTTGTAAACACCCTTAGCACGCCCCTTGTAAACACCCTTAGCACACCTCTTGTAAACACCCTTAGCACGCCCCTTGTAAACACCCTTAGCACGCCCCTTGTAAACACCCTTAGCTCACCCCTTGTAAACAGCCTTAGCACACCCCTTGTAAATACCGAATCTGTATTTATTTCCAAACCCAATTAGCGATTTGGTATGGTTCAATAACATGTTACTGAAGCACTATTTGGGTTTCATGGATATAAAAGGGCCAATTAGTGGTCGCAAAGGCTCTGATTTTCTGATTCGGAGCCTTACAAACTGTAAAATGGTTTTGTACATAAGCGCCTCAGTTCTGTTCAGTCAGACATATTGAGTTCCCTTCATTAATTGTGTACATTGAAACTTCCGCCTGTACATTCAGACCTCTGCCGTTGTTTTCATTCAGATGTTTTAGAGAAAGTCGTGTTCATGTCAGAGTTCACACATTTCGACATTAGTCGTACGCCTAAGATATGCTTTACATTTGGTTCTGACATGGGAGCTTGGTATCAAAATCCACTTGAGTTTCAGATGTTCATGGCGGGCCACTCTTCATTTACCAAATGATACTGAGATTATTGTACATTTCATTTTTATGTATGCTTGAGTTTGCAGCACCTCCACGAAGGTGACCCAGCATATTAAGGCGGCCAGTGCCACGGGCCACAACTAGAAAAATAGAAGTTAATAAATCAAGAGAGTACAGATTAGGAAACAAGAAGGACATTTACAAGAGAGGCCCAAATAGAACGAGATGTGGGGGGAACCAGAAGGTGTGGACTGAGAGGCCATGGTCGTAAAGAATAGTCAACTATCAACATCAAGAGGGTGAGAGGAAAGGGAGCTCACTTCACCTCCCCTAGATAAGCAAACAATCACCGAACGCAAGCCTGCTACCTCTATCCTGCAACCACCATTAGTCTGGTGACAGGGGAACTCCTGTTTTGTGTTTTTTGAAGATCCCTCACCCACTAACTTCAGTTAGTGGCATGCTTCATCATCGGGCTCCCACCCGAGACGCCTAATGCATTTGGGTGTGCTACGACATCTGATTTACAGCGGAGCGGGATCTTCATGGTTAGGGATCTTGCAATTTAAAATTGCCTTAGGGTTCCCCTAGCCCAAAGAAGAATTTCTGATCATGGGACACTTTGAAGCACCATTCATCACCTGTGCACTTCTAACATTCTAACCTCTGATAGAGACCTCCAAGACGTTCAGCCCCACCATCCCACTGATCCCGTCCATGTCTTTATCATGACGCCAAGCATGTTCACAATCTCTTGTGCGCTTTCATGGTGGAGCCGATCCACCTCGCCAAAGTTTGCGGTTTGTCTCCAGTGATCATTCGCCCTCCTTTGTAAAAAGTCCATTTTATTGATGCATCTACGAACAAATCTGTTTTTCTCTTTTGTGCCCTTAATGCATTTGAATTATGGGGCCAAAGGTTGATCAGTAGGTTGTAGGTCGGGGTGAGACCCCTTATCAGTGGTCCCCAGTTCATTAATGAGAAGGAAGGTGTGGTCTTTTTACATCATTAGTGTTTAATGAGGGCCCAGTTCCTGCTGTGATCGGGAGGTCCTCAGGTCAGATTGCACAAACACAGACACACTTGCGCAAGGACTGCGGAAGCGGTATAGTGTACTCTATTAATCCTTTGAAAGCGCAATTTACAGGCTAAAGCAATGTGTTGATGGTTGACCAAGCAGTAACAGTACTCAAGTATCGCCTAATGGAGGGAATCTTTTTAATGCACTGCTCTGATTTACGACTCGGGAGTAGAGATACCAAGAGTAACATGCACCAGAAGCTAATGTAAAAACTGGGTTCCCTACCGTGTGATCTCAGGCCAAGAACCTGCTATGGTGCCCCTCAACCCATTGGTCAGCGCTGCACAGATGGGTTATCATCCGGCTGCTTGCGTCTCAGGAGCAGCGCAGTCGCGTCTCACGAGCAGCACAGTCGCGTCTGAGGAGCAGCGTAGTCACATCTGAGGAGCCTTCATATCACTGCTTCAATCCAGGGCAAGCAGTGGCTGTCCCACACTCGCCTCTCGCCCCAGGGCCACCAGCCTGGGACTACTGCAGGGCCAAAGACAGCAAGGGAGATCCAGGAGAAATGAAAAGTAAATCGGTGGGACACCAGAGGGGTCTGGCAGAAGAGAAGTGGAAATCCCATGTTTATTCTGGCGTATTTTGAAACAGGTAAATCCAGAAGGCACCGTTTTATGCCTTATAAAGTACTATGGCCCGTTTCAAGAATGTGAGACTCCACCGCAGAATTACCTCTGTAAACTATCCCTAGGGTGGCGGTAACCCTCATGGTAGAATCTCCACTAGAGACAAGATTTCAGCACAGAAATGCCCACAGCGCTTAAGAGTGGGGTATCTTCTGGGGGCGCCCACCTGCTCTCAGCACATGTTCAGGCAAGGACAGTCTGACCCCCGTCGGATGGGCCCATCCTGCGTTCTCCTTGCATCAGAGTCTCAGCCCAGGGTCACTGCCTTGGAGGGGCATTGCTTGTTTGTGTCCTGTCAAGCAGTGCCATCCTTCACGGTAATGCTTCTCATGGAGTTCCTCAGATGTCACATAGTTGAACGTGTTTCTCTCGACTTTATTATCTCCGGATCGGGTTATGTTTGTGTATGACAGTAAAATCTTGCAGAACCAGAGACTCTGACTCTTTCTGACAAGAAACACTAATGAGTGCATCTGAAAGCTCTTTTCCTCACAGCGACCATGGCCGGGTGTCAGGGCTCCGCTGCTGCTTCCGGAGGTGGTTCTAACTGGAGCTTTTCTCACGGTCGGGGCAGTGGAGTGGTCTCTCTCCTGGGTGAGTTCTCTGGTGTCCTTAAGATGGTGTCGGCGACTGAGGCTCTGTGCACAATCCACGCAGTGGTACAGATGCTCTCCTGAGTGGATCCTCTGGTGTCTAATAGATCCTGGGCCCTTTGGAAATCTTCTGACAATCTAAACACGGGTACAGTGGCGTGATCACCTATGTACTTAAAGGATGTGTAACATGATCACTCCTTAGGTTACTCTCGTAATCAGTGTAGGCATCACGTGTAACTCTGCAAGACACCCCCAGAGAGAATCCAGACTGTTCTACATGTACGTAATCAATTTTACTCTTGGTAGATTTCTCTGCCCCCAGTTTTGGAGTAATTTCAGGCCAAGACTCATTTCATCAGTTTATTACCTTCATGCTCTCGTGTGCCTCCAGTTTCTAATTTGCACATCCACTTTTGTGTTCCTTAAGGTCATTATCCCTCCATGGAAAGGCCCTTTTCATATTTCTCTTCCTGTTTTCTTCCCCGGTGGAGTTATAGAATCCAGTTATCCGGGTACAGTGGTGTTGTGATGGTGGGGGCATTACTACCGCACAGACGCGAACCCAGGTGGGCGACCTCTCCCTCCTCAGAGATAGAGGCCGCTCTTTACGTGTCCTTTGACCATGGTGTCTTGAAGTATGTGTTGGATGGAAGGAGACCCCAGGGCTCCGCGTCTACGCTGCAGAGGACCAGAGAGACTTGCATACAGAAGTTTACACACGTGTAATCTGTGGCCATGTAGGATTACCCAGCAAGCACATCAAGAGTGTTCCATTTCACAATTTAGTGTCAGGAAAGAGAAGGTATGCAGAGTTTTCTCTCACCCCTGAGGTATTCACGTGTTTCTATATTCACGACATCAGTTGAATCTTGCGTGTGAAAAGCAGGGGTTTCGATGATAGGATAACATGAACCACAATGCTGAGCTGGTCCACAGACAACTATTACAAAGTACCTTCCATCCAAACTACGCCAGCTCTACAGATGTGCGCATGAAGATCACCAGACCACAGGAGTACGAGAAACAAGAGGACACGTGACGCTGAGGCCACCAGGCCACAGCACAGCTGGGCTCCAGCACGTGTAAGATGTATTCATTGCATCAGAACTATAGACATTTGGTAGAAACAAGGATTAATATTCCTAGTATTATTAGGAAACATGTTCGCTCGCATTGCAAGGAGGCAGCTCCATAGCCCGTGCAACCAGCCAGCAGAGTGGACTCACAGCGGTATTGGTCACATCACTGTGATTAATGAAGAGCTGTCTGCAAGCCAGAACAACTGTGTGTAATATCTTGTCCTGAGATAGTTTTACGGCTTCTCTCCACCCACGACTCCAACAATGGTGCGAGTCTTCACCCACCCAAGGACCCACATCAGGCAGATAACATCTGAGAAAGAAAACAAGAGCGGTGGTTTCCATATATGCGGCAAGTACCCAACTACTGCCCGTCAAGAAGAGAACATGCCAGCTGAGGTCAAATTGGTGAGGGGAATAAATGCGAAACCAACCAGATAACAGTTTTAGAAATCTATTGCTGAAGAGACTTCAACTGAAGGGTTTGTGTCATCGTTCTGTTTGTGTTCCGAGTGTCTGGGTGGGTTCTGTACAACCCAAGGACGAATCGCAGAATCTCCATGTCTACTTTGTGATTTGTAATGAGATACACGTTTTCCATATATAAGTAATCTGTCTGGTGGTATCAAGCATGGCCCATGCCATGGTGTCATGAACTGTCTCTTGGTCTGAGTGAATGCCTTTCAGGGTTCCTGAAGAGCCAAGCATACGTCAGAGCGCTGGTAACATAGGGATCTCTTGTCTTACGGTGCAAGCATGGGCCATCATGAGAAGGTGAGGCCTAACCACAGCTCCCCACAGCTGCACATTTCTATTCATGGAGCACAAGCGCCGAGAAGTTGCCTGATGAGGGAACATGCGACGTGGCCTGGTGCCACACCTACCCAGAGAAGAAGAGAGCCAGACAGTGGGAAGACCCTCAAAGCAGAGGGCCAGCTGCACATTCCTACCCTCAGGACTGGAGCCTCAAAAGGTCTGTGGGTATGTAACAGGTGACACATGGCCTGGCGCCATACAGCACTAGAGAAGTGAAGGTGAGTGGAACAGCACCTGCCCTGTTCACCACAAATCCTGAGCCAAGTACCCCAAGGCATGTTGGCCTAACTAAAAACAATGTCGACCACAGAGAGGCCCTGTTGGTCAGTCCAGAAGATGGTGCACACCAATGCACACAGAAGAAAGAGAGTCCCACCAGTGTAGTCAAGAAGGTGCATGCCGGAAACCAAGAAGATAGAAGGGAAAGGGATTTGACCAGCCGGTTTATATAGGTGAACCTTATGACAGCTTATGGGCAAAAGGAGAGAAGACCAAGTGACCTGGCCTGAAGCACATGCTCAAAAAGGCTCGTGCCTCTGACAGACTGCATCTCTTTGCACAAGCAAGCCACCGATGTGAAGCAACGATGATGTGGCAACAGCCAAAGAGGAGAACCAAGTGTAAGCCACATGTACATGTGAACCAAGTCTCCACGCCAGACTTCCCAGCGCAAACATCTACCCAGTCACTGGCTGCGTGACATGCCATGGCATGCAGACCAAGAGATACAGGTGCCTCGCACAAGTAGAAGATGAAGAACAACACTGTCTCACGGAGTCACTCGGCTATGAAGACCATCGGGTCACCATCACTGCAACTGTTGATGAACGAAGGACGCATCCCGCAACCATGAAGGCAAATCATTGGCACGTGTAGTACCGGTTGGCTCTACTGGACACATCTTCATGCCAGTCCCTCTTAAGTGCCTCACCGCTACTGTCTGTGAAGCATCTTACAACTAGAGCAGAGTCTGACGCCATACTTACACCATAAGTCAAGAGCTCTGGACACTTTGAAGCACCAATGAGCCAGCGACTAGCTGCTTCTGATCTGCGTCCTCATCGGTTGTCTGTTGCACGTCTTAACCATGACCATCCACCCAAAGTGTTACACCAGCGATGGCCCAGCAGCTCCATTGCAGTCGTGCAGCAGCCCAGAAGCAGCACACGTCAGCTCCGGTGCAGACCACATGCGGTCTTGAGGCGACCCGGCCCCCCCCAAACAAGATATGGACTTGACGCTGCTTTACTAACGGATTCCAAGTAGAGGAACCTGAGAGGAAGACCTCAGAAGGTCATTGATGACGTCCCAGTCAAAAGACTGTCTTCAGAGACAAGCACTACATCAGGTGTAAGCTTTGCAACGGACTCAAGCAACGCTCCTGATGCTCCCCTTTAACTGTTGACACCGACCGCCAACCATCCCGAGCATCAGCACAAAGGACAAACTCTGTGCTCTTTGTGCTCGACCCCAGCCGGTGTGCTATCAGAAGACCCCGGCCTTCTTTTGCTTCTTTGTTTGTGCCCCGACCCATCTCATATGAAAATATGAACCTAAGCGATGAGGTCCTGCGGCAGCCGGCTGCATTTTGTCAGTGTGTCCCCCGCTATCCAACTGAGTGACTCTAGAGACCTATAGACTGAGTGGTGTCTCGTCTTTTGCTTTGTTTTCCACCATTTGAACGTGTTTGTCTTTTCTTTGGCAGGAATGTGGTGTCTTGCTGGACACATCACGAGGGAGCCCCTCAGTGGGGGCTACAGATACACCTATCTCACACCCACCCATCACAAGTGTCACCAGTCATGTGAGTGTGTTAATAAAAAGGCCCCTGTACCCCAGAGTGAGGTCAGTTTCATACATATACCACTAGTGTCACTGGTATACCACTGGTGATGTTATCTGTTAGTATGTGGGTGTGGAGCCCACAATGTATCAGCCTTGCCAAGTACCACGCATCAGGCGTTATACTATACTGGTTTTCCGGAAAGAGGTGCCATCCTTGCACTGTCTGCTTTGTTGGGATTATGGCCCATCAGTGAGTGGCGACAGTGAATAAATGAAACTTTCTTTTTACTTGTAAGGGCACATGCCACAGAGAGAGGGAGAGTATGAGGTTTCTGGTCCACGTGGCAGCTAATTGGCAAGGCACTCTCTGTGTGCTCTAAGCATGCCAGGGTTGACACCTTTCCAAGAGAAGTTTATTTGTTGGTTCAAGAGTCTGCCAATGCCTGGACATGATACCAAATAGAACTGATGTATTTATTCATTTGTAAAATGGCATGTTTGTATCTGTTTACTTTATTTGTTTAAGTATAAGTCATGGATCAACTCCGAACCACATTTAAAAATGATTTCTGTTTATATTTGTTCTTTGAAGTATGTACAGATAAAGGCGAAACATATTAGCCAACTTTAGGTGATTTGCTTGTTTTTGTAGCTGCTGGAACAAAAACACGTGCCATGTGTTCATTTGATCTCTGCAGCATGTGCAGAGTGTGATGGCATCGCGGGTGAGGCGCATTATGATGATGTATTCACTTTTATGTCTTCTGGACACATGCATTGTTTTCTATCGGTATCTAAACCTTCCATTTCAAGAGGTTAGAAGCAGCTTCAAGATATTATATGGCTTCTAGTTGATCAAAAGTGTGTAATTTCTAATATTTATCTCTTCCCGTGCACTTCATTGCTTAATTTTACTTGCGAGAAAATGTCACACTAAGTGTCACACATTTGGCAGTTGAGTGTCACTTATAAGTGTATTGAAACCATGGAAACGTCACACATAAGGAAACAGAAAACTTGGCAGCTATGATATGATAAGATGACTTGGCAGCTATAATGTCGTGATACATTGACTTGGCAGCTATGACGTTGTGATTACATGACTTGGCAGCTGTGATATCATGATGAGATGACTTGGCAGATATGATGTGCTGATATGATGACTTGGCAGCTTCTGTGTAGTGATATGATGACTTGGCAGTTCGTGTGTAGTGATATGATGACTTGGCAGCCCTAATGTATTGATAAGTTGACTTGGCAGGTATGGTGTGGTGATATGATGACTTAGGAGCTATGATGTGATAGTATTACTTGGTAGCTATGATGTCATGATATAATGACGTGGCATCTATGATGTGGTGCTTAGATGACTTGGCAGCTATGCTGATGTGATATAATGACTTGGCAAGTATGATGTCGTGATAGGATGAGTTGTTAGCTATGATGTTATGATATGACTTGGGAGACTCATGTCACGTCCGAGGAAGCTCCCAGCAGGGTCACAGCCACACGTCTGCTACAAGGAACAGGGGCAAAGAAGAGAATGTGACGTGGAGGAGACAACACAGGAGGAGTACGGGTAATCCTGCACTAAACTATTGTTGGACTTTTTTGCTTATGCAGGGTCATCCCCAATCTTTTTGCCTCCTGCCTCCTATTTTTTCTGACCTGTTGCTGTTGGTTTTTGAACTCTGAGCACTTTACCACTGCTAACCAGTGCTAAAAGTGCATATGCTCTCTGTGTAAATTGTATGGTTGATTGGTTTATCCATGATTGGCATATTTGATTTGCTAGTAAGTCCCTAGTAAGGTGCACTAGAGGTGCCAGGGCCTATAAATCAAATGCTACTAGTGGGCCTGCAGCACTGGTTGTGCCACCTACATAAGTAGCTCTGTAATCATGTCTCAGACCTGCCACTGCAATGTCTGTGTGTGCAGTTTTAACTGTAAATTCGACTTGGCAAGTGTACCCACTTGCCAGGCCTAAACCTTCCCTTTTCTTACATGTAAGGCACCCCCTAAGGTAGGCCCTAGGTAGCCCCAAGGGCAGGGTGCAGTGTATGTTTAAGGTGGGACATATAGTAATGTGTTTTATATGTCCTGACAGTGAAATATTGCTAAATTTGTTTTTCACTGTTGCAAGGCCTGTCCCTCTAATAGGTTAACATGGAGACTCCCTTTAAATCTGATTAAAGTGTAGATTCCCTTTGGGAGCGGATGGACATGTGGAGTTTGGGGTCTCTGAGCTCACAATTTAAAAATACATCTTTTAGTAAAGTTGATTTTAAGATTGTGTGTTTGAAAATGCCACTTTTAGAAAGTGAGCATTTTCTTGCTTATACCATTTCTGTGACTCTGCCTGTTTGTGGATTCCCTGTCTGGGTCAGTTTGACAGTTGGGCTGGTTGCACCTCACACTAGACAGTGACACAAAGGGAGCTGGGGTATTGCCTGCATATCCTGATGAGCCATCTGTGCTAGGAGGGAGGAGAGGAGTGGTCACTCACCTGAAAGGGCTGTGCCTGCCCTCACACAATGCAGTCTCCAACCCCCGGTGAGTGTCTGGGGCCTGGCCTGGGCAAGGCAGGATTTCACATTCCAAAGAGACTTTACTTTGAAGTCGGCCTACAGAGAAGTTATAAAAAGGACACCCAAAACCACAGACTTGAGAAACACTTCTGTAACCAAGAGGAACCTCTGCCTGGAGAAGAGCTGAATAGCTGAGGAAGAAGAGCTGCCCTGTCTGTGACTGTGCTTTGTGGAGCTATCCTACAGTTGCTGCTTCTGCCAGAGTAAGAGGGCAAAGATTGGACTTTGTGTGCCTTCCATCTTGAGAAGAAATCTCCAAGGGCTTGATCTAGAGCTTGCCTCCTATTGTTTGAAGTGTCAGGGACAGCAAAGACTTCTCTCTGCCTGCACCTGGAGTCTCTGGAGAGACTCCTACTCTGCGCTGTGGTGCCCATCCAGTTCATGGGACCCTGAAAGGAGAAGCTGGCAGCCTAAAGACAAGAAAAACCACGCACAGAGTGCCTTGCGGGGAAAAGATTGATGCAAATCCGATCTGCGGCTGAGAAAAACGACGCGCTGCCAGCTCCGCAGCTGAGAAACGACGCTCGCAGGAAACGCGACCAAAGAATTGACGCACGGAGCAGGAGAAACGACGCACAGCATCGCTGATGGAGGCTGGGAGATCACAACCTGCTCTGCGGGATTTTCGGATCATCGTGTGGCTTGATTTTTGACTCAAGTACTGCCGTGCAGGGTTATTTTTGATGCACACCCGCCCATATGGGGTTGTTTTTGACGCACACCAGGTACATTTTCACTCTAGCAGCGCTAGTGTGTGTTTAAAACTACTTAAAGACTCTTTTTGTATTTTTATTGATCACTTGAGTTGTGTATGGTGGATTTTTGTCGTTTTGGTCTTGTTTTGTTTAGATAAATATTTCCTATTGTTCTAAACTGGTGTTGTGTCATTTTGTAGTGTTTTCATTAAGTTACTGTGTGTGTTGGTACAAATACTTTACACCTAGCACTCTGAAGTTAAGCCTACTGCTCTGCCAAGCTACCAAGGGGACAAGCAGGGGTTAGCTGAGGGTGATTCTCTTTTACCCTGACTAGAGTGAGGGTCCTTGCTTGGACAGGGGGTAACCTGACTGTCAACCAAAGACTCCATTTGTAACAACTAAGAAAAAGAAAATGCAGCGAGAAAGAAGAGAACCGTACAAGGTTTTATTCCACGCTGTGTGAAAATAAGAAGGAACTGAGGGCAGAAGAGGAAATAAAATATTAGAAGTGGTGTTTTCTGCTGAGAGAGAAGGGGGTGCAGTGCAGTGAGCTCAGGTGGCGGTGCAAAAGCTGTGCCAGAGCGCGGCTGGTGAAGGTTCGTTAGAAGGAGCTCTCCTGCAGCAGTCCGGGAGGGAGTCACTGGAGGGTCGGGGCAGGGTCAGCCGGGCTACATTTAGTAAGACCCGGGATGTGTTTTTCAGCTGTCCGCGTTGAACTGCCTCTGCGCGCGTTAGGCAGTGCAGTGTATCTCGCAAGAGCGCTTGCGCAGCGCGTGGTTGTGGACGCCACAGTGGTGTCTGCGCATGTCAGAGAGTGCCGTGTACCGGAGAGAGCAGCAGCGCATGCGCAGCACGATCGCGCTAGGGCACGCCCGTGTCTTAGGGAGTGGGCATGCGCAGCACGAGCGTGCTAGGGCACGTCAGACAGTGTCTTAGGGAGTGGGCATGCGCAGCACGAGCGCGCTAGGGCACGTCAGACAGTGTCGCAGGGACTGGGCATGCGCAGCACGAGCGCGCTAGGGCACGTCAGACAGTGTCGCAGGGACTGGGCATGCGCAGCACGAGCGCGCTAGGGCACGTCAGACAGTGTCGCAGGGACTGGGCATGCGCAGCACGAGCGCGCTAGGGCACGTCAGACAGTGTCGCAGGGACTGGGCATGCGCAGCACGAGCGCGCAAGCGCACGTCAGACAGTGCCGCAGGGACTGGGCATGCGCAGCACGAGCGCGCAAGCGCACGTCAGACAGTGCCGCAGGGACTGGGCATGCGCAGCACGAGCGCGCTAGGGCACGTCAGACAGTGTCGCAGGGACTGGGCATGCGCAGCACGAGCGCGCTAGGGCACGTCAGACAGTGTCGCAGGGACTGGGCATGCGCAGCACGAGCGCGCTAGGGCACGTCAGACAGTGTCGCAGGGACTGGGCATGCGCAGCACGAGCGCGCTAGGGCACGTCAGACAGTGCCGCAGGGACTGGGCATGCGCAGCACGAGCGCGCTAGCGCACGTCAGACAGTGCCGCAGGGACTGGGCATGCGCAGCACGAGCGCGCTAGGGCACGTCAGACAGTGTCGCAGGGACTGGGCATGCGCAGCCGGGTTGCCGAGGCCCCGCCCACGCGCCGGTGCCCGGTATTTCAGTTCTCGTTCTCCCCGCTGCTGAGCGCCTGGAGGCCCGACGCTCCCCGGAGCCCCGAGCGCTGCCGGTAGGTCCCGCCCGCTGACACTGGTGGGTTGTCCCCTCCCGGCGGGGTCGTGTGCGGGGCTGCGGGTGCGCTGCCGAGCGGTGCGATCGTTTCACGAGGCCTCTCTCCGCTGGAGGCGTCGGCACATGGGGCCGTTTCTTGGCCGCCCCGCTGTAGTGTTCATGTAGCCCCAGACCCCCAGGTGCTGCACCGGTGCCTGCCCGTGCCGGGCGCGCTAGCGGGAACGGAATTGTTTCGGGAGTAAGATTAACAGAATACGAACAGTCTCGGGTAGGTAATGGGCAACACCTGGAGAATTTGGACACAATAATAAAAACCAAGCTAAGAAGAACGGTGCAAGCACTTGGAGCATCATTCATTAAAGATTGCATCAGAGAAGCTTGCATTAAACATGCATTGTGGCAGTGGGTTAGGGTTACACGTGGACATCTGTGCATTAAACATGCATTGTTGCAGTGGGTTTGGGTTACACGTGGACATCTGTGCATTAAACATGCATTGTTGCAGTGGGTTTGGGTTACACGTGGACATCTGTGCATTAAACATGCATTGTTGCAGTGGGTTTGGGTTACACGTGGACATCTGTGCATTAAACATGCATTGTTGCAGTGGGTTTGGGTTACACGTGGACATCTGTGCATTAAACATGCATTGTGGCAGTGGGTTGGGGTTACACGTGGACATCTGTGCATTAAACATGCATTGTGGCAGTGAGTTGGGGTTCCACGTGGACATCTGTGCATTAAACATGCATTGTGGCAATGGGTTAGGGTTACACATGGACATCTGTGCATTAAACATGCATTGTGGCAGTGGGTTGGGGTTACACGTGGACATCTGTGCATTAAACATGCATTGTGGCAGTGGGTTGGGGTTCCACGTGGACATCTGTGCATTAAACATGCATTGTGGCAGTGGGTTGGGGTTACACGTGGACAGCTGTGCATTAAACATGCATTATGGCAGTGGGTTAGGGTTACACGTGGACATCTGTGCATTAAACATGCATTGTTGCAGTGGATTGGGGTTACACGTGGACAGCTGTGCATTAAACATGCACTGTTGCAGTGGGTTGGGGTTCCACGTGGACAGCTGTGCATTAAACATGCACTGTTGCAGTGGGTTGGGGATACACGTGGACAGCTGTGCATTAAACATGCACTGTTGCAGTGGGTTGGGGTTCCACGTGGACAGCTGTGCATTAAACATGCACTGTTGCAGTGGGTTGGGGATACACGTGGACAGCTGTGCATTAAACATGCATTGTTGCAGTGGGTTGGGGTTACACGTGGACAGCTGTGCATTAAACATGCATGTTCCACGTGGACAGCTGTGCATTAAACATGCATTGTGGCAGTGGGTTGGGGTTCCACGTGGACATCTGTGCATTAAACATGCATTGTGGCAGTGGGTTGGGGTTCCACGTGGACATCTGTGCATTAAACATGCATTGTGGCAGTGGGTTGGGGTTCCACGTGGACAGCTGTGCATTAAACATGCATTGTGGCAGTGGGTTGGGGTTCCACGTGGACAGGTGTGCATTAAACATGCATTGTGGCAGTGGGTTGGGGTTCCACGTGGACAGCTGTGCATTAAACATGCATTGTGGCAGTGGGTTGGGGTTCCACGTGGACAGCTGTGCATTAAACATGCATGTTCCACGTGGACAGCTGTGCATTAAGCATGCATTGTGGCAATGGGTTAGGGTTACACGTGGACATCTGTGCATTAAACATGCATTGTGGCAGTGGGTTGGGGTTACACGTGGACATCTGTGCATTAAACATGCATTGTGGCAGTGGGTTAGGGTTACACGTGGACATCTGTGCATTAAACATGCATTGTGGCAGTGGGTTGGGGTTACACGTGGACATCTGTGCATTAAACATGCATTGTGGCAGTGGGTTGGGGTTCCACGTGGACATCTGTGCATTAAACATGCATTGTGGCAGTGGGTTGGGGTTCCACGTGGACATCTGTGCATTAAACATGCATTGTGGCAGTGGGTTGGGGTTCCACGTGGACATCTGTGCATTAAACATGCATTGTGGCAGTGGGTTGGGGTTCCACGTGGACATCTGTGCATTAAACATGCATTGTGGCAGTGGGTTGGGGTTCCACGTGGACATCTGTGCATTAAACATGCATTGTGGCAGTGGGTTGGGGTTCCACGTGGACATCTGTGCATTAAACATGCATTGTGGCAGTGGGTTGGGGTTACACGTGGACAGCTGTGCATTAAACATGCATTGTTGCAGTGGGTTGGGGTTACACGTGGACAGCTGTGCATTAAACATGCATTGTTGCAGTGGATTGGGGTTACACATGGACATCTGTGCATTAAACATGCATTGTGGCAATGGGTTAGGGTTACACATGGACGGCTGTGCATTAAACATGCATTGTTGCAGTGGATTGGGGTTACACATGGACATCTGTGCATTAAACATGCATTGTGGCAATGGGTTAGGGTTACACATGGACGGCTGTGCATTAAACATGCATTGTTGCAGTGGATTGGGGTTACACATGGACAGCTGTGCATTAAACAAGCATTGTGGCAGTGGGTTGGGGTTCCACGTGGACAGCTGTGCATTAAACATGCACTGTTGCAGTGGGTTGGGGTTCCACGTGGACAGCTGTGCATTAAACATGCATTGATGCAGTGGGTTGGGGTTACACGTGGACAGCTGTGCATTAAACATGCATTGTTGCAGTGGATTGGGGTTACACATGGACATCTGTGCATTAAACATGCATTGTGGCAATGGGTTAGGGTTACACATGGACGGCTGTGCATTAAACATGCATTGTTGCAGTGGATTGGGGTTACACATGGACATCTGTGCATTAAACATGCATTGTGGCAATGGGTTGGGGTTACACATGGACGGCTGTGCATTAAACATGCATTGTGGCAGTGGGTTGGGGTTCCACGTGGACAGCTGTGCATTAAACATGCATTGTTGCAGTGGATTGGGGTTACACATGGACATCTGTGCATTAAACATGCATTGTGGCAGTGGGTTGGGGTTCCACGTGGACATCTGTGCATTAAACATGCATTGTGGCAGTGGGTTGGGGTTCCACGTGGACAGCTGTGCATTAAACATGCATTGTGGCAGTGGGTTGGGGTTCCACGTGGACAGCTGTGCATTAAACATGCATTGTGGCAGTGGGTTGGGGATACACGTGGACAGCTGTGCATTAAACATGCATGTTCCACGTGGACAGCTGTGCATTAAACATGCACTGTTGCAGTGGGTTGGGGTTACACATGGACAGCTGTGCATTAAACATGCATTGTGGCAGTGGGTTGGGGTTCCACGTGGACAGCTGTGCATTAAACATGCATTGTTGCAGTGGGTTGGGGTTACACGTGGACATCTGTGCATTAAACATGCATTGTGGCAGTGGGTTGGGGTTCCACGTGGACATCTGTGCATTAAACATGCATTGTGGCAGTGGGTTGGGGTTCCACGTGGACAGGTGTGCATTAAACATGCATTGTGGCAGTGGGTTGGAGTTCCACGTGGACAGGTGTGCATTAAACATGCATTGTGGCAGTGGGTTGGGGTTCCACGTGGACAGCTGTGCATTAAACATGCACTGTTGCAGTGGGTTGGGGTTCCACGTGGACAGCTGTGCATTAAACATGCACTGTTGCAGTGGGTTGGGATTCCACGTGGACAGCTGTGCATTAAACATGCATTGATGCAGTGGGTTGGGGTTACACGTGGACAGCTGTGCATTAAACATGCATTGTTGCAGTGGATTGGGGTTACACATGGACATCTGTGCATTAAACATGCATTGTGGCAATGGGTTAGGGTTACACATGGACGGCTGTGCATTAAACATGCATTGTTGCAGTGGATTGGGGTTACACATGGACATCTGTGCATTAAACATGCATTGTGGCAATGGGTTGGGGTTACACATGGACGGCTGTGCATTAAACATGCATTGTGGCAGTGGGTTGGGGTTCCACGTGGACAGCTGTGCATTAAACATGCATTGTTGCAGTGGATTGGGGTTACACATGGACATCTGTGCATTAAACATGCATTGTGGCAGTGGGTTGGGGTTCCACGTGGACAGCTGTGCATTAAACATGCATTGTGGCAGTGGGTTGGGGTTCCACGTGGACAGCTGTGCATTAAACATGCATTGTGGCAGTGGGTTGGGGTTCCACGTGGACAGCTGTGCATTAAACATGCATTGTGGCAGTGGGTTGGGGATACACGTGGACAGCTGTGCATTAAACATGCATGTTCCACGTGGACAGCTGTGCATTAAACATGCACTGTTGCAGTGGGTTGGGGTTACACATGGACAGCTGTGCATTAAACATGCATTGTGGCAGTGGGTTGGGGTTCCACGTGGACAGCTGTGCATTAAACATGCATTGTTGCAGTGGGTTGGGGTTACACGTGGACATCTGTGCATTAAACATGCATTGTGGCAGTGGGTTGGGGTTCCACGTGGACATCTGTGCATTAAACATGCATTGTGGCAGTGGGTTGGGGTTCCACGTGGACAGGTGTGCATTAAACATGCATTGTGGCAGTGGGTTGGGGTTCCACGTGGACAGCTGTGCATTAAACATGCACTGTTGCAGTGGGTTGGGGTTCCACGTGGACAGCTGTGCATTAAACATGCACTGTTGCAGTGGGTTGGGATTCCACGTGGACAGCTGTGCATTAAACATGCATTGATGCAGTGGGTTGGGGTTACACGTGGACAGCTGTGCATTAAACATGCATTGTTGCAGTGGATTGGGGTTACACATGGACATCTGTGCATTAAACATGCATTGTGGCAATGGGTTAGGGTTACACATGGACGGCTGTGCATTAAACATGCATTGTTGCAGTGGATTGGGGTTACACATGGACATCTGTGCATTAAACATGCATTGTGGCAATGGGTTGGGGTTACACATGGACGGCTGTGCATTAAACATGCATTGTGGCAGTGGGTTGGGGTTCCACGTGGACAGCTGTGCATTAAACATGCATTGTTGCAGTGGATTGGGGTTACACATGGACATCTGTGCATTAAACATGCATTGTGGCAGTGGGTTGGGGTTCCACGTGGACATATGTGCATTAAACATGCATTGTGGCAGTGGGTTGGGGTTCCACGTGGACAGCTGTGCATTAAACATGCATTGTGGCAGTGGGTTGGGGTTCCACGTGGACAGCTGTGCATTAAACATGCATTGTGGCAGTGGGTTGGGGATACACGTGGACAGCTGTGCATTAAACATGCATGTTCCACGTGGACAGCTGTGCATTAAACATGCACTGTTGCAGTGGGTTGGGGTTACACATGGACAGCTGTGCATTAAATATGCATTGTGGCAGTGGGTTGGGGTTCCACGTGGACAGCTGTGCATTAAACATGCATTGTTGCAGTGGATTGGGGTTACACATGGACATCTGTGCATTAAACATGCATTGTGGCAGTGGGTTGGGGTTCCACGTGGACAGCTGTGCATTAAACATGCATTGTGGCAGTGGGTTGGGGTTCCATGTGGACAGCTGTGCATTAAACATGCATTGTGGCAGTGGGTTGGGGTTCCACGTGGACAGGTGTGCATTAAACATGCATTGTGGCAGTGGGTTGGGGTTCCACGTGGACAGCTGTGCATTAAACATGCATTGTGGCAGTGGGTTGGGGATACACATGGACAGCTGTGCATTAAACATGCATTGTGGCAGTGGGTTGGGGTTCCACGTGGACAGCTGTGCATTAAACATGCATGTTCCACGTGGACAGCTGTGCATTAAACATGCATTGTGGCAGTGGGTTGGGGTTCCACGTGGACAGCTGTGCATTAAACATGCATTGTGGCAGTGGGTTGGAGTTCCACGTGGACAGCTGTGCATTAAACATGCATTGTGGCAGTGGGTTGGGGTTCCACGTGGACAGCTGTGCATTAAACATGCATTGTGGCAGTGGGTTGGGGTTACACGTGGACGGCTGTGCATTAAACATGCATTGTGGCAGTGGGTTGGGGATACACATGGACATCTGTGCATTAAACATGCATTGTGGCAATGGGTTAGGGTTACACATGGACGGCTGTGCATTAAACATGCATTGTTGCAGTGGATTGGGGTTACACATGGACATCTGTGCATTAAACATGCATTGTGGCAATGGGTTGGGGTTACACATGGACGGCTGTGCATTAAACATGCATTGTGGCAGTGGATTGGGGTTACACATGGACAGCTGTGCATTAAACATGCATTGTGCAGTGGGTTGGGGTTCCACGTGGACAGCTGTGCATTAAACATGCATTGTGGCAGTGGGTTGGGGTTCCACGTGGACAGCTGTGCATTAAACATGCATGTTTCACGTGGACAGCTGTGCATTAAACATGTATTGTTGCAGTGGGTTGGGGTTCCACGTGGACAGCTGTGCATTAAACATGCATTGTGGCAGTGGGTTGGGGTTCCACGTGGACAGCTGTGCATTAAACATGCATTGTGGCAGTGGGTTGGGGTTCCACGTGGACAGCTGTGCATTAAACATGCATTGTGGCAGTGGGTTGGGGTTACACGTGGACGGCTGTGCATTAAACATGCATTGTGGCAGTGGGTTGGGGATACACATGGACATCTGTGCATTAAACATGCATTGTGGCAATGAGTTAGGGTTACACATGGACGGCTGTGCATTAAACATGCATTGTTGCAGTGGATTGGGGTTACACATGGACATCTGTGCATTAACCACTTCGCTGCCAGGCCTTTTCCCCCTCCTGTGCCAGGCCTTTTTTTGCCTATTTGGGGCAGTTCGCGCTTAGGCCCGCATAACTTTTTGTCCACATGAGCTAACCAAGCCAAATTTGCGTCCTTTTTTTCCAACATCCTAGGGATTCTGGAGGTACCCAGACTTTGTGGGTTCCCCTGAAAGAGGCCAATCAATTGGCCAAAATACAGGGAAAATTTTGTTTTTTTCAAAAAAATTGGAAAAAGTGGCTGCAGAAGAAGGCTTGTGGTTTTTCCCCTGAAAATGGCATCAACAAAGGGTTTGCGGTGCTAAACTCAGCAGCTTCCCAGCTTTCAGGAACAGGCAGACTTGAATCCGAAAACCCAATTTTTCAACACAATTTTGGCATTTTACTGGGGCATACCCCATTTGTGCAATTTTTTGTGCTTTCAGCCTCCTTCCAGTCAGTGACAGGAATGGTCATGAAACCAATGCTGGATCCCAGAAACCTAAACATTTCTGAAAAGTAGACAACATTCTGAATTCAGCAAGGGGTCATTTGTGTAGATCCTACAAGGGTTTCCTACAGAAAATAACAGCTGAAAAAGAAAAATATTGAAATTGAGGTGAAAAAAACATAAATTTTTCTCTACTTTTTACTCTGTAACTTTTCCCTGCAATGTCAGATTATCGAAAGCAATATACCGTTACGTCTGCTGGACTCCTCTGGTTGCGGGGATATATAGGGTTTGTAGGTTCATCAAGAACCCGAGGAACCCAGAGCCAATAAATGAGCTGCACCCTGCAGTGCGTTTTCATTCTATACCGGGTATACAGTAATTCATTTGCTGAAATATAAGGAGTAAAAAATAGCTATCAAGAAAACCTTTGCATTTCCAAAAAGGGCACAAGATAAGGTGTTGAGGAGCAGTGGTTATTTGCACATCTCTGAATTCCGGGGTGACCATAGTAGCACGTGAATTACATGGAATTTCTCAAATAGATATCTTTTTTACACACACCCCTATATTTGGAAGGAATAAATGTAGAGAAAGACAAGGGGCAATAACACTTGTTTTGCTATTCTATGTTCCCCCAAGTCTCCCGATAAAAATGATACCTCACTTGTTTGGGTAGGCCTAGCGCCCGCGACAGGATATGCCCCAAAACACAACGTGGACACATCACAGAAAACAGAGCTGTTTTTAGCAAAGTGACTACCTGTAGATTTTGGCCTCTAGCTCAGCCGCCACCTAGGGAAACCTACCAAACCTGTGCATTTCTGAAAACTAGAGACCTAGGGGAATCCAAGGAGGGGTGACTTGTGTGGCTCGGACCAGGTTCTGTTACCCAGAATCCTTTGCAAACCTCAAAATTTGGCTAAAAAAACACATGTTCCTCACATTTCTGTGGCAGAAAGTTCTGGAATCTGAGAGGAGCGACAAATTTCCTTCCACCCAGCGTTCCCCCACGTCTCCCGATAAAAATGATACCTCACTTGTGTGGGTAGGCCTAGCGCCCGCGACAGGATATGCCCCAAAACACAACCTGGACACATCACAGAAAACAGAGCTGTTTTTAGCAAAGTGACTACCTGTAGATTTTGGCCTGTAGCTCAGCCGCCACCTAGGGAAACCTACCAAACCTGTGCATTTCTGAAAACTAGAGACCTAGGGGAATCCAAGGAGGGGTGACTTGTGTGGCTCGGACCAGGTTCGGTTACCCAGAATCCTTTGCAAACCTCAAAATTTGGCTAAAAAAACACATGTTCCTCACATTTCTGTGGCAGAAAGTTCTGGAATCTGAGAGGAGCCACAAATTTCCTTCCACCCAGCGTTCCCCCACGTCTCCCGATAAAAATGATACCTCACTTGTGTGGGTAGGCCTAGCGCCCGCGACAGGATATGCCCCAAAACACAACGTGGACATATCACAGAAAACAGAGCTGTTTTTAGCAAAGTGACTACCTGTAGATTTTGGCCTCTAGCTCAGCCGCCACCTAGGGAAACCTACCAAACCTATGCATTTCTGAAAACTAGAGACCTAGGGGAATCCAAGGAGGGGTGACTTGTGTGGCTCGGACCAGGTTCTGTTACCCAGAATCCTTTGCAAACCTCAAAATTTGGCTAAAAAAACACATGTTCCTCACATTTCTGTGGCAGAAAGTTCTGGAATCTGAGAGGAGCCACAAATTTCCTTCCACCCAGCGTTCCCCCACGTCTCCCGATAAAAATGATACCTCACTTGTGTGGGTAGGCCTAGCGCCCGCGACAGGATATGCCCCAAAACACAACGTGGACATATCACAGAAAACAGAGCTGTTTTTAGCAAAGTGACTACCTGTAGATTTTGGCCTCTAGCTCAGCCGCCACCTAGGGAAACCTACCAAACCTATGCATTTCTGAAAACTAGAGACCTAGGGGAATCCAAGGAGGGGTGACTTGTGTGGCTCGGACCAGGTTCTGTTACCCAGAATCCTTTGCAAACCTCAAAATTTGGCTAAAAAAACACATGTCCCTCACATTTCTGTGGCAGAAAGTTCTGGAATCTGAGAGGAGCTACATATTTCCTTCCACCCAGCGTTCCCCCAAGTCTCCCGATAAAAATGATACCTCACTTGCGTGGGTAGGCCTAGCGCCGGCGACAGGAAACACCCCAAAGCGCAACGTGGACACATCCTACATTTTGGAAAAAAACAGAGGTGTTTTTTGCGAAGTGCCTACCTGTAGATTTTGGCCTCTAGCTCAGCCGGCACCTAGGGAAACCTACCAAACCTGTGCATTTCTGAAAACTAGAGACCTAGGGGAATCCAAGGAGGGGTGACTTGCGGGGCTCGGACCAGGTTCTGTTACCCAGAATCCTTTGCAAACCTCAAAATTTGGCTAAAAATACACATGTTACTCACATTTCTGTGGCAGAAAGTTCTGGAATCTGAGAGGAGCCACAAATTTCCTTCTACCCAGCGTTCCCCCAAGTCTCCCGATAAAAATGATACATCACTTGTGTGGGTAGGGCTAGCGCCCACGAAAGGAAAGGACCCAAAACACAACGTGGACACATCACATTTTTTTATAAAAAGCAGTGCCTACCTGTGGATTTTGGCCTGTAGCTCAGCCGACACCTGAGGAAACCTAGCAAACCAGTGCATTTTTGAAAACTAGAAACCCAGGGGAATCCAAGATGGGGTGACTTGCGGGGCTCTGACCAGGTTATGTTACCCAGAATCCTTTGCAAACATCAAAATTTGGCCCAAAAAACACTTTTTCCTCTCATTTCGGTGACAGAAAGTTCTGGAATCTGAGAGGAGCCACAAATTTCCTTCCACCCAGCGTTCCCCTAAGTCTCTCGATAAAAATGGTACATCACTTCTGTGGGTAGGCCTAGCGCCCACAAAAGGAAATGGCCCAAAACACAACGTGGACACAACATATTTTTTCACAGAAAACAGAGGTGTTTTTTGCAAGGTGCCTACCTGTGGTGTTTGGCCTGTAGCTCAGCCGGCCCCAGGGGGGGGGGGGGGGGGCAGAAATGCCCTAAAATAAATTTGCCCCCCCAACCCCCACCCTCCCCCGCCGGGAGCGACCCTTGCCTACGGGGTCGCTCCCCCTGCGTGACATTGGCACCAAAAAACAAATCCCCGGTGCCTAGTGGTTTCTGCCCCCTTGGGGGCAGGTTGACCTAAACTCAGCCAATCTGCCCCCAAGGGGGGCAGAAATGGCCTAAATACAATTTGTCCCCCAGGGGAGCGACTTTTGCCTGATGGGTCGCTCCCCATCTCTAAAAAAAAAAAACAAAGAAAAAAAAGAAAAATTCCCCTGGCGCCTAGAGGTTTCTGCCCCCCCCCCCCGGGGGCAGATCGGCCTAATAATAGGCCGATCTGTCCCCCGGGGGGGCAGAAATGGCCTAAAAAAAAATTGCCCCCCCCGGGAGCGACCCTTGCCTACGGGGTCGCTCCCCCTGCGTGACATTGGCGCCAAAAAACAAATCCCCGGTGCCTAGTGGTCTAAATACAATTTGCCCCCCCAGGGGAGCGACCCTTGCCTGATGGGTCGCTCCCCATCTCTAAAAAAAGAAACAACAAAAAAAAAACACACAAAAAAAAAATTGCCCTGGCGCCTAGAGTGTTCTGCCCCCCCCCCCCCGGGGGCAGTTCGGCCTAATAATAGGCCGATCTGTCCCCCGGGGGGGCAGAAATGGCCTAAAATAAATTTGCCCCCCCAACCCCCACCCCCCGCCCCCCGGGAGCGACCCTTGCCTACAGGGTCGCTCCCCCTGCGTGACATTGGCGCCAAAAAACAAATCCCCGGTGCCTAGTGGTTTCTGCCCCCTTGGGGGCAGATTGACCTAAAATCGGCCAATCTGCCCCCAGGGGGGCAGAAATGGTCTAAATACAATTTGCCCCCCAGGGGAGCGACCCTTGCCTGATGGGTCGCTCACCATCTCTAAAAAAAAAGAAAGAACAAAAAAAAAAAACACAAAAAAAAAATTTGCCCTGGCGCCTAGAGGTTTCTTCCCCCCCTGGGGGCAGATCGGCCTAATAATAGGCCGATCTGCCCCCAGGGGGGGCAGAAATGGCCTAAAATAAATTGCCCTCCCCCCCAGGGAGCGACCCTTGCCTAAGGGGTCGCTCCCTTTGCGTGAAATTCACGCAAAGAAAAAACTCCCTGGTGTCTAGTGGTTTCTACCCCCCTTGGGGGCAGATTGGCCTCATCAAAATAGGCCAATCTGCCCCCAAGGGGGGCAGAAATGGCCAAAATATAATTTTCCCCCAAGGGGAGCGACCCTTGCCTAAGGAGTCGCTCCCCACCTCAATAAAAAAAAAATGAAACAAAAAAAAAAAAATGATCCCTGGTGCCTAGAGGTTTCTGCCCCCCCTGGGGGCAGATCGGCCTAGTAAGGCCGATCTGCCCCCAGGGGGGGCAGAAAAGGCCTTTTCAAAAAAATGCCCCCCCTGGGAGCGACCCTTGCCCAAGGGGTCGCTCCCTTTGGTCAATTTCAATGAAAAAAAAAAAAATACCTGGTGTCTAGTGGGGTTTCAAAAGCCGGATTGCAAGCAATCCGGCTTTTGAAACCCTCGGAGGGACTTCAAAGGGAAGGAAATACTTTTCCTTCCCTTTGAAGCCCCTCCGGGCCTCCCAAGTGATTGAAAAAGAAATGCTTTTGCATTTCTTTTTCAATCGCGCTGGAAGCAGAGCTTCCAGCGCGACTAGGGAGGCCCCTGTGACAAATCAGCGCGCGCTCGCGTGCTGACGTCACAGGGGGGGGTGGGGGGGGTCGGGGGTGGAAGGGGAAGGGATTCCCCGGTCAGCCCTGACCTAGGGGGGTGGGGGGGCGGCCCTCCGGAGGAGCGCTAGCGCTTCTCCCGAGGGAAGCATTCAGGACGTAATGGTTACGTCCATGGCGCCACACGGGCGCTGCCATGGACGTAACCATTACGTCCGTGGCGGGGAAGGGGTTAAACATGCATTGTGGCAATGGGTTGGGGTTACACATGGACGGCTGTGCATTAAACATGCATTGTGGCAGTGGATTGGGGTTACACATGGACAGCTGTGCATTAAACATACATTGTGGCAGTGGATTGGGGTTACACATGGACAGCTGTGCATTAAACATGCATTGTGGCAGTGGATTGGGGTTACACATGGACAGCTGTGCATTAAACATGCATTGTGGCAGTGGATTGGGGTTATACATGGACAGCTGTGCATTAAACATGCATTGTTGCAGTGGGTTGGGGTTACACATGGACAGTGAAGGACTGGCTGGGTTTTGGACACTTTTTAATGCGGGTTCAGTTTTTATACCGGGCGGTATAAACGTTTTAAAACAGATACTGGATCTTGCATGTTTAAAACTAGAAAGGGGGTTCCTAGCAAAGTTGCCTAGTGTCTACCTGGATAGGTAGGATAGGGAGGCCACTCACAGGTAGATTATTCACAGGCGTGGCGCAGTGGGGCAGAGCAGCGGCCAGTAGAACATATTTTGTGCCACCATACGCAGATGATGCATTAGCATATCTGCAAGACTTGCGCGCTTGGTTTCTCACCTTCTCCAGACTATTCCCTACAGGAAATGGAGGAGCATGAATTACCAAATTTAGGTACAGAACGGGAGACGAGAAGTCTTCAGAACCTTGACAAGCAGGTCACACATGACAGATCCAACACACTCTAAATATGGGAAACCTTGACAGGGCTCAGGCACATGGTTGAGTTTTGGAAAACTCTGTCCTTATGAATCATGTGTGGGAATAGAAGTGGCCAAAATGTTTTTTCTATTTAGCTGCCTCTGTATGCTATAGAATTGTTTGTGCCTGATGTCATTTAGAGTCTTTAAGGAAATCAATGGCCTCAAGTACTTTAGTGTGGTCGGGCAAATGCAGTTAGGTTAAGTGGCCACACTGAAGCTCGTAGTAGATTAAACATGGTTGTCTGGGACTTCCTAACTTATTTTTTTTATATTATGTACTGACACAATTACAACCCTCAGTGGGCTGGTTTGACAGAAGCCATAAAAAACCTGTGAATTGTAACATACCGATTGAGAACATTTCCAGCAGCATTTATGATGGGACAAAGCATAGCAAATACTAAACCCAAATGTGGTAAGTCGGGATACTGTCCAGGAAAAAGCAGTTTAGAGGGTACTGAAGTGACCAGCCTTGGCTGCTGACATTCCACTGTGGTCCATAAGACCACTCAAAAATAGAAAGCAGGATTTGTCAGTACTACACTGTTAGGAGGCAGGATATGTGATAGGAGGTTTTAGACCAGAACAGCAGATACCTTACCTTGGCGGAGGCACAAGAAGTGTTCAGGTGGGCCTGGGATGATTCTTCCAATACGTAAAATAAGCACACACAACTAGAGAAATAAGGACATAATTTTCAGATACACCTACCACGAATACCACAATCCCAATAATACTAAATCTGACAGAAAATTGGTAACACATTTATATACAGCACTCCTACAAGATTCAGGGGAGATAGGATGGCAGGACACAAGAGCTGGTCACTGGACTGCTCCGACCCATTGATGCACACAGACTGGAAGAAAGCATGTCAAAAAGCTTTCAGCCACTGCAAGTTTAGATAGAATTCCGTTTTACCAACTTGTATCATGCCACAAACTTTGGCAAGTTCATACCCAGGAAGATCCCTGGGATGTAGTTGATGTGGAACATTGGTGGCTGACTTTCTACCCATGGTACGGATGTGTCCATTTAGCTTGGTGTTCTGGGGCACCATTGTAGAGGAACTTAAACAGCAATGGGATCAATACCGGATAAAGGTATAAATTAATGGCTATAAGGAACAGTGCGTGTGAAAAACCAGCATGCTGCTCTAGGTTCCATTCTAGCAAAAATAAAAAAATCTCCTTCCTCTTGGTCATACCATCAGCGCCCAAGTATGATAAATGGAAAGTGAACTTGTTAAAGTGGGTCCTGGCCAGTAAAGAATATATGGCGCTCGTATGGAAGATGACAAACTAAGAGGAGACCTAACACCGTGGGCAGAAACTTTGGTATGACTGACCAGTCTACTGGTCAATAGACCACTATAAAGACTTGAACACGTGAATATGTATGAAGAGGATGAAACAGTGAATAGGGAGAAAACCCAGATTTCAAAGTATAAGGAATAATGAAAAAATGAGTTTAAAAGTTCTGCTAACTAGAAAGGTTTACTAATGAAATGATGAACCAATCGCAGGTGTTGGGAGATTGTTAAATTGACGTTGCATTGACTTTGATAACTGTGGATGAATTGTTTTATTCCAGATACATGGTTGCATTTGTTTAAATGTTTGATAAAACTCAATAAAAATAATTTTGAAAAAGTTATTGAGTATCCATTGGTTCGGCTGTGGGTTCATCACTGAGAGTTGGGATCACAAACAAGTGAGTACCACATCTTTACTTTGATCTGTTCACATAAACATGTTTTCAAATGCTCGCAGGGCTAGTAAATGTATCTGCTTTCCTTCAATGGATAAACTTTCTTTATTTAATACGCTGAGGCACCAGCTGGGTGAAGATTCTAAATTAATAGTTTTCTGTTTTGTTTTGTACTAATTAACTGATTGTTATTTTGTTTTTCTCCTCCAAACGTGTAGAGGTGCCCACAATGTACTTTGAATCTTCATATTCACAGTGAAGTCCTAAAGCCCATCATATTTGAACCACGTACATCTTCTTGTGGCAGCGCCATGGGTTTCTCAGTTCTTGCACACCGCACTGTTTCTTGTCTCCAAATGTTAATGAGCTATGAGTTCAGCAGTGCAAAATTTAACATTTATTTTTGGTTTGGGTTCCAACAATGTTCATTGTTTTGTTTGGTTCAAATTTTTGGAGTGTAGGTCAGTGCAATATTATAACTGATATTGAAATTATATAAATATGTTGCTAGATTTCCTTTGATTTTATTATTGTGCTTACTACAGGATTACGATCCCACTGATTGATCGAAAGGAGGGTGCTGTGGTAAATGTTTGGGTTTAGGGTCCACAAATAAGAGCTACTGGAAAGGAAACCAATCTCAATAGTACTTCAGTGACAGAGCCTTCTGTCTCGCGCTGCACTCGCTCAGAGAAAATGTGTCTTCTGTACCTTTTGTGTACTGAGTAAAGTTCTAACGGTGTTTCTCTCCTTTTAATCCAGTAGGTGATTGTTGCAGGAGCAGAATTGTCCCTAAAAGGAGTCTGTTAAATTTACATTTTTGCATTTGTAAGACAATGCAAAGTGCCACCGGAACTCTGAGTCACCAAATCTCTGAGGAGTATTTGACTGTGAAATACAAGTGGGATACCCTTACCGAATGTAAAAGAAGTTTGTATTGCAGCACATTCCGTGTTATAACAGTTCAACCCCCGAGTGAGTGTGTAGAGTCTGAGACCGATCAAAGGAACACATCACGTCTCCCTCCAAAAGACAGAAATAAAAGCTGCAATCTAATAATCCTAAATTAGAAATGCATTTGTCACAAAGCACAGATGTGTGCATTATAGAAAGAGTATGAATAACTTATGCGATTACAGTGTTGTTTGTAATACATTTAATTGAGAAGGGATTTTCTCAACATCCTAAGAATACAAATGGACAAGAAACAAAGCACACTTTTGTGAGAATATCAGTGGGAAGAAATGTTTCACTAACCATTAAACAATGCTGGCAGTCAAAAAGCATTGTGGAAAAAGCTTAAATTGCAAGGGAATCGCTATGATCCATGAGAAACCTCACCAATGCACTGATTGTGGGAAGCACTTTAGACATAATATACATCTTTTAATCCACCAGAGAACACATACTGGTGCGAGGCCCTACCAATGCACTGAATGTGAGAAGAGCTTCAGTCGAAAGGGGGTTCTTATTATGCATGAGAGGACACATACAGGTGAGAAACCGTATCATTGCTTTGAGTGTGGAGAAAGCTTCAGTTACAAGATGGGCCTTACAGTCCACCAAAGAACGCATTCAGGAGAGGACCCCTTTCAATGCACCGAATGCGGGAAAAGCTTCAGTCTGAAACGTAATCTTAGAATCCATGAGAGAACACACACAGGAGAAAAACCTTTCACATGCTCTGAATGTGGGAAATGCTTTAGTGATAAGAAGTCACTTATCTACCATGAGAGAACACACACCGGAGAAAAACCTTTTCATTGCACTGAATGTGGAAAGCGCTTCAGAGAGAAGGGACATCTTAATACACATCAGAGAATACATACAGGTGAGAAACCTTACCACTGTATTGAATGTGGGAAAAAGTACTGTCACAAGAACTCTCTTACAATACACCAGAGAACACATACTGGTGAGAAGCCATATCAATGCACTGAATGTGGGAAAAGCTTTACTCATAAGGCAAGTCTTAATAAACATGAGAGAACACATACAGGAGAGAAACCGTATCAATGCAGTGAATGTGGCCAAAGTTTCATTGAAAAGAAAAGACTGAATGAGCATGAGAGAATACATACAGGAGAGAAACCGCACCATTGTATGGAATGTGGGAAAAATTTCAGTAGAAGGGACAAACTTATGATCCATGAAAGAATACATACCGGTGAAAGACCTTATCAATGTCCTGATTGTGGTAAATGCTTACGGTATAAATTAGATCTCATGGTTCATAAGAGAACACATACTGGTGAGAAACCTTATGAGTGCACTGAATGTCGGAAAAGATTCAGCTGGAAAGCACATCTTTCTATCCACCAGAGAACGCATACAGGTGAGAAACCATATCAATGTGCAGAATGTGAAAAATCTTTCAGTGACCAGCGCAATCTTCATAGCCATGAAAGAATACATACTGGTGAGAAACTGCATCCGTGCACTGAATGTAGAAAAAGCTTTGGTCGCAAAGAACATCTTACTAAACATCTGAAAACACATACAAGCAAGAGAGCTAGTCTAAAGAAGAACAAATCATCCAAGCCTAATCCGTAACTTCAAAAATTAAAGCAAGAAAGAAAGGTAATTTGAAGTCTAAATTTGGGTGAAAACAAGAAATACACAAAAAAACAAAGGGCTGCTACCCATCCGGCGCCTTCAATAATTAACACAGGAGAAGAAATAATAAAAGATAGAAAAGGGCCTGCCCATAAAAAATAAAAGCCTGGTTATGTAAATCATATATATTCTAACAGTAAGCACTTGATAGCAGATGGTGTTGAAGAACAAACTTCTGGAATTTATTATTAAAACAGAATGAAACAGAAATCGACATAAACCAACCACAGATTTTACCTGAAAGTAAACGTGCACCAACAGGCGGGATCACATTCAGAAGATAAATCTGGCACTTGAACTCATTGAAAGGGATTCAGATGATGTCACTAAAATAAACTGTATCCAAACTTAACAGACTGACTGGATACAAATAAAGTAATCAAAGCAGCATGTCAGATTAAAAAAAAAAAAAAAAAACAACCGCACCCGTATGAAAGTTCAGAATAGAAAATAAAATTAAAGTACTAGTAGATGATGTGCAGTGCTTGATACGCATTTGAATAAAACTAGGACAGTTACATTTCTGAGGAAGATTGAGATATTTAATGAAGAAATCTTTACCTCAACTGAAGGGCAGTAGTTCACTAAGCAAAACTACTTTTTTAAAGAAGATCTATAGGGCACTGGTTAAAAAAAAAAGAAAAAGAAAATCAAGTTATAAAACGAGACAAAAAGGAACTAGAACTGGTGCATAGGAAAGAAAAGTAGGGAAATTGTGTCATGCACTGTTATACTGAATAGCTGGGCAAACCGAGAGAAATAATATATATCTAAATTCATGATTGGTAAAAGGGTAACCAAAATAAATCATAGAACACCTTAAAATGGTCACACGTTTGGAACTGCATTCCTGGGTGCTAGTCCAAAATCTGTGCCAAACAGTGAACATACATCAACTTGGCTAAGAACAGAAAGATTGGCTGTAGTTTAATTATGCCGTCGTGGATGACTTCAAAAAAGGGCAACATGTTAGTATTGCTTGGCACAATCATAGAAAGCATGTGATAGTGTACCAACCACACTTTGATCGTAATATGACTTGAATTATACGTAATATACAGAGATGCAATATGATTTTTTTAAAACCTCAATGTAACAATGGTAAACTACCCTTCATCTGGATCATGAAGTCAAGCCAGCAACCGGAATGTGAAGGTAAAAGGTTTGTTTTTAGGAATAGTCTATCATCCTTTCAGCTTTTGCTAGCACTTAACCCACTGAACAGCCTTCGCAGGGATCAGCCGGTTTATTGTCAGTTAACAACCAATGACCTAACAAACCTCGTTAAAAAAAGTATATCTGATGTTGTGTAATAATATAACTTATACTTTAAGTGATGACCAAAACACCTGCACATTTGTATGATGAACTCCTGCCCTGCTCAGCAACTGTTCAGAACCACCACTTGAAGAGGGAAGACTGCAACAGACAGAACATCTTAATATATGAAGAGCGTAGCAGTGACAAGCTTCCTCGCCTCTTTGATTTCTTGTTCTGTAGGAATCCAACCTTACTGGGGAAATGTAAGGCCCGATGTCTCCTTTGTCTGAGTTCTTTTACCTCCTGCAGCCTCAAAGCAAGCATGTTGTTCTCTTTGCACTCATATCATGGGGGCAAGATACGGAGAAGTGGTACTGAAAGTTCCTAGCCTCCCCATCAAAGAGGGAAACTACTTTAGTACCTCAGTGAGGACATTAGAAAAGGAAAATATCTTATGAAACGCTAGAAAAATATGTAACCTGCTCTTGGCCAGAATAAGTATCTGAGAGGATGGATGGACTGATGTTTCAGGAAATATTTATGTGCCTTTTCCAGATGTGTGGCGTACTGCAGGCAGAGGGGCACGGTGGATTGAATCCTGGAGTTGGTAACTCTCCTACCTCCCCATCACCACTGAGCCAGCCAAACACAGTCCCACATCACACACCTGTCCAGAGGCATCCTTCGAGCCGCCTTCTCTATGACAAAGGCTCAGCAGGAAGACTGTCCGACTAAGGAGTGAAGACTGGGTGGGTGGGGGTGGGGGGGTTGGCCACTCATGAGGTTATCACTCTTAGACCCCTTCCTTTCTTCACGCCCCTCACTTTACTGAGTGACCTTTTAGACTGCCTCTGGACATTACTAAAAGTTAGTGCTATGCACTACTTCCATGTTGTGGCTTCTGGTAAGGGAATTTCTGATTCTCCTCATGGCTCCAACCCCCCCCCCCCCCTTTAATGCCTGCGTCCTACAACCGCAGAGCAGTAAGCTGAATTCAGAGTGGGAATGGAGGGGCAGAACAGGTCACATCGTTGTCATATTCTTGCCCTACCTTGTTCCATTGATGGTGTTTAGATTTGTGGTTCATACTAAGCTAATACTAACGTAAACAATAACAGATTTGTTTGATCCCAGTTACTGAAAGAGCAGGAATAATTAGATGTGCTATTCAAGCCAAGAAAACTATTTTCCCTGTGAGGGCTTCATTTGTATTTGTGTTATTAATTCTACCTGTGTAAACCATGCCAGAGGTTATCTCACTGCATGTCCAGTGTTTTTCTTTTGATCAGACGTTATTTAAGGAAGGGCTTGAAAGGTCTCTGAATAAGCATTGTTAATAGCACATTTCATAGGTCAGTAGGACTGTTTGACATTCCTTATCAAACGGTGATTAGTAAAAGCTTATGTGAGTTTGCTCTTTTAAGTCTCCTTGTTAAGAAGAGAAGACAGTAATGAAATAATTGTTGTTGAATGTAGTGAGGGATTCTAGGCAAGGTGATTCCGTCTGTATTACTTATCCAGATATATACATGTGATTGCAATAAAGGAAAATACAGCCCTTTGTATCATAATATGTGGACCTGTAGGATTTTATTGCATGTTTGTGATTTATTTTTCTAATATGTATATATAAACCAAGATGTTGATATTCTGAGTAGAATTCTGATTGGGAACACGTCATTGTTGGACTTAAAAGCTAGCCCCACAAGGACCGATATCATGCTGCTTGGTGCAGAAATAATTTGCAGAATTTGAGTTACAGCTGTTTGACAGAATAAAATTACCTGGAAACTTACCCTTAGGTCCATAAATGTGTTTACAGCTAATTCATCTTCTTTGCTTAAAATAGGCTCCAGTTAATAATCTAATCATAAGGAGTAACAAACAGACAGAAGGCACTAGTATGATTAAGGTAGAAATTCTAAAATATAGTTCTTTTTTTGTTTCTTACTATGTCGTTTATTATCTACACATTCATTTGTCTTACTGTACAATTAATGAGCCTTTTATGGCAATTGAAGTTGGACCGTTAAGCTATGAAAACATTAATTCACCCAATAAAAACAAAGGGTTTTAACATTTCATGATCTGAGGATATACTGGTCGATGTTCAGATTATCCCAAATAATGCACTAATCGGATAATAGATAAGCTATGTGCATTCAAAGACCATTCTCAACCAAAAACTGTTCAATTACTGAAGCTCACATCTTACCTCTGAGTGCAGGAGCTCACTGAAGATTGTACTGAAGTTATATATCGATCCTACTGGACAAAACAGAAAGCAAGGGCAACCAATCCTGAATAAATAAAATGTCGGTTTCCTTCAATTAAAAACTGTTTTTTTACATTAAACGATAAGGAAACAACTGATGTGACCAATCCCATGATTACGCGTTGTATGGATTTGAATGAAAGTGAGTCTAATCAGTCAATCCGACGCAATCCAGACATTGAGATAGAGGGGGAGCATGAGGTCCGACATATCTTACATTCTCTAATTTGGAGTAAAATTGCTTTCATAGATGAGATGCAGTTTTGGGTGCTCATTGAAGGTAATACTGTTTAAGTCTATACATGGAGACTAAGTTGTTGTGTGAGGTTTTGCCTTTTTTTATTTTTATTTTATTAAGATCTAGACCTGTAGGGCTCTAGGTCTGTGCCGTACAGTAAAAGAGTAAAATATGACGTTGTATAAATTCTGTTATTTTGTTTATCCCACAATGTAAGATAACACTATAATTTGGTGTGTTGTGTTGAGATAACATACGCTGTTAAAAAAAAAAAAAAATGCTGCTGACTCATTACACATAACATATGACAGGTTACAGAAAAGAAGTTTGGAAATAGGATTTGTAATTATATTTATTTAAGAAAAACAAGTGTGTATTGTCAACGTCATTTTTCGTCTGCTATTAGTATTGTAAATGAAGACTGGGAAGCAGACAATTGTTTAATTATGCATTAAATATTTTGACTTGGTAATTTTGATTTAATAATTAAAACTGGGCAAATCAGTTCATTGGTCATGCTGACTGCAGTTTCTTGTACAACAAACACTGGAAAGTAAATAGGTATGCCCTGTCTGTTGTCTGCTTTTTGTTGGTACCTGTTTGTTGTCTGTGTTGTGTATACAAATATACAGCCATGAAAGTGGGGATGCTTTTGAGTGTGCAGTATATTGAGAAAGAAAATGCAAGAACTAGTCAAAGGATGAACAAATGTGTGGCTGAGTGTGGAAACGGCATGTTCAGATATTCAAAGAAGGCAGATATGTTGGCTTTGCGAATGCTTGTTCTTGTAGTGCTTCCTACCTGATGTATGCCTATTTCTAAGCACACCAAATCCTTGTAGAGGAGGGAATAAAACATATGGTAATTATCAGTCATTTTGTCTGAGCCTTGGAGCAGTAGGTGGTTGTTGGGCAGAAACCTATAATAAATATTCTTTACTGTTTTTGATCCAGGACATAAGATACTTTTTTATTCCATATGCATAACCAGGTCCTTTCTTTTGCACACTTGACCCATTAAGGGTAGTGACCTGGAGCAGTGAATGTTAACTTTATGATGTGGTAGAAGGCCCAGAAGTTAGATGTACTGTGACACTGTAAGTAGATTTATTGTTCAAGTTAATTAAAGCACATTACAATAATTACAAAAAATCATTGATCTAAAAACATTGATGCAATTTGATTAGTGTGAGGTTTTAACAATGTGTAGGATTTATAAGTGTTACTAGGTTAATTGTTAGTCACCAAATTTCACACAGTCTGTTAGTAATCTTCTTGGACGTGATGTAGCCAAAGTCGTATATTTTATTGTGCAACCAAAAATTTGATTTGACATATCCCAGAAGCATAACAACGTAGCATCTTACTCCACTGCTGGAGAAAGACTGGTTTTAAGTACTTACTACTTTAGCCAAAACTGGATATAGACGTAAGATATGTTCAACTGTTTCCATGTACCTGTGATGCAACAACATTTTCTATATGTATTTGCATAGTATGACCATGATCCTTCAAATTGTAATACAGTAATATTATGTTCTCTGGATCTTAAAGCTTTTTTTAATCAAGGAACCTAAATTGAAATCCAAGTAGCCGTCACTGCATAGATTGAGCTTTTCATTATAACTTGTATTTTTACATGTGACTAGGCGCTGCGTTATGGAATCGTGAACAGCTGATATCATCATTTTCTTAATTAGGAGCGTCCTTGTATGCTTCGTTTGCCTTGCAAGCTCCACTGGTGCAAGATTACTGTCTATTAGAACATGCTTTCGTTTTTAGCCTGTTACCACAATTCTTTTCCTTGAAGTTATACTTAGATCTTCATTTGTTATCCCTTTGAGGCTATTTGCTGGAGTGTTGTGGCCATCCCAGAGGTGATTTACTAGGTTTATTAAAGTTGAGGCCTCTTGGTGGTAAAGTTCTAGGCTAATCCGACAATGGGGAGTTGAAGATCTTCAGTTGAGAGATAGTCTAAAATATATATATATTTTAAAGTTATTGCTTTGTGTAGAAGAACCAGCTTTGTTCGTGTAGGGCCAATTGCCTCCTGTGTTTACTTGCAATTGATCTGTCACTTAAGTGCTCTTTATGTAGAAACCAGTTTTTTATGAGTCAGTAGTTAGGCAGAGATAGGTGTGATACTTGCCCATTATTTTTGTTATCCGACTACCAGGCATTGGTCAGTGTTTTTCCAAATGCCAATATTGTTGTCTTACTGAAATGTATCAGTAAACCATTTATTTTGCTGTATTCTTGTAGATGGTTAAATTATTTTTGTAAAACCATGCTGGACATTGGATATTAGAACAAGATCATCTGCAAAGGTGAGGTGGGAGATTCCTTGCTAACCAAATTTGGGTGGATTGCCACCATTCTGTTTAGGAATGTTAGTGAGGTTGGCAATATAGAGCGAAAAATTAAGAGGGGCCAGAACACAACCTTGTTTGAGTCTGTTAGTAACCATTCTTGACGTCGGAGATTCCCATTAGTCAATTTGTTGTGGACCCAAGTGTTCATGTGGAGCTCCATGAATAGATGCGATAGTGCACAATCTGTTCCGCGGGCCTGGAGGTTTGCCCTTAGCTTGCTACTATCCTCCTTAACAAAAGCAGTTGATTATTCAGCAAGCATAGGATTAGATTGCGAGTTGTGTGTTCCACTGAGAGTGGCAAGGGTAATCAAGGCAAACATGTTGTCCACCATTGAACATTTCAGTCTGAAGCCGGTATGGTTAAAGGGGATTATTTCACTTGCCTCACCACATTTTGCGAGAAATGACAATAGATTTTTGGCGGAGATCTTGCTGCCGAAGTGAGACAATAACTATCCAGTTCTGTTTCAGTGCCGCTTTTGAATGAGAGAACCTTTACACAACGGTAGGACCTGCCCATAGAAGATAGTCGAGTTCAACAGGGAGGATAAAATCTAGCTCCAATATTTAGTGGTTGATTTTATTATAGTTAGTGGAATGCTGTTTGGGCCCCTTGCATGTGAATCTTGACACTATTTTATTAGTAATTCCCCCTCATTTCGCAATGTTTTTGTTGGTCCAGTTAATAGAGTAATTTCTTAAGTATTTAGTAGCACTCCTTATAAGTTACTGATGAAAGCTTTCCAACTTGAGTACAATATTGTGTCTACATTGCTGCAGGCCTAAGATTGAGCAGAATTTCCAAATGTCTTTTGCCAATTGCTACTTGCAGTTATGTCCAGACACCTGCCAGTGTTTTGCACCTTATTTTGTGCACCTTATTTCTTCTTGTAAATTTATTTAATTGCTCTTATTTTTAACATTAGAGTTTTTTTGCTTCTGACTGATGTTCAACTTCTACCTGAACAATCTTTTTTCATTGAGTATCAGGGAGTCTGCGATATTGGCCTTCCATGCCCTTTTGAAGCTGATCCCAATAACTTGCCTAAACAGGTACAAATCTCTAATGTCAATCACACTATTGGGGCCAGGGGGAGGATGGTTGTGCTAAAGTATACCCCATGTTAACACAGAGAAGGAATCATTCTAGATCATGGAATAAGCAGTTGTTCAAAGTCATCTGAAGAGTCAATCTTGTTGAAACAATTATATTGTCTCAATGCCTAGTCTTATTTCAGCCAGTTCAGTGCTGCCTAACTGAAGACTTTTATACATTTTAATTCACATATTACACAATGTATGTGGGCTTAGGAAAAAAACATATCAGCAGAAAATACAAGCATTGTGCTCTGTCTCGATGAGGGTGGGCTGTAGCCAGAAATTGACAACTACCACACAGCAGCAGAACTGGGAGTATGAACTGATTAATCAAGTCTGTGTAGGCAGCTGTTACAGACACTGTAGGAAAGTACCCTCTTTTTGGCATGGTTCCTCCCACTTTTTGCCTGCTGTCAGTGTGTCTTGACTGTGTTCACTGGGATACTGCTAACTAGGACCCCATTGACTCTGCTCGCTTTCTCTAAATTTGTTTACTTATGACTTAGCGCACCCCACAATTGGCATACTGGTGCCCCATATAGGTCCCTAGTATATGGTACTTAGGTACCCAGGGCGTTAGGGCACCAGTGGTTACTCATGGGCTGCAGCATATATTGTGCCACCCATGGGAGCCCATGCAAAATGTGTCTGCAGGCCTGCCATTGCAGCCTGCGTGAAAAGGTGCATGCACACTTTAACTACAGGTTATTGCACCAGGTCACTGTAAGTCACCCCTATGGTATGCCCTACTAGCCCAGAGGGCAGGGTGCAGGTATCTGTGTGTGAGGGCGCTCCTGCATGAGAAGAGGTGCCCTACGAACTCCGGCTCCATTACACTGGACATTGTAAGTGTGGGGAAGCCATTTTACCAGACTACTGGACACAGGTTTCTACCTGTGTCCAGCTACATAATGGTAACTCCGAACGTGGGCATGTTCGGTATCAAACATGTTGGAATCATACCCCAATACTGTTGCCAATATTGGTTGTATGATTCCATGTACACTGGGGGCTCCTTAGAGGACCCCAGCATTGCTTCTACTAGTCTTCTGGGGGTTTTCCAGGCAGCCCGCGCTGCCACCCCTCAGACATGTTTCTGCCCTCCTGCTGCTTGACCAGCTCAGGCAGGGGAAGGCAGAACAAAGGATTTCCTGTGGGAGAGGGAGGTGACATTCTCTCCCTTGGAAATAGGTGTGACATGGCTTGTGAGAGGTAGACTCCCCAAGCCACCGGTATGGTTTGAAGGGTACATCTGGTGCCCTCCTTGTATAAACCAGTTTGCACCAGTCGAGGGACCCTCCCAGTCCCTTCCCTGGCACGAAACTGGACAATGGAAAGGGGAGTGACCACTCTGCTGTTCATCACCCCAGGGGTGGTGCCCAGAGCTCCTCCAGGTGGCCACTTGATTCTGCCATTTTGAATCCAAGGTGGGCAGAAGCCCCTGCGAACATAGCAGTAGCCAGATCAGGCAGGTGATGTCACAGCCTCCTCCTGATAGGTGGTCACCGTGCTAGGTGACCAGTCCCACTTCCTGGGCTATTTAGGGTCTCCCTCTTGGGTGGGTCATCAGATTTGACATGTAAGATTCCAGCAGGACTCCTCTGCATCATTTACTTCATCTTCTGGCCACCGGGACTGCAACTGGACCATCCAGGAACTGACAATCTGCAATTCCAGGGACGACTCCGCTCTGCAAAGTTGTTTCTCCAGCTCCTTCCAGCAACTGCAACATTTCTGTGGCTGTGCATCCTCTGAGGGCGACGTGTCTTCAGCCTGCACAAGAAGTAAGAAGGGATCTCCCTTGGAGTGAAGGAATCACCCCCATGAATCCGCAGGCACCAACTGCAACGATGATAGGCTGCGTGGATCCTCTCTCCTCGGATCCTGCTTCAAAGGTGGTGGTCTGGAGTGGTCCTCTTGGTCCTCTCTAACAGCTATCCAGCTCTTATAGATGGTCAGCCGTTGCCTCTCCTTGCAGGACAGTACCCCTGTGCATTGCGACTGTTGCAGCTACCAAGGCTTGTTTGTTCCTCATCCAAGGGATCTTCAGGCTTTGTGTAATCCTGGCCTCCAGCACTCTCCCTGCAAAGCACAGTCTCCTGCCTGCTGCTCTAGCGGCGTGGGACTTCTCTTCAGATGTGCTGAGTGGGCCTCCCTGCGACTCCTTTGCCTGCTGCCTGTGGTGGCTGGATCCTCTTCATGTGACTCTCCCAGTTGCTGAGGGTCACCTCGGACTCACATCTTTGGGTCAAGTCCCCTGGACCTTGCTGGTCCTCTTCAGCCTTACAAAACCTTCTTCTCAGACTCTTGCATTTGCCAAGGCCTGTTGGTGGATTTCCAGCACCACTGACCAACTGCAGCACAACCACAGATATCACTTGCATCACTTCTAGAACTCCTCTTCTGCCCCTGTGCTGCACTGCTGACTTTCTTAATTTACTGTCAACCTGGTCCTGCACCCACAGAAGGGTGGGTAGTTGCTCCTGCCACAGCCGGACTCTCCAACTCGAACTGGACTTGGTCCTCTTCCTTTGCAGCTCCTCTTCTGTCCGGATCCACTTTTGGTTTCTTCCAGTCTTGTCTGGGTCTTGCACAGTCCTTTTCCAAAGTTCTCCTGTGAGTTTGGGGAAAAAACTAGGTACTTACCTCTTCTCTCCTGGTCGCTGGGGGGCACCCTGGTACTTCACTTTTGGGGTTCCACTTCCTTGCGTGGGGGACTGCCTTTCACATTCTACTTAGTATATGGTTTGGTCTCCCCCTAGGGCCTTCACTATTTCTTATTGGTTTCTATGCTAATTACTGACCTCTAATGTGTACATAATAGTGTGGTTACTTACCTCCTATTGGAGTATTGCCTATACAGTATTTTAGTAATTGTGTTACCATAATAAAGTACTTATATTTTTGTAACACTGAGGGGGTCATTCCAACCTTGGTGGTAAAAGGCGCTTACCGCCAGACAGAAGACTGCCATAACACCGCCGCGGTTGCGGTAAACCGCCACGGTCATTCTGACCCACAACAGGCAAACCGCCAAAATCCCGACATCCACAAAAGTCCGCCACACCAAAGGGCAGCGATAAACTGGCGATGACCAAACCACCACCGTCACGCCAACAGAAATACGCCCACACTATCACGACACACAAATCCACGCGGCGGTCTTTCAACCGCGGTATTCCATTGGCGGTACACACCGCCGCGCTCAAAATACACACACATTTACAAAACACAGTCACATTGGACAATTCCAAATACACACACCTGATACACATACACACACCACTCCCACACACCCAATACAATATAAAACACACACCCACATCACCCACAAACCCCTACGACCAAAAATACAGGGAGAAGGCCAGAGAGAGAGACACCACCATCAGCAAACTAGCAGCCACAGGCACACAACACCATCACCCACACAACTTCCACGCACAAAACACCACACACCACTACATGTCACCACACTTATCACCACACACACCACCCCACACATCACCCACACCACCCCATGGCACCTCAAAGACACCCCAGGTTCTCATGATGAACTCAGGGTCATGGTGGAGGAAATTGTACGAGTAGAGCCACAGCTCTTCGGGACACAGGTGCAGCACACCACCATTGCCAGGAAGATGGAGCTATGGAGCAGAATAGTCGACAGGGTAAACGCTGTGGGACGGCACCCAAGAAATAGGGACGACATCAAAAAGCGGTGGAACGACCTACGGGGGAAGGAGCGTTCCATAGTTTCCAGGCACAACATCGCGGTGCAGCGGACTGGGGGCGGACCCCCACCTACTCCCCCAGAATTTACAGCATGGGAGGAGCAGGTCTTGAACATCCTGCATCCTGAGGGCCTCGCAGGAGTATCTGGAGGAATGGACTCTGGTAAGTCAAATCTTCACTACTTCATCCCCCCCCCCCCACCCCACCAGCATGCCAAATCATACCCCCAACCCCATCACACCTACTCCTTGCAAATGTCTCACCATCACAACCCACCCATCCCAAAACCTGGCCCTGCATGCGACCACAAAGCATGGACACCCATCACCAAAGCATGCCCACTGCACATACCCATCCCCCCCCAAAACCACCGTCACAACAGCCCCCACAAAGGAATGCCAGCCCTGGGATACACGGGCACCCACCCATTGCACGCCATGGCACACACAGAAGCAATAACCATACTTTTATACCCCTGCAGGACCCGAACGCCAGGTCACCGCGCAGGAGGGTCCATAAATGTCCACTCCACCCCCAGAAGAGGCCCACAGTGAGGTCAGCAGCTCTGTCTCCCTGGATCTAGATGACCAGCCCGGTCCATCGGGGACCTCGGGACAGTCGGTTCCCCTCAGACAGCCACAGGCCACAGCAGACCTTCCCCCCCCTGGGAACACCAACACAGCACCCACCCAGCGGGCCCATACCTCTGTCCCCAGGACATGTCAATCAGCGGTGTGTCCACCACTACAGGGAACCCAGGCTAACCCAACACCCCAACAGCAACAGGGACCTGGGGGCAGTGGTAGTGGGCACACGGTCCAGGGGACAGAGGCACAGGGGAACTGGGAGGGCTGCTGTGCGACAGGGGGGGGACAGGCCCAGGAACCCACTCTCCACGAGGCCCTCTCCTCCATCATGGGAGCATACCACCACTCCCAGGAGACGATGGCGACGGTCCTGGCCAGGTTTCAGGAGATCCAGCTTCTGCAGGAGCAACAGTATATGGGGTTCAGGGAGGAACTAAGAAACATCAGTTCCGCCATGGGCACCATCGTAGTGGCCCTCGATCAGGTAGTCACCACATTGAGGGACACTGTGGCACCACAAAGGGCCCCTGACACTAGCATGGACCAAGAACTGCCTACCACCTCCGCCGGTGCTAGTGGACAGGAGGCCCCGACACAAGACCAACAGGCCACCAGAACCCCACCCCCTGCAGAAGGAGAACCACCCCGCAAGCGGGCCCTGAGATCCAGGAAGAAGACAGAGTAAGATGTCAAGACCCCCGCCAGCAAAGGATACCGCCCTGATTGTCATCCCACTGTCCCACATTGTCACCTTGTCCAACTTTAAACTGCCCCTGCTCCACTTCCCACAGGCATTTGGACAATGCACCTGTGATACTGATAGTCTGGACTCTGCCATGGACAATCCTCCACCATCACCCCTCACCGATTTGCAACCACCCATCCAAATTAGAGCACTTCAATAAACACAATTATTGCACAAAACAATCTGGAGTCTGGCTGTGATTTTGAACAAATGTATTATACATGACCATGCCAAAATGTTCATTCACATTGTGATGCCAACAAACCGCTGTCACACAGCTGTAGACCATGGGGAAACAAAGCAGGTGTCACGCAGAGGGGCCCACGTCTCTGAAAACGGAAGGGAAAGTCACAACACAGTTACCATACACTGGGGGAAAAAGTCAGACAGTAGAGAGGTAGGAGTCTTTAAGTTAATGCAATATGCCGGTGTGTACTCTTACCTGTGTGTCATTGAAAATACTGCTCTATTACTGTGTTCCTGTTCTCTATGTCGTCCTCTTCGCCTTCCTCCTCTTCACTCTCCACAGGCTCCACAGCTGCTACTACACCACCATCTGGACCATCCTCCTGCAGAAAAGGCACCTGGCGTTGCAAAGCCAGGTTGTGAAGCATACAGCAGGCCACGATGATCTGGCACACCTTCTTTGGTGAGTACATTAGGGATCCACCTGTCATATGTAGGCACCTAAACCTGGCCTTCAGGAGGCGAAAGGTTCGCTCGATCACCCTCCTAGTTCTCCCATGGGCCTCATTGTACCGTTCCTCTGCCCTGGTCCTGGGATTCCTCACTGGGGTCAATAGCCAGGAAAGGTTGGGGTAACCAGAGTCCCCCAATAGCCACACCCGGTGCCTCTGGAGTTGACCCATCACATACGGGATGCTGCTATTCCGCAGGATGTAGGCGTCATGCACTGACCCAGGGAACTTGGCATTAACATGGGAGATGTACTAGTCTGCCAAACATACCACCTGGATATTCATGGAATAATAACTCTTCCTGTTCCTGTACACCTGTTCACTCCTGCTGGGGGGGGACCAAAGCAACATGTGTCCCATCAATGGCACCGATGAATATGTCCAAGGGCATAGAAATCACCCTTCACTGTAGGCAAATCCCCCACCTCAGGGAAAACGATGTAGCTCCGCATGTGTTTGAGCAGGGCAGACAACACTCTGGACAACGCCTTTGAAAACATGGGCTGGGACATCCCTGATGCTATGGCCACTGTGGTTTGAAATGACCCACTTGCTAGGAAATGGAGCACTGACAGCACCTGCACTAGAGGGGGGATCCTTGTGGGTTGGCAGATGGGTGACATCAGGTCTGGCTCCAGCTGGGCACACAGTTCCTGTATAGTGGCTCGGTCAAGCCTGTATGTCAGCATGACATGTCGTTCCTCCATTGTTGACCGGTCCACCAGCGGTCTGTACACGGGAAGATTCCTCCATCTCCTCGCATGTCCCAGCGGATGGTGCCTATGAAGGACAACATGGAGCACAGTCAATCAACCCACAGGTACGTTCCCACAGCTTGCACATAACACGATTCTCAATGCATTGAATGGCTTGTATGAGTGTTGATGCAAGGCCTAGGTATGTGTGACGCAGTAGAAATTAAGCCATGTGGGCCCTTGAAATGGCGGCTGCCTGACCTGTGAAGTGCGACAGTGGGATGTGAGGTCAATGCGCTGGCGTGGCACACCGTGGCAGTAGGCGGTCGAAGACCGCAGCGCAAAGCCGCATTGATTAACATTGAACCCTATGGGTTTCAGGAGCCAATGACGATGTGCGCCGGCGGTCGCGGTACGCACCACCGCGGTACGCACCGTCGCGGGTGTGACCGCCATTTTCTATCTGCTTAATCACTCGATACCTGATCTTCCACAGGAGAGGACCTATACTGCAAGTGCTGCTGTGACCTCGGTCTGGAAGGGACAATGGCTGCTGCGACGGGGGAAAGGGCCCCTGCCTTCACTTCTGAAGAATTGGAGAAGCTCGTGGATGGGGTCCTCCCCCAGTATGCACTACTCTACGGTCCTCCAGACCAACAGGTAAGTACACTGGGAGCATGCTTTGTGGCCAGTGCCTGTGTTGAGTGGGGTGAATGAAAGATGGTGGGGAGGGGAGCGATTGAGGCATGCATCAAACGACAGATGAGAGCATGTGCCACATGGCAAGGGTGGGGATGGGGGGCCACTCACATCGAGCATGCAGAAGGTGATGATTTTTTTTCTCCCCCTGTACATGTCACATAGGTCAGCGCCCACCAGAAAGTCGCTATTTGGCGTGCCATCGCCAAGGACGTCTGGACCCTGGGGGTCCACAACAGACGGGGCACCCACTGCCGCAAGAGGTGGGAGGACATCCGGGGCTGGAGCAGGAAGACGGCGGAGGCTCAGCTGGGGCTGGCATCCCAACGTAGGAGGGGTGCCAGTCGTACTTTGACCCCCCTGATGTCCTGGATCCTGGTGGTGGCCTACCCCGATTTGGATGGGCGCGTGAGGACATCACAGCAGACACAAGGGGGTGAGTACAAGCACATTCTGCTATCTTTGCGTGCAGTGGAGGTGTCTGGGTGGGGAAGGAGGGCTGTGGGTATCCCTAGGCCAGGGCGATTTCTGTAGGCTAGGCCCCTCCGTAAGGCATGGCCCTGTGCCCCCGCCCCCCACCTCTGTAGGGTGCCTAGTACAGCTATTCATGGCCCTGTGTCATCTATGTGTGCAGTTGTCGTCCATAGGCTTGTAGGCCATGTCCCACTGATTGAGTAGTGTACCCCAAGTGCACGGCGTAGTGCAGGGGGCTTCTGTGTCTGTCCTCTCCGCCAACGGTGTCGGCCATGCATGCACTCAACTTGTCTTTATTTCTCCCCCCCCACCCTTTTTTTGTGGTCTTCCTGTTCATGTGTGCATTAGCATCATCAGACGAAGGAGAAGTGGCATCGGAGCACGAGGGAGCTGCATCCCACATGGCCCTGTAGGGCCATGCAACGGACTCTGAGTACACCAGTGGGACGGAGGGCGAGGGGAGCTCCACAGCGGGGACACGTTTTGACACCAGCGACACGGACTCGTCCTCTGAAGGGAGCTCCCTTGTGGTGGCGGCAACACCCGTGCCCCCCGCAACAACAGGTACAGCCGCCACCCAGCGCACCAGCACCGCCCTCCCAGCAGCCCCTCAGCGTTCGCCCCGTGCCCGCTCACCCAGGAAGGTGGGCATCTCTTTCGCCCCAGGCACCTCAGGCCCTGCCCCTGTCACCCCTGCTGCCCTCAGTGAAGAGGTCATTGACCTCCTGAGGACGCTCATTGTTGGGCAGTCTACCCTTTTGAATGCCATCCAGGGTGTAGAAAGGGAGGTGCACCGGAGTAATGCATACCTGGAGGGCATTCATTCTGGTCAGGCTGCCCATCAGCGATCGTTCAACGCTCTGGCCTCAGCACTGACTGCAGCCATTGTCCCTGTCTCTAGCCTCCCCCCTCCAACTTCCTCCACCCAGACCCAAAGCCCTGTACCTCTGCCTATCCCAGACACACCATCAGACCAGCCTGCACAGACCTCAACACCCAAGGGAAGCTCAGCCAGACATAAGCACCACACATCACACAAGCAACATCCACATGCAGACATACCAACAGCCACTGCCTCCTCTGTGTCCCCCTCCTCCTCGTCTCCCTCCTCCCTCCCTGTGACGTCTCCACTCACACTTGCATGCACAACATCTTCAGCCACTACGTCCATCACCAGCACACCCACCAGAACACTCCGCACACGTGCAGTCACCACCCCCACTACCATTTACACGTCCCGTGTCCTCTCCCACTGTGTCTGTCACCCCCTCTTCCAAACCACACAAACGCAGGCAGCCACCCACCCAACAGCCATCCACCTCACGACAGCCTCCAGCACCCAAACACACCAGACTTCACTCTCCTACAACCACATCCTCTTCCTCCACTCCCATACCCACTACACCTACCCATCCCTCTCTTTCTAAATTGCTTTTCCTTTCCAAACTTAACCTCTTTTCAACAACTCCCCCACCCCGTCCATCTCATAAGACTCCAATCAGCACCTCAGCCACCACAAAACCGGGACCGACAAAGACAATTGTCCAAGGACTTTGGAGTCCCCCCACCCTCAATGCCAGCTAGTTCGGCTAGGAGCCAAGACACGGGCAGCCCACCCCCGGAAAAGCAAGCTAAGATTGCCAGTGCCCGGCGCGAGAGGCCAAAGACAGCAGGCTCCAAAATCCCTACCCTGGCTCCGTCAGGAAGTGGGGTGCCACCTGGCACACCGCCAAAGGGAGGAAAGGGCCACAGAGGAGCAGGGAAGGGTGGCAAGAGCAGCATGCCCGACAAGTCCGGCAGCAGGCCAGCTGCCCAGGAGGGCCCCACCAGCCCCATTCCAGGTGTGCAGGAGGACACCCACAGGCCCGGTACTGCAGCACAGGAGGGCCCCGCAAGCGAAAAGACAGATGGGCAGGAAGGCCCCGCCAGCCACATGTCAGGTGGCGAGTGACATCCATGCCATGGCCGGATCTGCTGACCTGGACACTCATCTCAAGCACCGCCGAACAGGGCCCTTCAAGTCAAGCACCGCTGAACAGGGCACCGCCGTCTCAAGAACCGCTGAACAGGGCCCTACAAGTCAAGAACCGCTGAACAGGGCACCGCCGTCTCAAGAACCGCTGAACAGGGCCCTACAAGTCAAGCACCGCTGAACAGGGCACCGCCGTCTCATGAACTGCTGAACAGGGCCCTACAAGTCAAGCACCGCTGAACAGGGCACCGCCGTCTCAAGAACCGCTGAACAGGGCCCTACAAGTCAAGAACCGCTGAACAGGGCACCGCCGTCTCAAGAACTGCTGAACAGGGCCTTACAAGTCAAGAACCGCTGAACAGGGCACCACCGTCTCAAGAACCGCTGAACTGGGCCCTACAAGTCAAGAACCGCTGAACAGGGCACCGCCGTCTCAAGAACCGCTGAACAGGGCCCTACAAGTCAAGAACCGCTGAACAGGGCACTGCCGTCTCAAGAACCGCTGAACAGGGCACCGCCGTCTCAAGAACCGCTGAACAGGGCACCGCCGTCTCAAGAACCGCTGAACAGGGCCCTACAAGTCAAGCACTGCTGAACAGGGCACCGCCGTCTCATGAACTGCTGAACAGGGCCCTACAAGTCAAGCACCGCTGAACAGGGCACCGCCGTCTCATGAACTGCTGAACAGGGCCCTACAAGTCAAGCACCGCTGAACAGGGCACCGCCGTCTCAAGAACCGCTGAACAGGGCCCTACAAGTCAAGAACCGCTGAACAGGGCACCGCCGTCTCAAGAACTGCTGAACAGGGCCTTACAAGTCAAGAACCGCTGAACAGGGCACCGCCGTCTCATGAACTGCTGAACAGGGCCCTACAAGTCAAGCACCGCTGAACAGGGCACCGCCGTCTCAAGAACCGCTGAACAGGGCCCTAAAAGTCAAGAACCGCTGAACAGGGCACCGCCGTCTCAAGAACTGCTGAACAGGGCCTTACAAGTCAAGAACCGCTGAACAGGGCACCGCCGTCTCATGCACCGCTCCGCTGGGCCCTTCATCTCATGCACCGCTCCGCTGGGGCCTTCATCTCATGCACCGCTCCGCTGGGGCCTTCATCTCAGGCACCGCTCCGCTGGGGCCTTCATATCAGGCACCGCTCTGCTGGGGCCTTCATCTCAGGCACCGCTCCGCTGGGCCCTGCCGTCTCAGGCACGGCTCCGCTGGGCCCCGCCGTCTCAAGCACCACTCCGCTGGGCCCCGCTGTCTCAAGCACCGCTCCGCTGGGCCCCGCCGTCTCAAGCACCGCTCCGCTGGGCCCCGCCGTCTCAAGCACCGCTCCGCTGGGCCCTTCATCTCAAGCACCGCTCCGCTGGGCCCTTCATCTCAAGCACCGCTCCGCTGGGGCCTTCATCTCAAGCACCGCTCCGCTGGGCACCGCCGTCTCAAGCACCGCTCCGCTGGGCCCTGCATCTCATGAACCGCTGGCCCATTGGCGGAAGGGGCAGGCCCGCATCTGTGTCGGGCAGGGCTGCACGAAGCACTCTGGGCACTAGTCACCCTCCAGAACCAGTGGAGTCTGTCATCCACTTGTGAGACTGTGGCTTTGCACTCCCCAGGATGGCACAGTGGGCCACTGTAGAGACTTGAGAGACTGTGGCTTTGCAATCGCCAGGATGGCACAGTGGGCAACCCACCCACTGTAGAGACTTGAGAGACTGTGGCTTTGCTATCCCCAGGATGGCACAGTGGGCAACCCACCCACTGTAGAGACTTGAGAGACTGTGGCTTTGCAATCCCCAGGATGGCACAGTGGGCAACCCACCCACTGTAGAGACTTGAGAGACTGTGGCTTTGCACTCCCCAGGATGGCACAGTGGGCAGCCCACCCACTGTAGAGACTTGAGAGACTGTGGCTTTGCACTCCCCAGGATTGTACAGTGGCCATGGAGGCCCCTCGTGGATCTGGCGTCGTGGACTCATCTGGCTGAGGTGCCCCCCCTTCCCTTCCCCCTGAGGTGCCTGTAGTTTTCCTATCTGAATGCCCCTGCAGTGTTCTTTCCATTGGAGTCAGGTATCCTGTGTGGGCTTTGCCCATGTGTTTTGGCCCAGTGGCCCACGAACAATGGCTGATACACATATCGGACAGGACATTTTAAATATATATATATAGTTATAGATGTTTGATATATTTTATACTCAGCCTTAAAATATAATCCAAATTTCATAATCATTTCCTTTTGTATTTTCATTCTTCCGGGGGGTTTGGGGGTGTAACTCTGAGTTGGTGCTATGCATTGATGTGTGTTGTAGTGGGTGAGGGTGGGGGTGGGTGTGTCGCGTATGTGTGTCCCCGTAATTTTTTGCCTCCCCCCTCCCCTGTGTCGTAGGCGCAGTACTCACCGTTGTCTTCTGCGCCGGCGTTCATGCTCCTGGTAGAGGAGCAGGAATACAATAGCTGGGAGGATGTGTAGTTTGGGTTCCATGCTGTCCAGATTCCTCGTGGGGTGTATGTAGGTGAGCGTTTTCCATTCGAAATATCTGTTTCCGCCGTGTTTTTATCGGCTGGGCTACCGCCCCGGAAAAGGTGTCGGATTGGTGGGTTGTGATAGGGTGGGCGGTACATTGACTCCCGCGTGTCTGTTGGCGGTGACCACCGCGCTGTTTGTTTGTCCCGCCGTGACGGTCGGAGTGTTAAAGTCGCGGTCTCTGTTGGCGGTTCCCGCCAGGGTCAGAATTCCATTTTTTTTACCGCCAGCCTGTTGGCGGGTTAGCCGCTGCTTTAACACCGGCCGCCAAGGTTGGAATGACCACCTGAGTGTTTTCTTTCATGTGTGTAAGTGCTGTGTGACTACAGTGGTATTGCATGAGCTTTGCATGTCTCCTAGGTCTTGGCTGCTCATCCACAGCTACCTCTAGAGAGCCCTGGCCTCTAGACACTGCCTACACTTCACCTGGGCCTGGTATAAGGTGCCAACACTATAGGTGCTCACCACACACAAGCCCAGCTTCCTGCAGACACTACCATTGCAGTTGCAATTGGTGAGCAATGCAGAAAGAATGGGTTTGCCCTTAAGTTCGCCACCTAGCGGGTGAGTAGTGCGCTTTACAAATGTTTGATTGATTGAAGTTCAGCCATACAAATTTTTTAAGGTTAGGTTAGCTGTGCTTAAGAGTTAGTGAAAAACGTTCATGAATTCTCCACTTTGGGGAAAACCTGGCAGCTTGGTAGAGGGAAGTCTGTACCGTTGATGACCTAGCAAGTGAAAGAGCGGTCAGAATCTTTCATTATTCGCATTACATGTGGTCAGTATCTTTCATCGATAGTGGTGCACTGGATTGAATGCTACTATTGAAAGATACTGATCACTCTTTCTAAAGTATTGTTCAGGATGTAGGAAGCTGCCTGGTGTGTGGTGAGCATGTACTAAAATAGTGGATTGCGAAGATGAAATCCCCCACCCAAGGGTATGGAGTAGTTAGAGGGGAGCAAAAGAGAACTTGGGACCCCAAGAGGTGAGGACCTTAGTGACCCCCAGCGACCAGGAGAGCAGAGGTAAGTACCTGGTCTTCCCAAGGACTAACCGGAGGACTTAGAAAATGGATTGTGCAAGAAGAGGACCAGACCAGAGGAGTGTAAAGGTGGATTCTGGAAGAGGAGGACCTGCAAAAGAAGGGGGACAGAGTCCAGTCCGCGATGGAGTGTCCAGTCAGGGTAGGAGCACTGCCCACCCTTCTGTGGATGAAGATCCGGGTTGATGAGGGAAGAAGACCTTCTGTGGAGCCCAGGAGCTGCAGAGGAGTCCTTGGAGTGGTGCAGATTATGTCCCACGTCGGTCGCCAGGTTGCAGCTGGTCAGTGGTCAGGAGAACCACCAACAAGCCCTGGCAAATGCAAGAGGAGGCAAAAGAAGAGATGCAAGGCTGAAGAGGACAAACAAGGTCCAAGGGACTCGACCCTTGGAGGGGAGTCCAGGCTGACCCTCAGCAGTTGTGAAAGTCAGCAGAAGCAGTTGCAGCTCCCACAGGCAACCTACTGGCAGCAGGCACAGTAAGTTGCAGTGAGGCCGAATCAGCACACCTGGAGAGGAGTCCCACGTCACTGGAGCAGCAGAGGAGAGACTGTCCTTGCAAGGATGAACTGCTGGAGGCTGGGGTTACTCAGGGCCTGAAGATCCCTTGGAGCGGAAGATAACAAGCCTTAATTGCTGCAAGAGTTACAGTGCACAGGGGGTACTGTCCTGTAAGGAGAGGCAAGGGCTCACCATCTCCCAGGTTTGGCAGAGAGGACCAAGGCGACCACTGCCAGACCACCTGTGACGCCGGATCCACACCGCTGGACGTTTTTGCTATAGGTGCCTGCAGGTGCAGAGCAGTGACTCCTTCACTCCAAGGGAGATTTCTTCTTGCACCCTTCCCTTTGGGCCAGAAGGGCCTACCATAGGGGTGACTCACAGTAACCTGGTGTAGTGACCTGTAGTGAAAGGGTGCATGCACCATTTTACGCAGGCTTCAATGGCAGTCCTGCAGACACATTTTGAATGAGCTCCCATGGGTGGCATAATACATGCTGCAGCCCATGCGGGAACACTGGTGTCCCAATGCCCTGAGTACCTAAGTACCGTATACTATGGACTTATAAGGATCCACCATTATGCCAATTGTGGAGTGCACAAAACTCCACGATAAGCAAATTTGGTGTGAGAGCACAATTAATGGTGTCCTGGTTAGCCGAGTGCCCACAGAAACCAGGATATCTACCAAGGTTTGCGTGCCGTGCTTTATAACAACGTTTTATAACAAAGCCTGCTTCCCTTAAAAATAGTCAGTCCCTACAACTCTAGGGACCTCGCATGTGGACCCTACAACTCTTCATCAGTGATAACTAAATGTGTGACTATCAGTCTCTGACTGAAAACATTCCCGGACAGAATCTGAATAGTGCAGGTCTAGTCTACAAACGATTGGAGGCTCAACCGCCCCCTAAAGTCCAACCTCGTTCACACCTCAGGCTCCTGCCTGACACTGCTGCGAAATGCTAGGGAACGCGGTTTCTTGTCTCTCTCCTTATTGAAATCCACCCTTTTCCTTATTGTAATCTACCCTAACCAAACTCCACTTAACTATAGCAGTTATTTCAACTGCCGACGGATCCCTTCAAATTGCTTTCCCCAAAAAGGATAGCCACGCTTTCTGGATCACCTACACCCCAAATATTTGATGAAAAACATGAAATACAAAATCTTGAGAGAATTTCCACGTACCCACTTTATGGACATACACTGCTGCTCATAGAAAGAAACTCTTAAAAGCAGCCTCCTTCTCTTCACTCAGCACTGATTGTGGTCCAGCTCCCTACAAAGCAATCTCCAAGTCGCCTCACTGTCAAGCATGCCCTTTGTAAACTCAAATGCACTTCACCCCTTGGCCTTCCTGGTAACCTCAAGTCTGTATGTTCCATGATGGGGAAAATCATGGACCAAGTGTACAAGATCCTGGCCTAGGGTGATAATCTCCCTCACTCAGAACCCTCCCCGCTTAGTTGCCATCTGCCTTATCGGGTCTTTCCCTTGTATGCTCCTCTTCCTCAGCCACACAATCCACTCAGTGCTGCTAACCCCTGACTACACCACTCCCCAGGACCACCCGCACCCCACCCAAAGAACTTAGTCAAGCCCACACCCCTACCCAACCGCTACTCCCTCTCCCATTTTCCAGACACTCCTACGAGACTGCCCACACCACCTCCCACAGCGACTTCTCCCCAAATGTCTTATAATCCTAATTCCCCCCACTCCACACCCTCTCCTCCACCCCACAATTCCACTTCCCCCACTACTATACCCACAACAACCTTATGGATTTATCCTCACATTTGATGAACAACCTGGCACTCTCCAGACAACCACCTCTCCTTCCTGAGTCTACACAATGACACTGCATGCCCACCTCTCTGCTACATAAAAAACAGCTTCACCCCCTCAGTTCTTTCAACCTCAACCACATCCCACTTGTCAACCCCCTTCCCAAAAGCTCCTCTCCCATTTTCCCACACCTTCCCTCAGCCCTCCCCATCTTCCCCCAATGACTCATCTGAAACGTAATTACCTAAACTCTTCACACCTACTCCCATCAGCCTCCCCTCCTCTGAACTCTGAAGGAAGAACACAAGCCCCTACCCTCATCTGTATAGCACTGGCCCTCCTCCAAGGAATTCCTATCCTCTATCACATCTCACAAAACAGACATCCTTATGCAAGTTTTCTCTCAGTTTAGCAACTCCCTTACATCTATTGATGCTTCCCGCGACATGTACTGCAGAACAATGGTCCACTTCCAACCAGTATCCCCAGGGACAGCTGTGTCCCAGACTCAAACTGGCACACTCTCCACTCAAGGATGCTGATCTACAGAACCTCTTAGACAGCTATGAATATTTCAAATCCTCTGACATTCAGTTTACCAGTCATCCACAAAGCAGCCTACCTATCCCCATCATAATCTCGAGCTGCAGTCCAAGGACTCAGATTACAGCTCTCCAGAATCACAATTTATGCTCCAGTTTGGTACTAATCATTTCTGTTCCTCCTTTGCAGCCGCTGTATAAACTCTCGTTCTTCTCTCAGTTGCATCCTATACAACTGCAACTCTGCAGCTAGAAACTGCCTTCAGATCTGATCACAGCCATCAACATAGACACAATGGTCCTTACTGAAACTTGGCCCAGTGTTACTGCATGCAAAGTCCTGCCCTTTCTTCTACCGTTGACGATGGTGCCACCAGTTCCTTGCATATTCTTCCACCTTGATGTTTTTTGAGTGTTGTTGATGTATCCTCTGAACTTAGGCAAGGGATATTGCTTTTACTCTCACGGGGACCTTTTCCCCTGGCATGTAATGGACTTTAGTTTGTCATTTATGGGGATATTATAAATCGGTTATGTTTGCTGTGAAAAGTTATGCTATGTGCAGTTTAACATTTAGGGCCTGATTACAACTTTGGAGGAGGTGTTAATCCGTCCCAAATGTGACGGATATACAACCAGCCGTATTACGAGTTCCATAGGATATAATGGACTCGTAAGACGGCTGGTGGTATATCCGTCACGTTTGGGACGGATTAACACCTTCCTCCAAAGTTGTAATCAGGCCCTTAGTTTGCTGGCTTTTTGTGTTATATATGTTTTAATTTGGAGGGGGATATTAATCTTCCTCTACTTTTCCTTCCTTTCGTGCTCTGTTTTTCCATTCTCTTTTCCTTGTTATGGTGAGTTCTATAGGATTCTCTCTCTTTTTGCCCTTTTTTTTAAACATTTTTTTTTAACTTGTGCAAAAGTCTGTATTTGCTCTTATTTTTGCTGCTGTTTCTTCTCCCCTGAAATGCAATAGCCTTCAACCCTTTTTTATGGACAGAGACGTTACAGATTAACTGTCTTTTCTTGAGATCATTATGCGCTCTTTCATATTCAGTTTATTGAGTTATTGTAGGATATGACATTCCTCCATCTCTTATCTGTAGAGAGGAGGAGGGAAGGAGGGAGGTTTTGTTTCCTCTTCTCCCTTACTTTCTTTCACCAGTGATGGTTAGTAGTTGTATATTTTATTCTTTTGTAATAGAGAATGGTCCTTCAGATACTTATAGGCGTCATTTTTCTTTTCTATATCAAAGACCTATGTGTAGGTGACCTTACAAGGGTTCTTTTTTTATCGTTTATTACTCTTCAGCTGTTTTATAATGCACCTGTTGTGTTTTATATATGCTTTTATGATGTGCTCTTTTTAAGTGTTGACCGTCTATATCCGCTCCTTCGCCCCCCCCCAACCTATTGGATAGCTTGATTTTTCTACTCGTGCCTTTAATAGACTTTCAGTGCGATGGATTGCTGGACATTCTGTCTGCTGCGTTGATTCTCCCAAAGCCTATATATAGACAGTGTTTCTGCCCGCCGGCCCAGCAGAATGCAGGGCTGGGACATTGCCGACAGCTCCACATGGAGTCATCACCAATGCCGCTGTGCAGCGGGTGTAGCAGCATCCGTCGCACAGATCACTGCCCATAAATAGGGCAGTGACCTGCGCGACGGGGCACTGCACGGGGGCCCCTGCACCGCGAATGCCAAGTGCATGGGCAGTGCAGGGTCCCCCAGGGAAGCCCCCGGAGCACCCCTTCCGCTAGCCTTTCAGGCAAAGGCTGGAAGAACATGGGTTCTTTATCCGCAGGGCAGCGCTGCCCTGTCGGATAAAGTATTCCGCCATTGTCAGGCTGCCTGTCGGCAGTAGCCTGGCAGTAGTGGAGGGCCGCCTGTGGCAGCCCTCCCTTGTTCATGGCGGTTCAGACCGCCATGCCGGTGGCGATATTTTCCCCCACTGCCGGCATGGTGGTCTGAACCGCCATGTTCGTACTGAGGGCCTATGTATTTATTCTCTAACGTGGATTTTTTTTACAATTTCTTACATTAAATGTCACATTTCAAAACTTGGTACACTACCACCTTCAAATGTTTTTCTTCTCTTTCAACAGTTGCAGAGAGGGGGCCACATAGTATTGAAAATATATAAAATTTTGAGGAATGCTCTGATGACTTCTTCTTCACCAATTCAACAGTGTTGGTCAATATATCTTCAAAAGTCAAACCTTTCTTTGATTCCTATTAGAACTGGCCAAATATCTCTTCTAAACTTCTTAACAACAAATTAAGTTCTACATTATCCCTGACATGTTTCTACACTGTACATTTTCTCTATTGGACACCATCCAAAATGTTTCAATTACGTCTTCTTGATTCTGATCTCTGCTGGTCCTGCAAGGATACCGCAGGTACTCTCAATCATATGTTTCTTACATGCAAACGCTTCTCTAACTATTGGATGGAAGTTTATGGTTGAATTTCTAACATTTTTAAAATCTCTTTCTCTTTATCTATTCCTCTTATCATGTTAGGCTCACATGTCTTGAGTCCTCATTTGAATATGTCTGATAACGATATGAATCTGCCGGATATTCAAAGCAGTCAAAGTTATCTTCTTAGAATAGAAAGCTGTGAATACTGTTCATTTCATATGTGGTGGGCATGTGTTACCTACCTTAGCAGTGAAGCGTACATAAAAGTTTATCAATTTCCCAAAAGACATCTCCCTCTTCACAATCGCTTTGGAATGCATTAGATGCATTTATGGCTGCAACATAATAAGTCACTTACTAATATTTTGCTTTATTTTGTAGGAAGTATCTATTTTTATTCTATGTAATTTAACCCTACGGGGCTCCCTTTCTTCTTGTCCTCTTTCCCATTCTTTTAAGTTATTCTCTCTTTTCGCCTCCTTATCGAACATACCTCTGATACCCATGTACATTTTATTCATATATCTCACTCTTGCTCTATTGGTTCAAACCTATAGTATTTCTAGATTTAGAAATAGTGTTAGTGTTTTTATTGCGTTTCACATATTTTGTTAATTTTACCTAAAATTATAATATATTGTTGATTTTCTGTGTTTCTCTGATACTTTTAACACTAGGATACAGTTTTGTAACTCTTTACATTTATATTCGTTTGTATATATTTTTTTTCTTTTATAATGTGTGGTATGTTTTATTTACTTGGGTCACATTTCATATATTTCATATGTTATGCCTTTTTTTTATTTTATTCCTTTTGTGTTATGAAAATTAATAAAATATTTGGAACAAAAGAAAAGTGCACAAACAATGTTTAGGGAAACAAAAGAAGGAAAAAATGAGGTTCTGGGACAGGATTAACATTGACATCGCCCTTGGTAACGCAGCCCTCCCAAACTTCACCACAATAGTTCCTCAACTTGATATCAACAAGGGAAGAGCCAAATTCAACACCTGCATGGATTCCTTGATAGAGAAATGTGCATCCCACAAGAGCAAATGCAGCAAACTCATATATTCCTAACTACGGTACCCGACAGCCCTACACGCAGAAAGGAAGTGTATCAGAAACTTGAAAAGAATGGAGGCCAGTGCGTCACGGGTTAGTCTAAGCTGCGATCTGCGAAGACAGACTACAAAGACCACTTCTTTAACACCAAGGCTTCACATATTGGGACACTGGCAAAACCAGACCAAAATGTTTGTTTGAAGTAATCAAACAAACCAACAACCTTCCCCCTCACCCCCCCCCCATCCCAAAACTTAAGACCTCAGAGACACTTCAACAATGTTGCGCAGTTCTTTGACAAAAATGTTAGACATAAAAATCTCCCTTCCGACACCCTTGGAAACAAAGCAGAGGAGAAACTCAACTGCACCCTTGGTCCTCTGTCTCCCCAATCTCAGAGGCAGGTATACTACTAGTGTTCTCCCTGGTGAAACCCTCTAATCATCTCTGCAATGCCATTCCTAGCTCCATCAGCAAATCTAGCTAAAGGTTTCATCCACAGATGATTCCACCCTCCTATCCAGCACACTGACGAGAATTCAATTATGGATGACAAATGACCACCTCAAACTAAACCCAGAGAAAACACAATTAATTCCTTTATATCCAAAGAAAGCTAACCCATCAATACAAAACTGGATGCAACTCCTCGCTGTCCTGGTTGGCTGTCCTACCATTGTAGAGAATGCAGAGTCAGTTGGCACCACCCTCGAGAAACGTCTCAACCTCCAGAATCATATCTTGGCTATGGTTAAACGTGCCTGTTTCCAGTTAGGACTGATTGGAGGAATTTGGCACCTCATCCCAGAAACAGGACCCAAAGTCAGTTGTTGAAGCATTTATTTTTCTTTCCAGACTTGACAAAGGAATTGCAATCCTCTCAGGCATCCCCAAAGTTGACCTAGGACCACTCAGAGCAGTCCTACATGCTGCAGCCCACTTTGTGACCGAGCACAAGAAATTTGCCCAGATCACTGCTATGTTACTTTATGTAAAATTCTATGGTGCAGATAATCACCTGTGAGGGTATCCAGGCGCTGGGGCAGGTGTGAAGGCATGGGACTAGGTGTTGTGTCTGGCCATGCAGAATCAGTTAAAGAGCCAGGTATTCAGTTTCTTGTGGAATTCAAGAAGTGATGTGTTCAGTGAAATACTGGAAAATGCTCGACTTCCCATTCTGGTCTTGTGTGAGTGAGTGTGGCTGAACGCAAGTGTCTGGTGGAAGTGCAGGAGGTTGATAAAGTATGCAGGTCTGATGTTGTGCAGTTCTTTGTGTGTTTTGACGAGTTTGTATTGGCTTCATCTGTGTATGGGGAGCTAGTGGAGCTCTTTGAGATGTGGGTGCACTGTGGGAGGTCAAGGAAGAGTCTTGCTGTGGCATTCTGGATGGTCGGGAGGTGGTTGGAGATCCTGGCGTAGAGTTGTTGTAGTCTAATCTGCTAGTGATGAGGACTTGTGTGATGGTGTCTCTGGAGTTGATGGGTAGCCATTTGAATATCTTGCGGAGCATCCTAAGAATATGGAAGCAGGAGGCGCTGACCATGTTGACCTCCACTATCATGTTGAGCTTGTCATCCAGGATGGTTCCTAGGATTCTGGCATGGTCGGTCGGTGTGGGAGTTGGTCCAAGCTGTGAAGACCACCACCTGGAGTCCCATGGAGAGTTATTGTTTCCGAATAGCAGCACTTTCATCTTGTTGGAGTTTTCCAGAAGTTGGATCCCATTCAGTCTGCTATGTTGATCATGCAGTTGGAGGAGTTGGTTCTGATGGTGGCAGACTTTTCCTGCTAGAAAAGGGTAAGATGGGTGTCTTCCGCAGAGCATGTGGTGTTGATGCCTCTGGATCTGATGATGTTGGTGAGCTGGCCATGTAGATATTGAACAGGGTGGGGCTGAGTGATGAACCCTGAGGTACTCCACAGATCAGCTCCTTGGATTCTGATGTATTTGGTGGATGTCTGACTTGATGTGTTCCTATCCAGTTGAGGGCTGGTCCTTGGATGCGGTCTTCTGAGGAGCTTGTGCTGGGAGAGTGTATCAATGGCTGCGGAGAGGTAGAATAGGATAAGGGCTGCGGTTTCTCATTGGGACAGTATAGCATGGACGTTTTCTGTGGCCACGATGAGTGCTGTTTCTGTGCTGTGGTTGCCTCAAAATCCTGACTGGGTATGGTCCAGTAGGTTGTAGTGTTGAAGGTGGATGGTGAGTTGTCTTTTGATGGCCTTCTCCATCACTTTGACTGGGTAAAGGAGCAGAGAGCTGGGACGGTCGTTGTTCAGCTCGCTAGGGTTAGCTGCTGTGTTTTTTTTTTGTGGGTGTTTACTACTTCATGATTCCAGTCTTCTGGGAAGGTGTTAGATTTGATGGAGGTGTTGATGATATGGGTGAGGGCACTGCTGATTGGTGGTCCTTTCATGTTGTAGGGACATGGTTCCGTAGGTGCCCCGCAGTGTACCATTTTCATGATTGCTGAAGTGTCTTTTTCAGACCTTCAGTCAGGTGTTTGTCTAGGTTTGTGGTGGCCAGGTTAGTGCAGAGATCTTTGGTGTACGATTGCCATGGATCTTTTCTATTTTGCTGTTGAAGAAGTTCCTGTGAAAGGGTGAAGATACTGACTGTAGCCTTGGCGTGGTGAATTATGTGATGATAGTGAAGAACTCCTTGCAGCTGTTGGAGCTCTCCTGTACTCATTTGGTTAGTGCCCTTCTTTTGGTGTGTCTTGGAAGTAGGTGGCAGCATCTGAGTGCTGTCCTGTTTGGGGTTCTGGTGTCAGCACTGTGGCTGGTCCTCCATTTTCTTTCTAGCTGCTTGCAGTAGTGTTTCAATTTGCAGAGGTCCTATATATGCCAGCTGGTTCATTTGTTTGTTCTTTGTTGCTTTTTTTGGGTGCAAGAGTCTGTGCAGTTCATGATCCATTCGTTGAAGCTGGTGATGGCCTTGTACAAGTTGTTGGTGGTGCTGGGTTCGTCCGTTTTTAAGGTTTTAAGCCAGTCTGCTTCTTTCTGCATAGGTTGATGCTTGTGGGTGCGTTGACTTGCAGTTATTTTAATGTTTGATACAGTGGTTAATCCATGTGAGATGTGAGGCGGAGTTGTAAGTGATCCTGTCGCTGGTGGGGAAGATTGGATCCAGGGTATGTCTTGCGATCTGTGTAGGGTCTGTGACGAGCTGGGTGAGTCCGACGTTGTTCAGGCTTTCAAGGAGGGCTGTGGAGGAGGGGTCCATCGGGCCCACGAGGTGGAAGTTGAGGTCACTGAGTAACACTGAGTCCTTGGAGTTGATGAAGTCTGTGATGAGGTTGTTAGTCAGTTCGTGGTCCTGGTGGTTGATATACGAGGGTGCCTTTGAAGGTGAAGCTGTTGTCCATTTGTATTCTGAAGTGCATGTGTTGCTGTCTGTGGATGTGGTGCGTTTGATGGTGTCCTTGTGGAGGATTGCGAGTCCTTCACCTTGATTGTGAAGGCAGCCTTTTGGGCGATCTTGTAGCCCGTTGGGATAGCATTGGTGATGTCTGCAGCAAAGTGAGTGGAGAATCGCTGCAGTGTAGCAGTCTGGGCTGCTTGGACCTGGATCCTTGTTGCAGGGTGCTGTCCAGGCACAGACGGGCACAGACTGGCTTGCCTTTTGCGCAATCGTGGTGCTTTTGCTGTGCGAATGTGCTGCCAGTAAGTAGGTCCTGGGAGGAGAGAGGAGCATGGGCAGTGGTGGGCGGGGCTACCAGCACAGGAAGAGAGGTATGGTAGAACAGCAGGTAAGGAATGGGAGGAAGTAAGAAGAGGCAGGGGTGCAAGGAGCGCAAGTTGAGAATGAGGGGACAAGGGCACGCAGCTAAACACTGGCACAGTGGCGGGAACATCAAAAAAGGAAAGATGCAGAAAAAACGTGAGAAAATGCAACAAAAAAAAGTGGTAAAGTAGCACAGAGAGGCTGAAAATGGGGACAAAAAAAGGCACGAGGAATATGAGAGAGAAAAGAGAGAGGAGCACAAAGAGTCCAAAAAATGGAGATGAAAAGGCACAAGAGGTGGTAAAGAAGCCCAGAACAGCTGAAACAGTGGAGAAAAAAGTCACAGAGTGAGAGAGAGAAAGTGGCACAGAAAGTGGAAAAACAAAAGGAAAATGGGAGAGAGAAGCACAAGAGTGGGGGAGAAGAGACAAGAGGAGGGCAGTGAGAAAGGAGAAGGAGAGGTGAGAATAGCAGCAGGAGGCGTGGAAGCCCCTCGACGAGGAGATGGTGCAAAAGGGCATCGACTGGTCGAAGGACTAGTCCAGGTAGGTCTGGGGCTGTGTGTATGCACCTGCTCAATGGGGTCCCGCTGCGGCTGCCATTGAGTAGATCCTGGGAGGGGGGAAATGTGGGGGAGCAGGGCTATCACTGCAAGAAGAGAGATTTGGCAGGAGGGCAGATGAGGAGTGGGGTAAGCGGGAAGAGGTGCAGGATGGGGGTGTCGGGAGCGTCAGGTGAGCATGAGGGGAGGAGGGCGCGGAGAAGGAAAAAACCATGGCGGCAGGAGCAACACGGCAGGAAATCTGCAGAAAGATACTGAGAAAAGGTGGAAAGGTAGCCCAGAAGGGCTGAAAACAAGGGAGAAAAAAGGCACGGAGAGTGAGAGTGCAGAGAGAAAGGGGCACAAAATGTGGCAAAACAAGAGACACAAGAGTGGGCGAGGAGAGCCAAGAGGAGGGCAGAAAGAGAGTAAAAGGAGAGAGCACAGCAGCAGAGAGCCGTGGAAGTCTTAGGTGAGGAGCCAGGGCTGAAAAGGCCTTGATTGGATGGAGGACCAGTCGCAGTAGGTCTGGGCCTAGGCACCGGCCCCTCCTATCCTCCACTCCTTGCAGTGGGTTTCTATAGAGGAGAGAGCCCAATTCTAAACTGCCGGCAGCACTTACAAAGCACTTCACTCCTCTTCACTTTCTTACGTAAGTGAGAACTTAAACTTTTGGGTGCCAAGTGGGGCTCAAGAACACTCAATCCTTGACCCTTGGAGGAGCGTACATTTGACTACCCCTCCACGCCACAACTATGCAATGTATATGTGTACCTAGCACTGCATATTCTGTGTAATTTAATGTTATTAATGTAAAGTGCTGCACTTGAACTCTATATTGAAGTGCATTTACTGTAGAAACAGATTTTTTATATTTTGTGTGCCTTAACCTTACTGAGTGAAATGCATTCTTCAGGGATTGAATAAAATCATCCTCACATTATTGAAATGTATTTACTTTAGTAATGAGACGATTCATGTAAACATGTGTATTAATGACTTCATATTTGGATTTATAATGCAGTTCTTAATTGTATTTATATTTGTGTATTCAAAGTTGCATTACATTTGCTTAAAACTGTAACATGAATTTATTTGCATTTGGAGTACTGACATTTATTTGTAGTTACATGTGCACTATTGAATTATGCACTTAGACTTGACATGAATAGGTATGAATTTCTTTCACCATAAAATAGTGCTTTTCCATTTTTGCGTGCATGTCTTTTTTTTTTTTGCAGGAACATTCACATGAATTGTTAGCTTGAGAATATAGGTTACACTGTACTGGTGAGATCGCCTGAAAAAATGACCTTGACGGCGGAACATGGAAAAACAGAGGCTTAAGTGGCAGTGCCTATTCAGTAATGTAACAGGAGTTCAAGATTTGATGTCGTTGTCCAGACTGCTCTGGGAGAATCCACAAATGTTGCAGCTCATAATGTGAGAAAGGAAAGGACAATGGAACCACTGATGGTGTGAAGAAGGGTTGTTCCTTAGAAGATTTGTGTGGTATCAACTTGTGTTCTCAACAAGTTAATGTTAGGAAGATTCCCTTTGGACTTTGAGAGGTACAGACCACTATGCTATTCTTTTGTTCTGTTTGGCTAAGGCTAACCCTTATTTTTCTAACTCTAGAAGACTCTTGAACAAGGTTCTGAAACACTGACACCTTCCCTTTTTATATGCATGCACATTTTTTTCTCTCTTTTTCAGCACTTCTCTGACCTTTTTTGATTTGATTAATTGAGAGCCTAAGATAGATAACCTTAGATATTACTCATGTTTAGGAGAGAGGGCTGAAGACTATTTTCTGAGCACCACATTTTATTGCTAATCTTCTGTATTGCTCCAAATGAACCTCTGGTTTGTCTTATGCTTATGCGTGTAAACTTCTTCAGTAGGTTTGGGTATCCTGTTGTGATCTTGTATCTCTACAGCATGTATTTGAGACTGATTTACATTAACCTGACTGTTAACTTGTAATAAAACTCCTTAACTTTGTTCTTGATTCCTGGTCCTCGTTGTGTAGCCAAAGGTGTTACACTGTTAATTTGGAATTGTTTGGTTAATGCTAACTCCCTACACCTCTCGCCTCAACCTATAGCGGTCCATCAGATACCTTATTTGAGGAGAATGGCCAAGCGCTCCATCAACCTTGAACTTTCCCTACCTTTCATTTTCCTACCTTTCAAGGGAGCGACCCTTGACCCTGCTTTCAGGCAGGTCGCTCCCCTGCACCGCGTACCGGTTTTGCCGCTGCTCCAGGTTTTGTTTTTTCTTTCTCCCTCTTTGCTGTGGTTTTCCCCGCCTCTGCGTCCCTGCGGCCCACCCCTCCCTCTACTTCGTTTACCTCTTCCCGCCGCTGCGTCTAAGCTCCCCTCCCTCTACTTCGTTTACCTCTTCCCGCTGCTGCGTCCCTGGGGCCCCTCCCCCGCTCGCCCATTCGCTGCCCCGCTCCCACCTCCCAGCTGCTCCTCCCTCCCACCTCCCCTTATATGGCAACCGCTGCACGGTAAAGGAAGCGACCCTTGACCCTGCTTTCAGGCAGGTCGCTCCCCTGCACGGCGTGCCGGTTTTGCTGCTGCTCCAGGTTTTGGTTTTTTTCTTTCTCCCTCTTTGCCCTGGTTTTACCCGCTGCTGCGTCCCTGTGGCCCCACCCCCTCCCTCTACTTCGTTTACCTCTTCCTGCCGCTGCGTCCCTGCGGCCCCGCCCCCTGCTTGCCGATTTGCTGCCCAGCTCCCACCTCCCAGCTGCCCCTCCCTCCCCCCACCCCTTATATTTCAGCCACTGCCCGGCCCCACCACTGGCACGCCAAAGGCAAGCCCGTCCGCGTCCGAACTGCGCCCAGCGCCAGGACCCCTGGTCCCCAAGACCGCCATGGCAACCAACGCCACTACACCGCCAGCACCCTCCTTGCACTCAACACCAGATGAGCACACGCCTGCTTCCTGGCCTCCCCTAAGCACACCCAGGGACCCTTCACCTGCCGAAACTGCAGCTTCACCAGCCTCCAAATCGCCAAGCCTCCAGTCGAGCCAGACCACAACTACCTCCGATGCATCCTACTAAACACCCGCTCCGCACACAAACACGCCGTCGAACTCTGGGACCTGCTCGACACCTCCACCCCGGACGTCGCCTTCCTGACGAAGACCTGGATGAACGCCTCCTCGGCCCCAGACATAGCAATAGCCATCCCGGATGGCTATAAGATCACCCGCAGGGATCGCACAAGCGGAGTCGGAATAACCATCGTCCACAAGAACCCCATCAGGGTCACGACCTGTATTGACAACACCCTCAGCACCGCCGAACACCTACACTTCCAACCCCAACACCAACCTCAGAGGAACTCTCCTCTACAGACCCCCTGGACCACAGCCTCAGTTCTGCAACTCCCTCGCCGACCTCATCAGCAGGCACTCCCCAGCCTCTGCTGACTACATCCTCCTCGGTGACCTGAACTTTCACCTGAAGAATAACAATGACCCCAACTCCACCCCCCTAATCGACAACCTCGCCACCCTCGGACTCAGACAACTCATCACTACTCCAACACACTCTGCTGGCCACACGCTGGACCTCATCTTCTCCGCTAGCCCCCACGTCACCCTCAGCCACACCACCGAACTCCCATGGACCGACCACCGCTGCATCCACTTCACCTTCCAGAAACCCACCACGCACCACCGCACCCAACAGATCCCGCGCCGCAACTGGAGCAAAGTCAGCCAAGACCAGCTGAACACCAGCCTCGCCCGAAAACCACCCACCGAACCCACCAATCCCGACCTCGCAGCCTGCAACATCTGATGCTGGATCGACATTTGCGCCAACACTCTCGCCCCCTCAATAAACCTTCCAATAGAGGTACCAACAAGAGAGCCAGCTGGTTCACCTCGGACCTTCGAGTCTCCAAGCAAACCTGCCGGAAACTGGAAAGAAAGTGGCTCCACGAACAGACACCGGACAACCCTGCTGCCTTCAAGAGAGCCATCTGCAATCACCATCACCTCATCAGATCTGCCAAGAAAACCTCATTCAAAGACCACCTGGACAGCAACGCACACAACAGCAAGGAGCTCTTCAACATCGTGAAGGAACTCTCCAACCCCAGCTCCAGCACAAACGACATCCCACCATCACATACCTATGCAACTCCCTTGCCGCCTTCTTCCACCACAAGATCACAGACATCTATGACAGCTTCAACAGCCAGACCACCCCACCAAACACCGACTCCTCAGACTCTCCACCCACCTTCAACTACGACCCCCTGCTCGTCTGGGCCAACGTGGACGAAGACGACACAATCAAAACCATGAGCACTATCCACTCTGGATCTCCGTCAGACCCATGCCTACACCACATCTTTAACAAAGCAAGCGCCACCATCGCACCCCACCTCCGTAAAGTCATCAACATCTCCTTCGAGACTGCGACCTACCCCGAGAGCTGGAAGCATGCTGAGATCAAACCCCTACTCAAGAAACCCATGGCGGACCCGAGATACCTCAAGAATTTCTGTCCCATCTCCCTGCTCCCATTCCCGGCCAAGGTCATCAAGAAGATCGTCAACAGACAACTGACCCACTACCTCGAAAAAAACAACATCCTGGACCCATCCCAGTCAGGGTTCTGCAGAAACCACAGTACCGAAACCGCCCTCATCGCCGCCACTGACGACATCAGGGCCCTGCTTGACAACGGCGAAACCGCGGCCCTCATCCTCCTGGACCTCTCAGCTGCCTTCAACACCGTCTGCCACTGCATCCTACGCACACGGCTCCACAACGCAGGGATCCGGGACAAAGCTCTGGAGTGGACCACCTCCTTCCTCTCCGGCAGAACCCAGAGCGTCCGCCTCCCCCCTTTCTGATCCAAAGCCTTCAAGATCATCTGCGGCGTCCCCCAAGGATCACCCCTCAGCCCTACACTATTCAACGTCTACATGGCCCCACTCGCCCACGTTGCCCGGCTATACAACCTCAACATCATCTCCTATGCCGACGAAACCCAACTGATCCTCTCCCTCACCAAGGACCCCCTCACTGACAAATCCAACCTCCACGAAGGAATGAAGGCCGTTGCTGAATGGATGAGGAACAGCAAACTGAGGTTGAACTCGGAGAAGACGGAGGTCCTCATCCTCAGCACCAACCCCTCAGCCTGGGACGACTCCTGGTGGCCGACCGCTCTGGGAGCAGCCCCGACACCCACCGACCACGCAAGCAACCTGGGCGTCATCCTCGACTCAACACTCTCCATGACCAAGCAAGCCAGCGCCGTCTCCTCATCCTGCTTCAACACCCTCCGCATGCTCCACAAGATCTAGAGATGGATCCCCACGGATACAAGAAGAACAGTCACCCAAGCCCTCGTCAGCAGCAAACTTGACTACAGAAACGCCCTCTACGCAGGAGCCACAGCCAAACTCCTCAAACGACTGCAACGCATACAAAACGCATCCTCACGCCTGATCCTCGATGCTCCCCGCCACAGCCACATCACTCCCCATCTGAGAGACCTACACTGGCTCACTGTCAACTAAAGGATAACCTTCAAGCTCCTCACCCATGCACACAAGGCGCTCCACAACACCCGTGCAGCCTACCTCAACAGACGACTCACCTTCTACACCGCATCCCGCCAACTCCGCTTAGCCGACCTCGCTCTCGCCACCGTCCCCCGCATCGAAGAGTGACTACCGGAGGCGGATCCTTCTCCCACCTCGCCGCCAAGACCTGGAACACCCTTCCTTTGCCCCTACAACAGACCGAAGACGTGCTGACTTTCAGGAAGCGCCTTAAAACCTGGCTATTTGAGCAGTAGCAGCACCCCCCCTGCCCTCAGCGCCTTGAGACCCTTAAGGGTGGGTAGTGCGCTCTACAAATACACTGATTGATTGATTTCATTGGAAGCTTTGGATGAAACAATCCTCTGAAAGAGCTACAAGAATTTAGAACCCTCTCCCGACGACCCTCTCCTGATCACATCATGTTATCTTTAAAAAAAAAAGATTTTAAAGCTCTTCTTTTCCAAAGACACTTAGGCCCTCATTCTGACCCTGGCGGTCGGTGATAATGCGGCGGCCAAGCCGCCAACAGGCCGGCGGTCCAAAATATGCAATTCTGACCCTGGCGGGAACCGCCAACACAACCCGCCGCATTAACACTCCGACCGCCATGGCGGCACAAACAAACAGCGCGGCGGTCCCCGCCAACAGCCAGGCGGCAGACAATGTACCGCCCACCCTATCACGACCCACCAATCCGCCACCTTTTCCTGGGCGGGAGCACCGCCGATAAAAACACGGCGGAAACAGACTACGAACGGGAAAACGCTCACCTCTACGCACTCCACGCGAGATTCCGGCAGTATGGAACCCGAGTTGCAGGTCATCCCCGCACTCCTATACCTGCTCCTGTACCAGGAGCACGCCCGGCGGCGCGGAAGACATCGGTGAGTACTGCACCTACGACACAGGGGAGGGAAAAGATTACCGGCACACACCCACCCACCCATACCCACTACAACACACACATCAATGCATTCCCACAGATCACTGTCACAACCCACAAACCCCCCCCTCCGAAATAATGCAAAGACCAAAAGAAGAGATCATAAACGGGCAGATATATTGAAATATGGACACCAGTAATCCCAATAAATAAATAAACTATGTACAAAATATATACAGCTACTAAATGTAGTCCAACCACTGTCCGTGGACCACAGGGGTCCTGTGCAAAGGGGCAAGGCCCAGTCCCACGACAAGAACTCCACGGAGAGAACACTGCAGGGGCATCAGAAAGAAAATAGGACAGGCACCTCAGGGGGAAGGGAAGGGGGGGCACCTCAGCCACTTGAGTACACGACGCCAGATCCACGAGGGGACTCCATGACCACTGGCCCATCCTGGGGAGTGCAAAGCCACAGTCCATACAGTCCATACAGTGGGTGGCCTGCCCACTGGGCCATCCTGGGGAGTGCAAAGCCACAGTCCATACAGTCCATACAGTGGGTGGCCTGCCCACTGGGCCATCCTGGGGAGTGCAAAGCCACAGTCCATACAGTCCATACAGTGGGTGGCCTGCCCACTGGGCCATCCTGGGGAGTGCAAAGCCACAGTCCATACAGACCATACAGTGGGTGGCCTGCCCACTGGGCCATCCTGGGGAGTGCAAAGCCACAGTCCATACAGTCCATACAGTGGGTGGCCTGAGACGGCGGGGCCCAGCGGAGCGGTGCTTGAGACGGCGGGGCCCAGTTCAGCGGTTCTTGAGACGGCGGGCCCAGTTCAGCGGTGCTTGAGACGGCGGGGCCCAGCGGAGCGGTGCTTGAGACGGCGGGGCCCAGTTCAGCGGTTCTTGAGACGGCGGGGCCCAGTTCAGCGGTGCTTGAGACGGCGGGGCCCAGCGGAGCAGTGCTGGAGACGGCGGGCCCAGTTCAGCGGTGCTTGAGACGGCGGGGCCCAGCGGAGCGGTGCTTGAGACGGCGGGGCCCAGCGGAGCGGTTCTTGAGACGGCGGGGCCCAGTTCAGCGGTGCTTGAGACGGCGGGGCCCAGCGGAGCGGTGCTTGAGACGGCGGGGCCCAGTTCAGCGGTTCTTGAGACGGCGGGGCCCAGTTCAGCGGTGCTTGAGACGGCGGGGCCCAGCGGAGCGGTGCTTGAGACGGCGGGGCCCAGTTCAGCGGTTCTTGAGACGGCGGGGCCCAGTTCAGCGGTGCTTGAGACGGCGGGGCCCAGCGGAGCGGTGCTTGAGACGGCGGGGCCCAGTTCAGCGGTTCTTGAGACAGCGGGGCCCAGTTCAGCGGTGCTTGAGACGGCGGGGCCCAGCGGAGCGGTGCTTGAGACGGCGGGGCCCAGTTCAGCGGTGCTTGAGACGGCGGGGCCCAGCGGAGCGGTGCTTGAGACGGCGGGGCCCAGTTCAGCGGTTCTTGAGACGGCGGGGCCCAGTTCAGCGGTGCTTGAGACGGCGGGGCCCAGCGGAGCGGTGCTTGAGACGGCGGGGCCCAGTTCAGCGGTTCTTGAGACGGCGGGGCCCAGTTCAGCGGTGCTTGAGACGGCGGGGCCCAGTTCAGCGGTGCTTGAGACGGCGGGGCCCAGTTCAGCGGTGCTTGAGACGGCGGGGCCCAGTTCAGCGGGGCTTGAGACGGCGGCCGGTCTATGGCCAACTGCTCATTGCCTGGTGGTGCCCTCCTGGGCAGCGGGGATGGTGCTCCTTCAATGCCCACCTGGGCTGTGGGTGGTGGGGCCCTCCTGGCCAGCTGGGCTGGGTCCTCCCTGGGCAGCGGCTATGGGGGTGGTGGGCTCCTCCTGGGCAGCAGGCCTGCAGCCTGACCTCTCCGACTTGCTGCCCTTGCCCTCCTTAGTCGGGAGTCTGTGGCCCTTTCCTCCCTTTGGAGCTGTGGCTGGTGACTGTCTCTGGGTGGTGTCCGGGGGGGATGTAGAAGCCGGGCTCCTGCGGCGCCCCTTCCGCCTTCTGCTCCTCTTCCCAGGGGGTGGGCTGGCTGTCCCCTTGCTGCTGGGCGAAGATCCAGACATGCGGGCTGGTGGGCTCCAATACCCCTGCACCCTTGTCAAGGGGGCTGCAGGGCTGGTGGTGGCTGAGGTGCTCTTCTTACCCCGACGAGAAGGAGGGGGGGCTCAGGGTCAGGAAAGAAGTTAGAAGTGGCGAGGAAGAGTTTCTTGGGACAATGGAGAGTGGTAGGTACAGTGGGAATGGGAGTGGAGGGAGAGGATGTGGTTGTAGGTGAGTCACGTTTGCTGTCTTTGGGTGCAGGTGCAGGAGGGATAGGCTGTCGTGAGGTGGATGGCTGTTGGGTGGGTGGGTGGCTGCGTTTGTGTGGTGTGGAAGAGGGGGTGACAGACACAGTGGGAGAGGACACAGGGGACGTGTAAATGGCAGTGGGGGTGGTGACTGCACGTGTGCGGACTGGAGTGGAGGGTGTGCTGGTGATGGAAACACTGGCTGATGGTGAGGTGAATGGAGGTGTGAGTGTAGACGTCACAGGGAGGGAGGAGGGAGACGAGGAGGTGGGGGTCACAGAGGTGGTAGTGACTGTTGGCATGTCTGCATCGGAATGTTGCGTGTGTGAATGTCTGCGTGATCTGTGGTGCTTATGTTTGGATGAGCTTCTCTTGGGTGTTGAGGTGTGTGCAGGCTGGTCTGATGGTGTGGGTGGGACAGGCAGAGGAACAGGAGACTGGGAGGAGGGAGTTAGTAGAGGGAGGCAGGAGACAGGGACAATGGCTGCCGTCAGTGCTGAGGCCAGAGCCTGGAACGATCGCTGATGGGCAGCCTGACCCGAATGAATGCCCTCCAGGTACGCATTGCTGCGATGAACCTCCCTCTCCACCCCCTGGATGGCATTCAAAAGGGTAGTCTGCCCAACAATGAGCGTTCGGAGGAGGTCAATGACCTCCTCACTGAGGGCAGCGGGGGTAACAGGGGCAGGGCCTGAGGTGCCTGGGGCGAAGGAGATGCCCGGCTTCCTGGCAGAGCGGGCACGGGGCGAACGCTGAGGGGCTGCTGGGAGGGCGGAGATGGTGCGCTGGGTGGCGGCTGTACCTGTAATGGCGGGGGGCACGGATGGTGCCACCCCCGCAAGGGAGCTCCCTTCCGAGGACGTGTCCGTGTCGCTGCAGGGTCCAGTCGTCCCGTTGTGGAGCTCCCCTCGCCCTCCGTCTCACTGGTCCAGTCTGACTCTGTGGCATGGCCCTCCTGGGCCATGTGAGATGCAGCTCCCTCCTGCCCCGATGCCACTTCTCCTCCGCCTGATGATGCTGATGCACACAAGCACAGAAAGACAAACAAAAAGGGGGGGGGGGAGAGAGAAATAAAGGGATATTGAGTACATGGATCTCCGGTACAGTTAGCGGACATGACAGACACAGATGCCCCCTGCACTAAGTTGCGCACTTGGGGTCCGCTACGCATTCCGTGGAACATGCCCTACACGCCTAGAGTTGACAACTGCACCCATGGATGACACGGCCCAGGGATGGCTGTACTGACAAACTACTGAGGGTGGTGGCTGGGGACACAGGGGCTTACGGGGGTGCCCAGCCTACAGATATCGCCCTGGCCTAGGGGGACCCACAGCCCTCCTCCCCCACCCAGACACCTCCACTGCGCGACAACAGAGTAGATAATGCTTGTACTCACCCCCTTGTGTCTGCTGTGCTGCCCTCACGCGCCCATCCAAATCAGGGTAGGCCACCGCCAGGATCCGGAACATCAGGGGGGTCAGTTGACGGCAGGCACCCCGCCTACGTTGGGAGGCCATCCCCAGCAGAGACTCGGCGGTCTTCTTGGTCCCGCGGCGGATGTCCTCCCACCTCTTGCGGCAGTGGGTGCCCCGTCGATGGTGGACCCCCAGGGTCCGGACTTCCTTGGCGATGGCACGCCAAATCCCGATCTTCTCATGGGCGCGGACCTATGTGACACGTACAGGGAGGGAGAAATACCACGTTCAAGTTTGTCTGCATTTTCGTTGCCAGTGGCCCAACGCCCCCCATCCCCGCCAGGCCCCCCGCCATGCCCCAACATGCCCCCCCATCCCCGCCAGGCCCCCCGCCAGGCCCCCAAGCCAGGCCCAACGCCCCCCATCCCCGCCAGGCCCCCCGCCATGCCCCCCACCAGGCCCAACATGCCCCCCCATCCCCGCCAGGCCCCCCGCCAGCCCCAACATGCCCCCCCATCCCCGCCAGGCCCCCCGCCAGCCCCAACATGCCCCCCATCCCCGCCAGGCCCCCCGCCATGCCCCCCACCAGGCCCAACATGCCCCCCCATCCCCGCCAGGCCCCCCGCCAGCCCCAACATGCCCCCCATCCCCGCCAGGCCCCCCGCCAGCCCCAACATGCCCCCCCATCCCCGCCAGGCCCCCCGCCATGCCCCCCACCAGGCCCAACATGCCCCCCCATCCCCGCCAGGCCCCCCGCCAGCCCCAACATGCCCCCCCATCCCCGCCAGGCCCCCCGCCAGGCCCCCAAGCCAGGCCCAACGCCCCCCATCCCCGCCAGGCCCCCCGCCATGCCCCCCACCAGGCCCAACATGCCCCCCCATCCTCGCCAGGCCCCCCGCCAGCCCCAACATGCCCCCCCATCCCCGCCAGGCCCCCCGCCAGGCCCCCAAGCCAGCCAGTGGCCCCAAATCCAGATTGAATTAAACTCACTTGTTGGTCTGGAGGACCGTAGAGTAGCGCATACTGGGGGAGGACCCCATCCACAAGTTTCTCCAACTCCTCTCCAGTGAAGGCAGGGGCCCTTTCCCCAGGCGCAGCAGCCATTGTCCCTTCCAGACCGAGGTCACAGCAACACTTGCAGTATAGGTCCTCTCCTGTGAAAGTTCAAGTCGCAAGTGGATAAGTAGATAGAAAATGGCGGTCACGTCCGCGGCGGTGCGTACCGCGGCGGTGCGTACCGCCACCGCCGGCACCCTTCGCCATTGGCTCCTGAAACCCATAGGCTTCAATGTTAACCAATGCAGCTTCGCGCCGCGGTCTTCGCCCGCCGCCCGCCGCGGTGTGCCACGCCAGCGCATTGACCTCACATCCCATTGTCACACTTCACAGGTCAGGCAGCCGCCATTTCGAGGGTCCACATGGCTCAATTTCAACTGCGTCACACAGGCCTAGGCCTTGCATAGCCACTCAGACACGCCATTCACTGCATAGAGAATCGTTTACTGTGCTAGCTGTGAGTACGTACCTGTGGGTTGCTTGACTGTGTGCTCCATGTTGTCCTTCCTAGGCACCGTCCGCTGGGTTTGGCGAGGAGACGGATGAATCCTCCCGTGTACCGACCGCTGGTGGACCTGTCGACAATGGAAGAACGCCACATTATCCTGACCTACCGTCTTAACCGTGCCACTATACATGAACTGTGTGCCCAGCTGGAGCCCGACCTGATGTCCCCCATCCGCCAACCCACAGGGATTCCCCCTCTGGTGCAGGTCCTGTCAGTACTCCATTTCTTGGCAAGTGGGTCATTTCAGACAACAGTGGGAATTGCTTCTGGGATGTCTCAGCCCATGTTTTCGAAGGTGTTATCCAGAGTGTTGTCTGCCCTGATGAAATACGTGAGGAGCTACATCATTTTCCCTGAGGTGGGCGAATTGGCTGCAGTGAAGGGTGATTTCTACACCCTTGGACATATTCCCAACGTCATTGGTGCCATTGATGGGACCCATGTGGCTTTGGTTCCCCCAAGAGACAGGGAGCAGGTGTACAGGAACAGAAAAAGTTACCATTCAATGAACATCCAGGTGGTGTGTTTGGCTGACCAGTACATCTCGCATGTAAATGCCAAATTCCCAGGGTCAGTGCATGACGCCTACATCCTGAGGAATAGCAGCATCCCTTACGTGATGGAACAGCTAGAGAGACACCGTGTATGGCTATTGGGGGACTCTGGGTACCCCAACCTGTCGTGGCTACTGACCCCAGTAAGGAATCCCCGGACCAGGGCAGAGGAACGGTACAATGAGGCCCATGGGCGTACTAGGAGGGTGATCGAACGCACCTTTGGCCTCCTAAAGGCCAGGTTTCGGTGCCTGCATATGACAGGTGGATCCCTAATGTACTCACCTAAGAAGGTGTGTCACATCATCGTGGCCTGCTGCATGCTTCACAACCTGGCTTTGCGCCGCCAGGTGCCTTTCCTGCAGGAGGATGGTCGAGACGGTGGTGTTGTGGCAGCGGTGGAACCTGAGGAGAGTGACGAGGAGGAAGACGACGGGGCTGAAACAGACAACAGGGACAGAATCATTGAACAGTACTTCCAATAGGACACAGGTAACAATTCAAAGATAATTTAGTAAATGTGAACTACTCTCCTGCATCTCTGCTGCCTGTCTATTTGCCCCAGTGTATGATGACTGAGTTGTGGCTTTTCCCTCCCTATTTCAGATCTGGGGTCCCCACTACGAGTCCTGTGCTTCGTTTCCCCATGGACTACAGCTTTGTGGCAGCTGTTTGTTGACTTCACTATGTACAAGGACATATTTGCACTGTCATGTCAATTACAATATTTTGAAATCACAGCCAGACTCCAGATAGTTTTGTGCAAAATAGGTGTTTATTTAAGTGCTCAAAATGGGATGGGTGGTTTCAAGTGGGTGGGGGCTATGGTGAAGGAATGTCCATGGCAGAGTCCAGAGTAACAGTCACACAGGTGCATTGTCCAGAGGCCTGTGGAGAGATGGAGCATGGGCAGTTCAAGGATGGACAGGGTGACAATGTGGGACAGTGGGATGACATCAGGTGGTATCCTTTGCTGGCGGGGGTCTTGACATCCTACTCTGTCTTCTTGCGAGATCTCAGGGCCCTCTTGCGGGGTGGTTCTTCTCCTGCAGGAGGTGGGGGTCTGGTGGGCTGCTGCTGTGCGGGGGCCTCCTGTCCACTAGCGCCGGCGGAGGTGGTTGGCTGTTCTTGGTCCAGGCTAGTGGCAGGGGCCCTTGGGTGTTGTTGAGTGTCCGTCCTGGTGTTGATGAGGTCCTGCAGCAGCCCTACCATGGTAACCAGGGTGGAGGTGAGGGCTCTGATGTCCTCCCTGTACCCCCGATAGTGTTCCTCCTGCAGTACCTGGATCTCCTGGAACCGGGCCAGTACCGTCGCCATCGTCTCCTGGGAGCGGTTGTATGCTCCCATGATGGTGGTGAGGGCCTCGTGGAGAGTGGGTTCCCTGGGCCCGTCCCCCCCCTGTCGCACAGCTGCCCTCCGAGTTGCCCTGTTTCCCTGGGCCTCTGCCCCCTGGCCGGTGTGCCCACTACCACTGCCCCCAGGTCCCTGTTGTTGTTGGGGTGGTGGGTTATCCTGGGTGCCCTGTAGTGGTAGACACACCGCAGATTGACGCGCCCTGGAGACAGAGGCATGGGCCCGCTGGGTGGGAGCTGTGCTGGTGTTCCCAGAGGGGTTTGGGTCTGTAGTGGCCTGGGCCTGTGTGAGGGGAACCGACTGTCCAGAGGTCCCCGATGGTCCGGGCTGGTCATCGGTGTCCAGGTCGACAGAGCTGCTGTCATCGCTGACGGCCTCTTGGGTGGGGGGTGTGGAGAATTCTGGGCCCTCCGCGGCGGTGTGTTGACGGTCGGGTCCTGCAGGGGTATAGAGGTATGGTTATAGTTTCAATGTGTGGCATATGGGTGTATCTGTGGGTTCCCGTGTCCCCAAGTGCTGGCATTCGTGTGTGGGGGCTTTGGTGAGGGTGGCTTGTGGGGGGGATGTGTATATGCATTGGGCATGCTTTGGTGATGGGTGTCCATGCTTAGTGGACACATGCAGGCCTAGGTTTTTGGATGTGTGGGTTGTGATGGTGAGACATTGGCAGGGAATAGGTGTGCTGGGGATGGGGGTGAGGATGGTGGTGGGGGTGAGGGTGGGGGTGAGGATGGTGGTGGGGGTGAGGGTGGGGTTCGAGGATGGGGGTGAGGGTTGGGGTATGATTTGGCATGCAGGTGGGGGGGAAGCAGTAGTGAAGCTTCAACTTACCAGTATCCATTCCTCCGCCGACTCCTGCGAGGCCGTCAGGATGCAGGATGTTCAAGACTTCCTCCTCCCACGTTGTAAATTGTGGGGGTTGAGGTGGGGGTCCTCCGCCAGTCTTCTGCACGGCGATGTTGTGCCTGGATACCATGGAACGCACCTTCCCCCGTAGGTCGTTCCATCGCTTCCTGATGTCTTCCCGATTTCTGGGGTGCTGTCCCACAGCGTTGACCCTGTCGACAATCCTCTGCCATAGCTCCGTCCTCCGGGCAATGCTGGTGTATTGGACCTGTGTGCCGAACAGCTGGGGCTCTACCCGAACGATTTCCTCCACCATGACCCTGAGTTCTTCGTCTGAGAAGCGGGCTGTCTTTGGGGTGCCATGGGGTGGTGTGTATGATGTGTGGGGTGGAGTATGTGTAGTTAAGTGTGTTGAGTGTGGTGGTGTGTGTTGTTTTGTGTGTGGATAGTGTGTGGGTGATGGTGTTGAGTGGCTGTGGCTGCTAGTTTGTGGATGGTGGTGTCTCGCTCTGGCCTTCTTTCAGAATTTTTGGTCGTAGGGGTTTGTGGGTGATGTGGGTGTGTGTTTTATATTGTATTGTGTGTGTGGGAGTGGTGTGTGTATGTGTATCAGGTGTGTGGTATTCAAATCGGCCAATGTGGCTGAGTTTTGTTCGTTTGTGTGTATTCTGACCGCGGCGGTGTGTCCCGCCAATGGAATACCGCGTTTGAAAGACCGCCGCGTGGATTCGTGGGTCGTAATGGCATGGGCGTATTTCTGTTGGCGTGACGGTGGAGGTTTTGTCACCTCCACTTTTCCACCGACCGCTGGTCTGGCGGTCTGTTGTGGCTGTCGGATTTTCGGAGGTTTGCCTTCTGCGGGTCAGAATGACCGTGGCGGGTTTCCGCGACCGCGGCGGGATTATGGAGGATTTCTGACCGGCGGTAGGCGCCTTTTACCGCCGAGGTCAGAATGACCACCTTAGTGTGACACCTGATGTTTGGACACTTAGGGTGACATCTCCCGTTTGAACAGTTAGGGTGACACCTCTTGTTTGGACAGTTAGTGACACTTCCCTTTTGAACACTTAGGGTGGCACTTCCCATTTGGACAGTTAAGGTGACACCTCCCTTTTGAACACTTAGGGTGGCACTTCCCATTTGGACAGTTAAGGTGACACCTCCTGTCAGTTAGGATGACACCTCCTGTTTGAACAGTTGGGGTGACAGATCTCATTTGGACACTTAGGGTGACAGATCCTGTTTGACCACCTGAACACTTAGGGTGACACCTCCCATTTGAACACTTAGTGTGACAGATTGCGTTTGGGCACTTGGTGGGGGGGGGGTCATCTCCTATTTGGACACTTAGGGTGACACATCCCATTTGAACACTTAGGGTGACAGATCCCGTTTGAACAATTAGGGTGACAGATCCCATTTGAACACTTCGGTTGACACCTCCCGCTTGGATAGTTAGGGTGACACCTCACGTTTGAACACCTGAACACTTGGGGGGACACCTTACATTTGAACACCTGAACACTTGGGGTGACACCTCCCATTTGAACACCTGAACACTTAGGGTGACACCTTGCGTTTGGACACTTAGGGTGAAAGATCCCCTTTTTGAACACGTGAAGGCTTAGGGTGTCACCTTCTGTTTGGACACTTAGGGTGACACCTCCCGTTTGAACACTTAGGATGACACCGCCCATTTGAACACTTAGGGTGACACCGCCCATTTGGACACTTAGGGTGACACATCCCATTTGGACACTTGGGGTGACAGCTCCAGTTTGGACACTTGAACAGTGAAGGAGGCTGGCCTAGTTTGTAGTGGGTACCTAAGGTTCATACCAGGTCCAGTTATCCCTTATTAGTGAACTGTAGTCCGTATTCTAGCAGCTTAGGCTGTCTAGAGGTAACTGTAGCAGAGCAGCTTAGGCTGAACTAGGAGACACGCACTGCTCCTGCAATACCACTATAGTTACACAGTACTTATACACAATAAAAGACAATACTCAGTGTTACCAAAAATAAAGGTACTTTGGCCCGTATTTATACTTTTTTTGCGCCGCATTTGCGTAGTTTTTTTACGCAAAAACGGCGCAAACTTGCAAAATACCATTGTATTTTGTAGGTTTGCGCCGTTTTGCGTCAAAAAGCGGCGCAAATGCGGCGCTAAAAAAAGTATAAATACGGCCCTTTATTTTAGTGACACAAGGCCAAAAATATCTTGGAGGCAATACCCCTTCTGAAGGTAATTATTATACACAATATACACTCTAGAGACCAAAAGCAGGTGAGTAAATAGTCATAGAATAGTGCAAACAGTAGAAAATAAAATAGAATTCAATAGGCCTTAGGGCACCACGAACCATATACTAAGAAAGTGGAATGCGAATCACGAATTCTCCTCTAGGTAAGTCTAGTGTGTACAGGGGTGCTGGGAGTGTAAGAAAACACCAAAGGTAAGTAAAATACTCCACCCCAGAGCCTAGGAAAGTAGGAGTAAAGTACTGTAAGTTTCCTCAGGGTACACTACAAGTTGTGATCAGAGGTATTGCAAGAACCAAGCAAGACTGCAATCAACAAATGGTGGATTCCTGGACCTGAAGACCTGTGAAGAGAGGAGACCTAGTCCAGAAGTCGCAGAAGATTCCAAGGACAGGAGCCCCTGCCAACCTAGAAGATGGTGCAAAAATGGATTCTCCGGTTAGAAGAAGTCTGCAGGAGAACACCAAAAAAGATGGCTGTGGGTTCCTGCATGGTGCAAGAGATGTCCCACATCAAGATTTTGGATGCAGGATGTTTGCGTCGCTGGATTTGGCCAACAAGCCTTGGTCCAAGCAAGGCTGCGGCTTGTGTCAAAATGGTGCTGCCTGGACCCAAGAGGGACCTGGGGGCCTCAACTCAGATTGAGGAGGCAGAGGGGGCTCTCAACACGGGAGAGAGTCCACAAAAGACCAGGCAGCACCCACGGGAGTCCCAGGACACGGGGACAAAGAAGATGCAAAGTGCGGTTGGTGCTGCACAACAAAAGAAGGTCCCACTACGGAGAACAACTCAGTGAGTTGTGCGTCATAGGATGGAGCGCTGGGGACCTGGGCTACAGTGTGCATGAAGGATTCTTGGAAGAAGTGCACATAAGCCCAAGGAGCTGGAGAAGACGCGGTGCACAGGGGTACTGTTGCAAACCGGGAAGGCAAGCTCTTACCTCCAACAAAGTTGGACAGCTGGACCTTAGGACAGTCTGGGTCATGTTGGTCCACCACCTGTGTTCAAGGGAGCATGCTCATCGTCAGGAGAGGAGTCCCAGAGAACTGGTCGTCGTTGCAGAAGGGTGCCTGCAGAAGCAGGGAAGTGACTCCGTCACTGCATGGGAGATTCCTTCAGTTCTTCTGGTGCAGGGTGAAGACAGGGAGTCCTCAGAGCGTGCACACCTTGGAAACTGTTGCAAATGCTGGCTGGAGCTGCAGTTGCAGGTCTTTGTTGTAGTTACGGTAGTTCCTGGAGCAGTCTGCGGTTGACCTGACAGTCAGAAGCAGAGGATTCCTGGAGGAGTTTTGCAAGCTGAATCTAAGGAAACACCCAGAAGAGAGACCTTAAATATCCCTGAGAGGGAGATTGGCTACCTAACCAGGTATGCACCTATCAGGAGGGGTCTCTGATGTCCCCGGCTCGCACTGGCCACTCAGAGGTCTCCAGAGTGTCCCTACACCTTGGAATCCAAGATGGCTAATGCCAGGGACACACTGGATGAGCTCTGGGCACCACCCCTGGGGTGGTGATGGACAGGGGAGTGGTCACTCCCCTTTCCTTTGACCAGTTTTGCACCACAGCAGGGAGTGCGGGCTCCCTGAACTAGTGTAGAGTGGCTTACTCAAGGAGGGCACCATCTGTGCCCTTCAAAGCATTTCCAGAGGCTGGGGGAGGCTACCCCTCCCAAGCCTGTAACATCTGTTTCCAAAGGGAGAGGGTGTAACACCCTCCTCCCAAAGAAAATGCATTGTTCTGCCTTCCTGGGACTGAGTTGCTCAGACCCCGGGAGGGCACAAACCAGTGTGTGAGGTGGCAGCAGCTGGAGCTGCAATGGAAATCTCAGAAAGCTGGTTTGGCAGTGCTGGGGATCCATGGTAGAGCCACCAGGATGCATGGGATTTTTCCCTTCAATGCCAGATTTGGAATGGGGACAATTCCATGATCTTAGACATGTTACATGGCCATATTCGGAGTTACCATTGTGAAGCTACATATAGGTAGTGACCTATATGTAGTGCACACATGTAATGGTGTCCCCGCACTCACACAGTCCGGGGAATTTGCCCTGAACAATGTGGGAGCACTTTGGCTAGTGCCAGGGTGCCCTCACACTAAGTAACCTAGCACCCAACCTTTACCAGGTAAAGGTTAGACATATAGGTGACTTATAAGTTAGTTAAGTGCAGTGGTAAATGGCTGTGAAATAACGTGGACGTTATTTCACTCAGGCTGCAGTGGCAGGCCTGTGTAAGAATTGTCAGAGCTCCCTATGGGTGGCAAAATAAATGCTGCAGCCCATAGGGATCTCCTGGAGCCCCAATACCCTGGGTACCTCAGTACCATATACTAGGGAATTATAAGGGTGTTCCAGTATGCCAATGAGAATTGGTGAAATTGGTCACTAGCCTGTTAGTGACAATTTGTAAAGAGAGAGCATAACCACTGAGGTTCTGGTTAGCAGAGCCTCAGTGAGACAGTTAGACACCACACAGGGAACACATACATATAGGCCACAACCTTATGAGCACTGGGGTCCTGACTAGCAGGGTCCCAGTGACACATAACAAACACACTGAAAACATGGGGTTTTCACTATGAGCACTGAGCCCTGGCTATCAGGATCCCAGTGAGACAGTGACAAACACCCTGACATATAGGCAGAAATTGGGGTGGGGGGGGTTATATGCCAATAAAGGTACTTTCCTACAAACAGGGTAACAGCTCCCACACACATTTCTAAGTGCTCTGCTCTGGGGGCGTCCAGCCCACTGTGCCTTGCCCCCGGGTGCCTGTGCTGTGACTCTCATGTCTTTGGCTCTCTTGTAAAGCTCTGACACCTCCGGCCATCTCTGCTCCGGCAAGGAGAGTCTCGTGCTCTGGGCATGCGCAGTACAACGTAGTCCTAGAGACTAGTATACCTGTTCTGAGAGTGCGCGTTAGGGAGCGGACGTCCTCTGTACATGCGCACTAGAGAGTACACTTGGTTGTAGCATGCGCAGTACAGGGTAGTCTGGCTAGGATGGGACACTAGTGTACTAGTTCTGAGCATGCGTCTTCTGTACATGCGCAGTATAATGAGGGGTATGTCGTGCTCTTTGTTATGAGCATGCCCAGAAGGTGCGGTACGCGCATGCGCAGTTGACCGACAGCGCGTCTAGCACCGAGAGGGGTGTTTGCCGGTGTATCCTCTGGTCCTTGTCCCGCGGTTCTCAGGGTCAGTGCGGCCGAAACCCGGCCCTACACCGGCGCCTCGGAGACCAGTGAAGCCAAGCCCCCGAGGTCGAGCCAGCGATGCCGACGCCGCAGCCCGACCAGGTGAGCTTGGTCCTTTGGGGAGGGGGTTCGCATTCTGCTCGGGTCTCAAGGCCGGGGATGATGTCACAGGAAGTGACGTCACGCACCCTCCTGTGACATCAGGGACAGCACAAGTGTGAGCTGTGAATATCAACAACACAGGTGTGAGCTGTGAATATTAACACAGGTGTGAGCTGTGAATATTGACAACACAAGTGCGAGCTGTGAATATTAGCACAAGTGTGAGCTGTGAATATAAACAACACAACAAATGTGAGCTGTGAATATTAACAAACACAAGTGCGAGCTGTGAATATCAACAACACAGGTGTGAGCTGTGAATATTAACAAACACAAGTGCGAGCTGTGAATATCAACAACACAGGTGTGAGCTGTGAATATTAACACAGGTGTGAGCTGTGAATATTAACAACACAAGTGTGAGCTGTGAATATTAACACAGGTGTGAGCTGTGAATATTGACAACACAAGTGCAAGCTGTGAATATTAACTCAAGTGTGAGCTGTGACTATAAACAACACAGGTGTGAGCTGTGAATATTGACAAAAGCAAACAAATACAAATGATGGATGGAATGTGGAACCAATCAAACATTCACCCCCAGTCACAGATCTGGGTTTAATCCATCAATTCTTATGCTCACCATGCCATCAGGGGTGGCTCCTTTGCTATGGCGAAGGAGCGGTGCCCCACTTGCTGAGCCATAAGCAGAAAAATAAAACAATAATTTTCTATTGTTTTATTTTTCAGCTTCTGGCACAGCAGTGCAGAGAGAGGCGGGGCTGGTCCACGAGAGATAGGAGGAGAGTGCACCTAAGTGCGGATGTGTGTTTGGTTGGCCGTCTGAGCCGGCCATACACATGTGCACTTAGGTTTCTCCAGCCTGGCTGTATATACATCCGAGCTGGAAAAACAGCACAGACCCCAGGTTTGTGTCTGAGCGCCAGTGACTGCCGCTCAGACCAACTCTGACTCTACTTACATCCTATGTTTAGCATGTAAGCAGCAGCAGGATTGCTGGGGAGCCTGTGTTGGTGTCCCAGCATACGCTGGGACACCACGTCGACAAGAAGAGGAGCAACGAACGAGGCTGCGGCGTCCCTGAAGGTAGTTCCGTTTATTGTTTTTATTTTCTCCCCTCAGTGTCTGCCCACCCATCCCCTTGTGATTTGTGGCAGCAGCCGCCGCAGCACACCACCCCAGTTTGGACCCAGCCATATGCAAATCAGTCTTGACCCTGTTCCCATGGGAACAGTCCAACCCAAACTGCCAGGCCAGGTCCTCCCTGGACTGTGAACAAGCATCCTGGTACCGGTTTCAGGGTATCACCCTTCATCAGCCAGACTAGCTTGACTCCACTGGCAAAGTGAGCCCGGGACCCACAGCTGGGCATACCTGGCGCACTTGGAGTGACAAAATTAAACAAACACAAATGATGGAAAGAAGGGTGAACCAATCAAACATTCACCCCGGTCACAGATCTGTGTTTAATCCATCAATTCTTTTGCTCGCCGCGCCACCCCAGTTTAGACCCAGCCATATGAAAAGCAGTCTTGATCCTGTTCCCCAGGGGAAAAGTCCAGCCCAAACTGCCACTCCAGGTGCCCCCCGGGCCCGAACAAGCATCCTGGGACCAGTTTCAAGATAACATCCTTCATCAGCCCGGCTAGCTTAATCCATTGGCATAGTGAGCTTGGGACCCATGGCTAGGTATATCCGGCGCACCTAGGGCGACAAAAGCAAACAAACACAAATGATGGACAGAATGCGGAACCAATCAAATATTTACCCCCCAGTCGCAGATCTTGGTTTAATCCATCAATTGTTTTGCTCACCAGCCTCCCCAGTTTAGACCCAGCCATATGCAAATCAGTCTTGACCTTGTTCCCCATGGGAAGAGTCCAGCCCAAACTGTCGGGCCAGGTCCTCCCTGGACCGGAAACAAGCATCCTGGGACCGGTTTCAGGGTATCATCAGCCAGGCTAGCTTCAATCCAGTGGCACAGTGAGCCCAGTGAATATTGACAGCACAACAAGCTTATGTTGTATTAACAACCAACAACTGATATGTGAATATAAAGAAAACAAGTGTGATTTGTAAATATAACAACACTACAAGTGTGAGCTATGAATATTGATAACATAACAAGCTTGAGTTGTATTAACAAGTGTTAACTGTGAATATAAAAACACAAGTGTGAGCTGTGAATATTGACAGCACAACACGCTTGAGTTGTATTATCAACCAACAACTGTGATCTGTGAATATAAAGAAAACAAGTGTGATTTGTGAATATAACACCACAAGTGTGAGATTTGAATATTGATAGCACAAGTGTGTGCTGTGAATATTGATAAAACAACACGTGCAAGCTGTGAATATTGGTAGTGTGACTTGTGAAGGCTAATGTCCATATGTGGTGGTCAACTGATAATCCGTACATTCACCTGTGTCCTGCAGTAATCAGAGTTTCAAACCATAAAAGAGGGAATGAGGCTACAATTAAGAAAGTTAGTAATACGATTTACACATAGAAGGGAGAAACAAAAGAAGTGACAGGCATGAGTGCAGAGGGATTTAACAGAAATAAACTCCGCCTGACCTCTGTCCGTTGCTGCATTCACCAGGAGTTAAGCAGCACAAGCGCAGTGGTGGCAACATATTGTGTAGTAGTGAACAGATCCTTTTTTCCCTGTATCACTGCAATGAGGCCTACAGACTCGCTCCCCTTTTTGGAAGTTCCACGCAGTTTGCCTAACTCACCCCTAGCCTATATCAGGTTGATGTGGAAGTGCATGTGTGATGGAAACATGCTGGGTGCATGTATGCTCTCAAGAAACACACTACGAAAGGGTGAAGTGTGGTACAGTGCGCGCATGGTAAATATGTGTTTTTAAAGTACACACTCTGGTACAGTCCAGAAAGGCTGCTGTACTGAACCGTGTGTACAGACTAAATATGTTGGCTTCATGCGGTTATGCTTATGGTGACATAATACACAAGGATAACAGTTCTGTGCAGTAAGTGTGCTGTGGACACTGAGTGCAAGTGTGCCTGCGCTGGTACGTTACGTGGGAGGCCTCAGGTTCCATTTTGGGAAGCCCAGACCTGTTTGGTGAAACCTGAGGCGTCGAGGAATCCCCCAGACAGATTTGTGTTTTGTTGCATTCCGGTAAGCTGGGTGGACACACACTGGAGGATGCGTGAGCCAGGCTCTCTTTGCACATTTTGAAGGGCTCTTTGGTTCAATGATTGATCACGAGGAAGGGGCCGGGATACATCTCAGAACGAGTGTGCTGGGCCTGATAAGGGAATCATAAAAAGTAGGGCAAAGGGCCCGGGATTAAACTTTTGATGCACATATCACTGTGGCTGACATGCAATTGTGAGCTCTGGTATTCTCCTGAATCTTGTGGGTTAATCAACTTCAGAGTCGCTCCTGCTGTGCCAGACATCCTTCAGGAGGAAGAAGAAAGGGGGACTATGTCCATTTCAAAGAAGCAGAATCCCAACATAAAACCTCAAAGACTCAGATACTAAATTATTTTTTGTGTCTGGAAAAGGACTATAAGTAGGGGAGCATGAGACCCTAAACGTTGTCATATGCTGAGCAGCCAGGTGGGCTGTGTGACGAGGGGAGGCTCTGCAAGACTTCTGCCTCTGGCCAGGGCTAGGGGCGCAAGCCTACTAGTATCCCTGCCGGGTAAGGAGTCATCACCCAGGGAAACCAAGACCACCTGCCCTGGAACACCACCGCCTGCCTGTACGCCAAGACCAGTGTACACTGTGAAGGAGAGTAGAGCGTCAGAACGAGTGAGGTCAAGAGGGGAGCCCTGTGTGAGGTGTGAATCCACTATCGCACCAATCAGGCTGTAGCCTGTGTGCCAGATTGTTTCGGCGACCCTGTATGCCAGGAGGGGCCGCCATGGACTGAGCCAAGGAACAAGGTGTGAGGAGTCAGCTCCTGTACCGATTGGGCTGTAGCCCATGTGCTGGATTGTTTTGTTGACCCCATATACCTGGAGGGGCCTCTGTGAACTGAGCTGAGAAGTGTGCTGGACGCCAAGCCTGCACAGCGTTGTGGGTGGCCTAGTATGCCAGAGATATGGCCACCATGATAGCCGATGCCAGATCAGCTTGACCTGACTTGAGAGTGCTGTGGGGATGACCCCATATGCCATGACTGCAGACAAAGGCACTGAGGCCAAGGGTGCAGGCCGTCGCCCGAAAAACTGCTGATGTGACTAAGGCTGGACTAGCCCATAAGCTGTAATCTACCCCCAAAGGAGGCCAGAGGATCAGAAGGATGTAGCCAGAACCTTGTCGGGCAAGGAAACCGACCCCCTACCACCACCACCCAGATGGAGGGAATAACGACTTATCATGTGATCGCCAAAGTGGGAGGAGTCCTGTCCACCGGAACCGGACAGTAACGTGGCTCGAAGGTGAGAGCCTGCGCCTGCTGTGTACTGCTGCATAGGACCGCAGACAGCGTGACTTTGCACATCCAGAGTAGGACTTTGCTACATCGCAGAAGGGCTCCATACCATCAGAGCAGGTAAGGCAACAACTGGGCTTTTGGGAACCTGTGGGACATATTACCAGTGGTGCTGCAACCCCATAGACTATAGTGACTGAACTTACGAAAAGAGTCAAAGGGGAGTACTCTTGAGTACAATAGTTTACATTCCCTGAATGCAGTCATTGGTGAATGGGGAATAACATAAAACCGTTGCCCTCTTGGTCGGCGAACAAGCAGTGGCCCGATAACTACTTTAGCCCCAATGTCAAGGGGCATTGTGTTATTGCTTCTGAATATCATTTACCTTTGCATGTGAGAAGTTAGAATCAAAATACTTCTTTTTATATAAAAACAAGTATTGGACTGCACATTGATTTATTGTTCTCGCTTCTCAAACGTTGAGTTCTGAGTCGTATTCACTGATATGTATCTGTGCTTCCCCCCGAAGAAGCCTTGACTGCTCGTCCTACACTACCCAACTGAAAGTCAGGTGCAGATGGGGGTGCTTGGCACAATTGAGCGGGATCCATAGTAGGGCGGTCTCGGGGACATCGAGAGTAAAAGACTTCACTCACCCTGGTTGGGCCCAGTAACCCCTGCTTGTCCGTAGCCCTCTGAATGGGGTTCTGACAGACCTTGAACCATCAGCCCTACTATTTCTCCCACATTTTGTAAAATAGCCATAGGTACAGTTGGCTGTAAAGCAGGGTGACTGATATATTGTAATGCTATCCAGACTGGTGATCAAGAAGTCCTATACAATATGATATATATTACATGTATTAGAGGTAAGTTTCCATCATTTGGCATGAGTAAGCCATTTACATCCCTTTAATTTGTGAGGGACCAGTACCAGTTCCTAAGAATTTTGGACTATGATCATTTAAGTGCCAGTATGGCAGTTTCCTGTCATGACCTGTACACAAGGAGGCCCAGTCTATTAGGGAGTAGTCTCTGCAGAAAAGGGTTTGGCAGTAGAGTCTAGACCTCAGGTCTAACTTTACCTTTGTGAATGGGACCCCTAGTGCCCCATGTCTGTTAAAAGTCAGTAGGTACACAGCCTTTATGTGGCATCTGTTTTCCAGAAGTTGAAATGGTCTCACAAAGTGTCACAGTACAACTTTTTAGAACTATATGGTGGACATGCCTTGGAAGCCATGACTGTAAGGTCTGTACTATGAGAATGTGGGTTCACACTCTATGGGACTTTCAGCTGGTTGTGTGACCACACAGTACGGTGGCTCAGTGGGGACCAAAATAATTCGTCCATGGCTCTCGCACACCTTAGGAAGCACTTCAATGAGGCTGGCTTTTCCTTCTCTCCTACCCCCCCCCCTCCTGGTTACAGCTGATGTATCAGCGTGCTTCAAGTTTGTCCTCTGCTCCCGTCAGTGCAATCAGCCTCTGACTTCACCAGTGTTCTGTTTGCATCTCTGTTGTGCTGGTCTTGCTCTTTTTCTCACTGCTGCAGATTTTAAGATGGTGTAGTGTACAGGGTTGATGATGTCATGTCTTAACTATCACTTGTGACCCTCTCCGCAGCTGCCTGCAATGAAGATTCTCCTGTCCTGTCAATCACTGCATCCCCATGACAGCTGTTTGGCATCGCTACAGGTCCTCCAATACTGCAGTAGGGTAGGTTCTTAAGGCAACTTACAGAGTTCCAGCAGGGAGCGGACATTTCAAACCTAGCAGAGCAGCACCCTGAGGTTTCCAGAGCAGCTCCTCTCATTAACGTGAGGGATCTGTAGGTATGCTTGCACTGTGCAGAACCTTTCCACCCCCCCACCCCCAACAGACTGGGTGCCCACAGCCTTAGGGGGCCTGCTCTGGAAACACACAGACTTGTGGTGGCCAGTTGACTGGCCTGGCCCGCCCGCATCACTGTCCATCTGGGGCCCTGCAGTCCGATCTTGAACCTGGTGCCATTTACCCTGACCCAGTCTGAATGGCAGAGGACGGCAGTACTTCTCCATCAGCGACACAGCGACATGCCCCTGATCTAGTCTCTAAACCTGTGGGCGTTGGACCCCATATGGCAGATGGGGTGCTTCCCCAGATTTACAACCATGTCGCTCATGCTGCCCCTTGGAAGGGAGGAGCCATTGATCAACTGCCGGTCCCCTAACCTGTGTTACTCAACTCCTGGAGCCTGGGGTTGTCTTCCGCGACATGCAGCTCTACCCTCCTCACTTGTCCGTGCTGACGGTATGATCCCTGAATAAGGGCCGTCCATCTGCACCCCTGGAAGGCTCTTCCTGGGTACGCTGGGTCAACCAACTGTTCTCTACATTTTGGAAGCCAAATTCACCTTATCACCAGCACAGGGAGCTGCCCGTCCGTCCTCTGTGCCATGGGGAGCGCTTCCCCCTCCCCGGGGCATTAACCTTTTCCTTGACCTGGAGATGCCCTCTGGCAAAATCTCCTGCCAGCTGCCCTTCTCGAACGCCATCTCCCAGCAACGCCCCAAGGCTGCACTTCATCTCATTATAGAATGCTTCCTTTGTCATGAGCAGATGCACCAGCTCCTAACTGCTGTTCAATTCCACGCCCGTACACATTTGAGGGGCAGTAGATACGCATTGCTGTCAATTTCTTGCAGGAGACCAACAACAGGAGGAAGGTGTTCCTGGCTTTCCAGCCCCAGCTTCAAAAACTGGACATTAAGTTCAGACTGTTTGAACCTGTATGTGGATCATGAAGGACGACAGGTCCAAATACTTCTTTGACCTGGGTTTCCTACGTCTCATCCTGGAAGGTATATCTGACCATGCTATGGAACTTGCCCCACTGGACTCACTGACTGCTCCCACGTCCCACAGAGACCTGCCTCCCCCCTTCTACCACCCCAGTGTTCCCACTGATTGTTTGTTTTCTTCCCCTAAGGACCTACAGCGTGCCTGACCTGCAAGCCTAGACCTGCGGTTCATAGTCTCCAACCCTCTCTGAGGCCCGCGCTCGGCTCAGCACCATAATACTCATTTCCCTTCTCCTCCTCCCCTTTGTCCCCCTTTTGTAACAGGTGTAGGAAAGTACCCTCTTTAAGCATTGGTTACCTCCACTTTGTGTCTACTAGCAGTGTGCTTAGACTGTTTTCACTGGGATTCTGCTAACCAGGACCCCAGTGATTATGCTCTTTCCCTCCAAATTTGGTTACCTTGGACCTTGTGCACTCCACAATTGGCATACTGGTGTCCTCTTATAAGTCCTTAGTATATGGTACTTTGGTACCCAGGGCATTGGTACACCAGGGGTCCCCCATGGGCTCCAGCATGCATTATGCCAGCCATGGGAGCCAATGCAAAATGTGTCTGCAGGACTGCCATTGCAGCCTCGTGAAAAGGTGCATGCCCCCTTTTACCACAAGTCACTACACCAGGTCACTGTAAGTCACCCCCATGGTAGATCCTTCCAGCCCAAAGGGCAGGGTGCAGGTCCCTGTGTGTGAGGGCAGAGCAGAGGTACCCCTATGAACTCCAGTTCCATTGTGCTGGACTTCGTATGTGCGGGAAGCCATTTTACCCGTGTACTGGACACACTACCTGTGTCCAGCTACATAATGGTAACTCCGAACCTGGGCATGTTGGTATCCAACATGTCAGTATCATACCCCACTACTAATGCCAGTGTTGGTGGCATGATTCTATGCACTCTGGGGGATCCTTATTGCCCCTACCAGTGTTCAAGGGCTTTTCAGGCAGCCCACACTGCTGCAGCACTTCAGACAGGTTTCTGCCCTCCTGCTGCTTGACCAGCACAGGCATGGGAATGCAGAACAAAGGATTTCCTATAGGAGAGAGAGAGGCAACACCCTCTCCCTTGGAAATAGATGTTACAAGGCTTGGGAGGGGTAGCCTCTCCAAGCCACTGGTTTGCTTTGAAGGGGCACTTTTGGTACCCTCCTTGCATAAACTGGTTTGCACCAGCTCTGGCGCGAACCTGGACAAAGGAAAGGGGAGTGACCACTCCCCTGTTCATCACCGCCCCAGGGGTGGCGCCCATAGCTCCTCCAGGTGGCCACTCAATTCTGTCATCTTGAAACCAAGATGGGCAGAGGCCCCTGGATGCATCTGAGTGGCCAGGTCAGGCAGGTGACGTCAGAGGCCCCTCCTGATAGGTGGTTAAAGTGCAAGGTGACCAAACCCCCTTTCAGGGCTATTTAGGGACTTCTTTGCGGGTGGGTCCCCAGAATCGACGTGCAAGACTCCACCAGGTCTCCTCTGCATTGTTTACTTCTGCTCCTACCCACTGGAGCTGCAACGAGGCACTTCAAGAACTGACAAGACTGCAACTCCAGAGACGACCTCGCCTTGCAACATTGTTTCCCTGGCTCCTTCCAGCAACTGCAACATTTCCCCGGGTTTGGGGTCGGCAAGACTTCAGCTACTCCAAGAAGCAAAAATAAATTTCCCTTGGAGTGAAGGAGTCACTACCTTACATTTTGCAGGCACCTATATCTACGAAGTCCGGCTGTGTGGATCTTGCATCACATGTGGTGGTCTGGAGTCGTCCCCTTGGTCCTTTCTGCCCGCTTTCCAGCTTGGGAGACAATGAGCCCTTGCCTATCCATGCATGACATTACCCTTGTGCACCATGATTATTGCAGCAACCAAGGCTTGCTGTTGCTTACGCCAAAGGATCTTCAGGCTCCTAATAGCCCCAGCTCCCAGCACTTCATCCTTGCAAGGACAGTCTCTCTGCTGCTCCAGTGACGTGGGACTCCTCTCCAGGTATGCTGATTGAGCCTCACTGCAATTTAGTGTGCCTGCTGGCAGTGGGGGCTGCGACTGCTTCTGCTGGCTCTCCCAACTGCTGAGAGTCAGCCCAGGCTCCCCTCCAAGGGTCGAGCCCTCTGAATCTTCCCGGTCTTCTTCAGCCTTGCAACTCTTCTTTTGTCTCCTCTTGCATTTGCCAAGGCTTCTTGGTGGTTCCCTTAACCACTGATCATCTTCTACCTGCCGACCGGCACGGGACACCATCTACATCGCTCCAAGGACTCCTCTGCAGCTCCTGGACCCCACAGCTGGTCTTCTTCTACCCCCGTCGACCCGGATCTTCATCCACAGAAGGGTGGGTAGTGACTCCTGCCCCGACTGGACACTCCATCGTTGACTGGACTCTGTCCCCTTCTTTTGCAGGTCCTCTTCTTCCAGAATCCACCTTTGGGTTCCTCTGGTCTGGTCCTATACTTGCACAATCCCTTTTCTAAGCACCCTTGCGAAAACCAGGAATTTACCTCTGCTCTCCTGGTCACTCAACTCTTGGGATCCCGGGTTCCTCCTGCTCCCCTCTAACTACTTCATATCCTTGGGTGGAAGACTTCACTTTGCATTCCACTATTTTAATATATGGTTTGGTCCCCCTCCAGGGCCCTAACTATTTTTCTAAAACTCTTACCAATGCTTGTTTTTTTCTATGCTAATTTCTGATTGCTAATATTCACCCCCAGTCACAAAGATCTGGGTTTAATCCATCGTTTTTTTGCTCACCACACAACCCCAGTTTAGACCCTGCCATATGGAAATCAGTCTTGACCCTGTTTCCCATATGAACAGTCCAGCCCGAACTGCCAAGCCAGGTCGTTCCTACAAGAGGCATTTCATCCTCCACAGTGCCCGAGGGGTCCCCATACCACCCCCTCTAACTCCTTTTCCTTTCTTCCTCTCTCCTCTCCTCCTTCCTTCCCTTTTCCCATCTACTCTCCCCCACCATCTACTCACTCTGCCACGCTTTTCCCTACCCCTTTCCGTCCTACTCATAGAGGCCTCTGCTTCCCAATGTAATTGACCAGCCCCAATCCTACCCTGATGGCTGCTCCTGCCGTCATAACCTTCTCCTCCACCGTGCCATCTCCTGGAATGTTAAGGGCCTGACACAATATATAAAGGGCAAGAAGGTGCTGTCCTACCTGCAATCAAAACAGGTCGATGTGGCCTTCCAGCGTCCGAAAAACTGCATGGGGATTGGGTGGGACGTGTGGTCCATAGTAGCTGCCCAGCATGGACAGCACTGGGCCCCGGACCATATCCCTGCACGTCGTCATTGTCAAGACCTGGTCCTAGCCAGATGGCCCCTTTGTTTTTGTTAAATTAATACTCAGGGAGCAGACACTTTGCGTTGGCTTGGTATACTCTCCCACAGGCCCCAAGTGTCTCTTCCTCCTCCAGCTCAACCGCCTCCTTACTGAAATTAGGGCCTCACATTATGTAATTGGGGGGGGGTGGGGGTGGAATTTAGGCATGGACATAATGCTGGATCATCAGAAATAATGCAGACATGTCCCTCCTAAGGGATGTGCTATCTGGTCATGGCTTGGAGAAGCATATTTGTCTCCTGTGCCCGGAAGTTTGGAGTACACCTTTTTATCACCAGTGTACATCACCCAGTCCAGATTGCAATAATTCCTGGTTTCCCACCAGGTGGTTGCCATCACCTGGAATCCCGGATCATGGAGACTGCTCTCTCCAACTACTGCCAAGTCTTGCTTTCTCTGGACCTCGTTTTTGCCTCCTTGGGTTGTAAACCAGGGAGCTTGAATATACCGCGATACACACTCCTCAGGGTAAAACCCAGCTCCGTTCCCACATACTTGGAATACAACAAAGGCGTTGTTTTCTCTCACAGGGTTCTGTGGGCAGCGGAGAAGGTGGCAGTCCGTGGTCAGCGCATGAGGGATGGAGCCCTAGCCAATGCACAGAGAGTGACTTTTAGAAATGGGGTCTCTATTTGGCAGTCGGTTTGCACCATGTCCATGTAGGGACCCTACCTGTAGTCAGGATAAGGGAGATACCCTGCTTGGATAACCCCTGCTCTCACCCCCTTGGTAGCTTGGCACGAGCAGTCAGGCTTATCTCAGAAACAATGTGTAAAGCATTTAAACATAACATACAGTAATACAGTGAAAACACTACAAAAGGACACCACACCGGTTTTAGAAAATAGCTGATATTTATCTGGGTAAAACAAGACCAAAACTAGAAAAATCCAACATACAGAAATAAAGATATGACTTTTGCAAGAATGAACTTACAAATACTTTTCCTTGAAGTCGATAGCTTCGTCTGGGACTATTACAGCGTTGAGAACAACAAATCCAACAATTCAGGCCGGCCGTGGAGTTGGTGGCCAGATACGGTGTCAAAAATACCCGCAAACAGTACCTTAGAAATGCAGGGCATCATGATCCTTGTGATGAGATCCAGAGTGCTGCGTCGGTTCTGGAGGTCAGTGTGGGGGTTGTCGGGCCCTTGAAGTCACACATGTTGCAGATTGAACTCCAGGTTGATGATGAGGGAGCGCTGATGTGGATGGTGTAGGGACTGTGGTGCACAGCGGGACGATGCGACATGCAGTGCCCACAGGTCACGGTGCAGGCAGCAGCTCAGTGACTGCATCCTGTAGCTTTGGTGATGCCAGGGCTACGTTGTGAAGCGGGGTGGTGCAACATGCGGGATCTCCAGGTCATGTTGCAGGTAACAGCATCGTCATTGCTGAATCACTGTCGTCAGTAGACCCAATGGAGCGGTACGGGGTGGGCTCCTTGTGGTGCCCATGGGTCGTGGTGCAGGCAGGGGTGTCTGTTGACAAAACCCGAGTCAATGGCACTGGTGTTGGTGGTCTGGGGCTGCGGTGCAAAACAGTGCTTTGTGTACTTCACAAGCAGTGTCTTCAGGCCACGGTACAGGCAGCAGAATTGGTGGCAGCGTAGAGCATTGCCGTCAGGGATACCAAGGCTGCAGTGTGAGCAGGGCGATGCGAAGTGTGGGGCCCACCGGCCACAGTGCAAGCAGCTGCCTGATGACAGTGTCAGGTGGCATCATCGGTAAGACCAGGATTGCGGTGCGGCGTGTGTCATAGGTCTGTGTGGCGTCGTAAGGTCACGGTGCAGTCCATGGCATCGTTGAGGGCGTCACAGTGGGTTTTCTTCTGTTTAAGCAAAAAACACACAGTTCCCAGTTATGTAGGTAGATGAAGCTGAAGTCTTTGATATCCCTGAGCCTTCCACCAGGAGGCAAGCTCTACTCCAAGCCCTTGGAGAAACCTCACAAGCAGGATACACAACAAAGTCCAGTCTTTGCTCACTTTAGGGCAGAAGCAGCAACTGCAGGCCAACCCAGCAAAGCTCACACAGCAAAGGGGCAGTACTCCTCCTCCAGCTCTTCTCCTTGGCAGAGGTTCCTCTTGATCCAAAAGGGTTCACTATTTATACCCAGTTCTGCCTATGAAGTAGGCAAACTTCAAAAGAAATTCTCTGTTGTTGACAAGGTTCTGCCTTGCCCACGCCTGGCCCCAGACACGCACCAGGGGGTTGGAGACTGCATTGTGTGAGGGCAGGCACAGCCCTTTCAGGTGTAAGTGACCACTCCTCCCTCCACTCTAGCCCAGATGGCCCATCAGGATACGCAGGATACACCACAGCTCCCTTTGTGTCACTGTCTAGAGGGAATTCACAACAGCCCACTGTCCGTCTGACCCAGATATGGAATACACAAGCAGGCAGAGGCACAGATTGGTTTAAGGAAGAAAATGCCCACTTTCTAACAGTGGCAATTTTCAAACAGACAATTTAAAACCCAACTTCACAAAAAGATGTGTTTTTAAATTGTGAGTTCAGAGACCGCAAACTCCATATCTTCGTCTGCTCCCAAAGGGAAACTGCACTTAAAAGTTATTTAAAGGCAGCCCCCATGTTAACCTATGAGAGAAATAGGCCTTGCAACAGGGAAAACCGAATTTGGCAGTATTTCTCTGTTAGGACATGTAAAACACACCAGCACATGTCCTACATTCTAAATACACTGCACCCTGCCCTTGGGGCTACCTAGGGCCTACCTTAGGGGTGCCTCACACGTAGTAAAAGGCAAGGTTTGGGCCTGGCAAGTGGGTACCCTTGCCAGGTCGAATGGTAGTTTAAAACTGCACACACAGTCATTACAGTAGCAGGTCTGAGCCATGTTTACAGGGCTACTAATGTGGGTGGCACAACCAGTGCTGCAGGCCCACTAGTAGCATTTGATTTACAGCCCTGGGCACCTCTAGTGCACCTTACTAGGGACTTACCAGTAAATCACAGGGCTTGAAAAAAGCTACTCGACCACGGGTCTGGCGAGTTTTATTTATGAGGGCGAGCTATTTTTAGATTCCACTCATGGAAAAAGAACAGGTGTTCTTTTCAGTCAGAAACTGAATTAGTAATTAAGGTGCCTTTAAATATTATTCTTGTCACATTTGCTCTGTGTTCAGAGACCGGTCAAAAGTCAGTTTGTCTTCTTGCAGTGCAAATACTTTTTCTTGTGACTGCAGAGTTCCAGGATTTTGTAAGGTAAACTGTCTGACCTGAGTGAAATGAAAGGCTTTTGGTATCAGGTTTTTCCTAACACACAACATTTATATAACTAAGTCAAATTTACAAACATTTCAAAATATATTTCAGTAGCTATGAAAGACCATGTTTTCTGCTTCTATGTGATGAAAAAGGTCAGAATACTTGGTGATGTGCAAATGATAAATGTTTTCTGAAACCCAATTTTCGCAGATTATTGTTAATACATTATATAGTTTTACCAGTAAAGCTGCAAGTTAGTGGGAAGGTTTTTAGACATTTCTTGGAAATGTACTGTCTGTAAATGATAGTGCCCTACCACATCATGCTTTAGTAATATACTTATTAAAAATGAGTGTTTAAACATAAACTGAGAAACCCTCCTGCCCTGATGGCAAAGCTGTTAGTAAACTAAGAGGCAAGTCCTGTACGGATCATGTGTGCCCTATATGTGGGCTAGATTATACATGGAGCAAACATTTAGGGCCTGATTCTAACTTTGGAGGACGGTGTTAAACCATCCCAAAAGTGGCGGATATACCACCGACCGTATTACGAGTCCATTATATCCTATGGAACTCGTAATACGGTAGGTGGTATATCCGCCACTTTTGGGACGGTTTAACACCGTCCTCCAAAGTTAGAATCAGGCCCTTAGTGTATTTAATCCAAAAAAAATTTACACTAGAAATGCTGAAATCACATATTTGAAGATGCACTCGTGAGAATGAAGAAAAAAGGAGACTGTAAAATACAATATTTGCCTAGGATCACACAATTTAAATTTTCAAGTACATTACAGTTAGGTTGAGTAGATTATTCAAGCTACCCAATTTGCGGGTCTAGTAACATTTTTATGATTTTCGAAGCCTGAAACAAATATGCCAGTCATGGATAAACCAATCACCAATATAATTTCTATAGGGAGCAATTGTGTTTAGCACTGATCAGCAGTGGTAAAGTGCGCAGGGTCAATAAACCAGCAAAAACAGATCAGAAAAAAATAGGAGGAAGAAGGCGAAAAGTTTGGAGATAACCCTGCAAAAAGGGCCATTTCCAACAGTGACCCAACAAAAAGATCTAGAGAGTAAGATTGTGACTCTCACGTCTCTATACCACACAGCCCTCCTCCCCCACCTGTGCTTTGAGAAGACCCATGTGGACCTTAACTCCCTATTCAATTCCAAGACCGAGTTCGCACTCCAGAAGCTTAAGGGTTGCATTTACTAACAGGGCAAGAAGGTGGGATGCCTACTAGCGGTCCAACTGCAACAACAGGAGGCAGTGCTCCCTGTCCCTTCTATCCAGTCAGCGGATGGTGCCGCCCACAAGATAGCGCCAACGAATTTGCGGATTTCTGTTAGGCCTTTTATACCCCGGTGATAATGGCTGACCCTGCCTAATTGAAGGCCTTCCTAGCCTCAATAAGTCCGGTAGGGACTTGCTCGATGGGGAAATTAGCAAGACCGAGAAAGTGGAGGCCATCTCCAGAGTCTGCAATCACAAGGCTCCTGGGGAGCATGGCTTCTCTGCGGAGTTCTACAAGTGGGCGGGAGAAAATGACTCCCTCTGTGAAGCTGACTAAACGGGATCACTTAGCTCCGTCTCTATTAGAGCGGAGATAGCAGTCTTCTCGAAGCAGGGGAAAGACCCTCTTCTTTGTGGGAGCTATGGGCCCACCTCCCTACTCAAGGGGGACATCAGAATCCTTGGTAGTGTGCTGGCGGCCCATCTGCGCCAGGAGATTCCGTCATTGATCCACCTCACACAGGTGGGGTTTGTCCTGAGATGCTCCTCAGGAACCACCTCCGCACCCTCGCTCATACACTGTGGTCCACTAAAGACCTACAGTACGAAGACCTTGCCCTCTCCCTAGACGCTGAGAAGGTGTTTGATATGATTGAGTGAGGGTACCACTTCGCAATCCTGCAACGGTTCGGTCTAGGGGAGAGATTTATAACCAAAGTCCGCTGGCTCTGTGGCTCCCATACTGATCAGGTGAACTGTGGAGGCTTCCTGTCAGACTTGTTCCCAATCCAGAGGGGGACTCTGCAGGGCTACCCGTTGTTACCCCTGCTGTTCCTCCTCACCATAGAACCCCTCACTGCATCTCTTTGCCAGTCCCTGCTCCTCTCTGGTGTCTCTATTCGAGGTGGAACGTCCACAGTATATCTCTAGGCGGATGATCTACTGCCCACCCTCAGAGACCTTCCTTGCTTTCTCCCGTCCCTGTTGGACATCATCAATGACTTTTCGGCGCTTTCAGGCTACTGAGTGAACTGGGACAAGAGTGAGCCGTTGCTCCGTTCAAACAGGACTACAAGCGTGGCGATATCTAACTACCCTTTCCACTGACAATCATCATGCCTCAAGTACCTGGGGGTCTGTGTTAACAGGGGTCTGGACTGAAAGCTGGAAAATAACCTTAATTTCCTGATGGTCTACATGAAGCTGAATTTTGAAAAAATTGTCCCACCTCAGACTATCCTTGTGGGGGAGAGTACACGCAGTGAGAATGGTGACGTTGGCACCGTTCACCTATGTACTTGGCATGCCGCCCTTGTTGGTCCCTTTGTCTATGCATGGATAAAGACCTATGATCTTTTGTTTGAGGGGCATCCTGCCCCCGCTTAGCCATTGCCAAACTTCTGCCTCAACGATGGTGTTGCGGCTTGGGCCTCCTTCACTTGAGCACTATGCTCTGTCTCTCCACCTCTCTCAGCTTGCTGACATGCTCCCGGGATGCAGGACCTGCTACTGTTGCTAAATGTGGGTGCATACTACTGGGCTGCCCAGAGGGACTGCTCCCACTTTACTGGGATGAAGTGCTTCCACCACCTCCTGCCAGTCTGATCCAGCAGGCCATGATGAAATCCTGGCGGCAAGCCCATCGCCTCTTTGGACTGGGCCCCCTTCTCCATGAGCATGTGCCAATCTGGGGTAATGCCAGCCTGCGCATTGAGGGTGAGGTCTTGGACTGGGAACCAAGGCGGTCGGCAGGCATCAACAGCCTCCGACAGGTCATTCGCCGGGGTACCCTCAAATACTTTGCAGCACTCTGTGAGGAGTGTGGCCTACCGCCACATTCATCGTGTCGGTACTTCCAATTACAACACTGTCTTAGCCATTGCTTAGGTGCGCGATCCTGGGCCCTCCCATCCTCACCTGTATTCTCCTATCTAAGAACGTAGGGCCGTTTCCTCGGGGTAATGTCAAGTTTCTACAGTCTTTTGAATCGTCAACTTTTGTTGCTTCCTCTCCTCAATAATCTCTGTGTTAAATGGCAGGCTGCACTGCAGATGGACTACCAGGCGGACAACTAGGCCAAACTCCTAGAAGCGTTTGACCAGGGACGAGGCAGGCACATATAAAGTTCTACATTTTTAAGACACTGCATGATTGTCACTGGAGTGGGTTTTGGTATGCCCCCTTCCAGGACTCTCAGTGAGCCTGCCTGGGGCACATAATTTACGCTCTCTCTCCCCCGACCACGAGTGTGTAGCAGAATCCATTCGTCTCCCATCTTCTCCCTTCAGGTCACTTGATAGCTTTTTGTTCTGTAAAGAAATTAAGACGTTAACTTCCTTGGCCAATGAGGCATTCTCTTTCCTCGTACCAGTGATGCTTGTGCTTGGAAGTGTCCCTTGAATGATTAGTAAAATAATTTATTTTCTCACTCAACGACATATCCTATAAAATCAGATGGATAAAGTGCACTGGCCTTGTCACTTGCCTGAAAGCGAGGAACCAATTCACTTGGCCCTGTGTATAATACAGTTTGATATAACTAACCTGCTATAGCTAGATGTTTTGAAAGCCTGCATTTGATTTAAAGGGAGTACCACACTATTTGGGCCACAGACTGTAAGGATAGTTGCAGTGGTTGTGCAGGCTTTGCCTGAGCCATGCGCTTACATTTATCAATGGTCATTAATCACAGGGCCCGCGTTGAGAACCCAGATGAGGCCACTCAAGAAGGAGCAACATCTGTCAGGGAAGTGATGGTTTCCTTGGGAACTCCTCAGTTTCGATCACCACAAACGGGCATCTAAGCGCCAAATCTCCAACCTCAAGTCCCTATTCCCTCCATGGCATCCAGATTCTCTCATCTTCTCCCAGTTCTTGCTCTGCATCACAACTCTCACCAGGTCCAGCAATATTTTCATCAGCACAGCTTCTCTTTTTGTGGAAAATAGGGTGACTTTGTTGGCTAACTGTGGTCCACTGCTGGACTCCAATGTTCTGGCCCCTAAGCCTTGAGGGTTTTGGGCACGTGAGCACACTGTCAGTCAACAGCAATTCAGGCTGTGGATCTGTGTCAAGAGGAGTAGCATTGTGACGACTCCTTGTGGTTGTTGGTTCCTGCACAGAAGAGGTTGCAGGCGGTAGCTGGGGGACCAGTGTGGTCAAACCCAGGGTGAACTTCAGCTCTGGAGGGTCTCTGTGGCACCATTGACCCACTTTGACTTGGGCACGGGGGCTTAGGTGCAGTGGTGCTTTTAGGTATCAGGTTTTCACGGTCTGGGGCTCTCGCAGTTGTTCTTTGGAGTCTGCGGGGTGCAGGGGAGTAGCTCTACAGCCCCACAGGAGATGCTGGTTGTTCTCCAAGTGTGGGCAGTCTTCCCACGCTTTTGGAGGCAGAGCAGCTGCAGAACGACACAACTTTGTCACAATTGTCAAGGACGGCAGGCTTGGGACTAAGTTGCTGCTCCTCAGTTCTTGCTTTTTGTGGCTCTTAGCTGTCCTCCTTCTCAGGCCAGTAGAATCTAAGTTCCTGGTGTCATGGGCTTCCCTAAATGCTAGATTTAGGGGCATTTTGGCGAGAGAAGGGTAGTAGCTAATAGACTACTTACCCTTGGGGTCACTGCACCCCATGTTTGACCACTGCTTGTGGGAAGTGGGCATACCCCTGTCCCAGAGTTCCTAAATCTGACATCACCAGGGTGGTGGAATTTTCCTGGACTGGGCACATCAGGTAGCTCACCTTATGGGTGTGCCTGGGTGTACTCCCCATGCCTCCTAGCTTAGCTAATTTCCCACGTGGCCTGGTGCCTAAATGGGCCTCAGGGCAGGGGGTGACATCCAGAAGGTCTGGGGGTATGTTGGGGTTACATATCAAAGGCGGCAGGGACTTTGAATTCCTTGGTCTTGGTATGCAGATTCACTAGACATCCTGTTAGTGCAGGTGATTACACCTCTTGTCAGAGTAGGCATTGCTTCTGCCATCCGAGAGCAAGGGCTCTCACCTCCAGGGGATCAGAAATGCATCTGTGGTGGCAGGGTGGACTGTACCAGTCAACCAGCACACTCTAGTAGGCTTCAGGGGGGACCTCTTAAGTTATGCTCTGGGTGCATGTATTAATAAATCCATCACTGGATGGATTTATTAAAATGAGGGGTTTGTACCAAATACCATAGGTTTCAGTGAAGCCATTGCATAGCTGGAAAACTAATTCCGACCAGTGCCCAGTACATACTTTAAGATGGCTTCCCTATTCACTTGTAATATCTAAGAATTGATTTTGACATCACAGGGGCATATCTGCTTGTGCAGATATGTCCTCACGTGTAGTGTAATCACCCTGCCTGAGGGCGGTAAGGCCTGCTGTAGGGTGACTTACACATACTTCATGCAGTGTCTGCAGGCACGGCACACAGCTTGCAATGACAGCTTGCATGGGTATGGTGAAGGGGCCCGTAGGGTGGCTCAATTCATGCTGGAGCCTTAGGAACCCTCGTCAGTACTCCATGCCCTAGGTACCAGAGGCACCACTTACTAGGCACTGCTAAAGGTATTGCCAGTTGGGGAACAATTGCATAGTTTTAGGGAAAGAGATGTGGCACTGGGGACCTTGTTAGCAGGAACCCAGGCACTTTCTGTCAAAATTACATCCAATACCAGGCAAGAAATGGGGATGACCATGTCAGAAAGTGGCACTTTCTACATTTACTTGAACGTAAAAAAAGGAAAAAAAAATCCTTCAAGTGCAAATGCGCAGACGACTTCCGCTTGCCTCCTGGCTCTCAGAGCTGTAGTAGTCGGCAGCTGAGACGAGCAGGACAGTTACACAGACAGTATTTGAGAGTGCTTCCTTCCAGTTTTGCGTCCGTACCAAATCTTATTGATAACAAACCATTACTGATTCCTGTTTATAGGAAACCGAAGCGGAGTAGGTGAGCGGCTGGTTACAATGGAAGCAGTGTTTACTTGAATGAGTGTGTGCTAATTTTGTGCTGTACGTCTCGGTGTTGAGCGGCTCAGCATAATGTGAAATTGTAATTGTCTGTTGCAGGTACAGGTCACCATCCAAGACACCTTTGCCTGTTTCTCTAAAGAGGAGTGGAAACTTTTACAGGAATGGCAGAAAGAATTGTACCGAAACGTGATGAAGGAAATCCACCAAGCCTTGATTGCCCTGGGTAATGTTACGCAGTCAGTCTTTTAGAGTCTGTGATCGGAGTTGCTTGATTTTTCAGATTTGTAACTGGGTTAGAGAAAGAAGTGCCCTTCTTGCCTTGAGGGGACCCTGGCGTCATGTGCTACTTTAAATTAAAGTAGGCTAGTGGACGCAATACTCATAGGAACTTCACACTGAGCTAGAAACAAGTCTGTAATCGGTGGGGTTTGCGCCACATTTTCCTGTGCCTATGTAGGAGCAGATGCTAGATATCACAAGTGGGATGGGTTTGGGGGTTGTATCAGAAGGATAACGTTCAAGGAGGGTTTTATTGGGTCCCTAGGAGGAAGGATCTCCAAGTGCTTCACTTCCTGTGAGTGTCATCAGTGTGAAGTTCACTCTGTCTGTCAAGATCAATCTATCCTCTTTCTTGTGTTTGTCTTTTTCTCTCTCTCTCTCTCTCTCTCTCTCTCTCTCTCACTCTCACTCTCTGTGTGTGTGTCTCTCTCTCTCTGTCTCTCTCTGTGTGTCTCTCTCTGTCTCTCTCTGTGTGTCTCTCTCTGTGTGTCTCTCTCTTTCTCTGTCTCTCTCTCTGCGCCACTGTCTGCATTCTAAGTCACCCTTTTTCTCGCACGACTGTTTGAATTGTATGCATCTCTCTGCACATCTCTCTGCACTACACTCTGTAGTTACATGTACTTATTCTGTATTGTTTTGCTTACTCAGTGAAAGGTTGTCAAACCATCAGCGACTTACAGCGCCATGTTTCATCATAAGGTCTTCGCCCAGTTACAGGTGAACTCCCGAGTCTGATTTGTGCTTTCTAGGCGCTGGCGATGGAAGAATTCTCTCTTCCGAGTGTGAGATCCTAGTGCGGCTAGAGAGATAACTTTCTACTGTTCCTTAGTGTCCACTGCATCTCACACCTACACTCAATGCTGTGGCGACAGCCTAGGACCAAAACTAAAACCTTAATTCTTGTTATCACCAGAGCATCACAAGTTTAACAACGAGAGGGTTTTGTTAGGATCCTTTGTTAGACGTGAACCCCTTTTGTTTTGAGCCTTGCTCCCCTTACATAGCGCCTCAATCTCCATTAATGACTTTTTTTCTTTTTATTGACAGGGCCTCTGATTGCCACCACAGTCTCTTCACTAACAGCCAAAGAAAAGCAAGAGCTACCTTCCAGAGGCCACCCGGAACCCGAGAGAAGCCATGGTATGCATTTCTCTTAAGTGGCGAGTCTGTTAGCTGCTAGCTGGCTGCAGACTTAGATATGACTTCCAGTGTCCCAAGGTTGCAAGTCTAGATAAATGCAGTTTGTGAGATAGAAACAGAAGATACACAGAAGTGCATGTACATCACAGACACACTTGGCTTTGGTTGGTACAGCAGAACTCTGTCTTTGGCCTGCGGTGGGTGGACATGAGACACCGCAGAGGAAGAAACTGCAATTAGATTGACCCCTGAATCAATCTTTATGACCCACAATGCCTGCCTTTTATTCCTGCATACAAAAAACGTCCTTTTATCTTGAAGTAAACTCTGAAAATGAAAAGAAACGACTTCATAACAATAAGAATGTCACAGAAAGGCCACTTAGTGGGATAGGTAACCGAGCAGTGAGGAAGTGAAGAGAGAATACTGTACCTTTTTAAAGAAATGGAGTGAAATTCAAGCACTAGTGCGTGGTTGGGCCGCCAAAGAATTAGATACAGACATAAGTCTTGGAAAGAGCCAAGGTAGCCATGAGTGAATATATTGCTATGAGGTAAGAAGCAAACAAAATTAAAACGTATAAAACGAAAAAGACCTGGGGGACTCAGAAACGAGGAGCCAGCCCTAGTCTAGAGATCATGGGTTTGGGGGACAGTGATAGTGCAGCACCCCGACACCTCAAATGATGCGATTAGTGTTACCGCTGATAGGAATACCACTACGAGGCAAGGTGTGCCCTGCTTAAGCAAGAAGACAGATGTGAAGGAAACTACCAGCTAATGTAATTTACAGGTCTGAGTACATGTAGTACCATTTACTAGGAACTTCTAAGTAAATTAATTGTGCCAATTGGGTGTAGTCCCCAGGCGCTCTAGCATTGGTTAGCAGAGGTAGAGTGCACACAGTTCTAAAGCCAACACACAGTAATTCAGCAAAACATGGATGCAGGCATAAAGTTTGGGGAAATGTATCACACCAAGGAGGTTAGGTGTAACAGGAAGATATATTGAATCTAGCATTGTGGAAAGAGGAAGTCATCCAGGAAAGAAGCAGTAACTAAATCACAAGGGTGACCTCAAAGAAACGGAGAGAAAGAGACTGTGAGTGGATGATACGTATATATTCATATGAAGAGAACACCCAGTGAAAGACACGCAGAGCAGTATCAGTGTAGAAACAGAACCGCCCGGGGAGAAACAAGTGCGCCGTTAGAGTTGAAAGAAGCAGTTACACCAATGTGAGAAAAAGAAGATGTGAGACATCCGGGGAGAAGGAGCAAAGCAGAGAGAAAAATACACCCTGGGTGCAAAAGATGTCCCAGTAACAGCTTATGTCAGAAAGCACACGTAACGTGGTTCCAGTGCCAGGCTCTGTGTCTCGTTATTACAAGACCGCAAGCGTGCTCCAGCAGTCAATGCCTGGATTTCCCTTATTGATCTTTGTTTTCTCTTTGGCGTTTGCGTATGTGAATGTGGAGATACACCAGCTTCCCTCAAGAGAATCTTCAGTCGTAGGACACTGTTTGCTCCCACTTTGGAAGGTGCAGAGGAGACCTTTCCAAAATGTTGTTGCATTCTTTATTAAGATTATTTCATATTTCTCTCCTGACCGAATTGAAGAACTTTAATCATTGGCAAAAAAAAGTGTTCACTCCTTTTACTGTAGAAACCGCACGTATCATCAGCAAAGTAATCAACCCAACTGCCTCTGTACTTAGGGGGTTCATAGTTATTGGAGGAGTGTTACAGATGCTGATATATGCGAGCTATGTTGTCCATTTCATTTTAATATAATCTTTGGTTTGTTAACCAAAATAGTTTTAAAGGCAATTGGAGAAAACAAAGCAAGATAACTTTTAGGCTAGTTCTGTTGGGCCTAGGGAATGTGGGTGCAACGGGCAATCCTTGTCACACGTATTCCCTGTTGTCCTGGAACCACGCAGCGTGTCCTGTGTTCAATGAAATGCAAAGGCTTTGTTGTTACATTAAAAAAAGCTATGAAGAGGCCCTCTAGGTGCTTTACACATGTTTATGTTTAGGCCCAGTGGCTGGCTTTACGTCTGTTCTTGTAGGTTATTATTCATTTTATCCCAAGGGGTTGGTGCTAGCTTAGTGTTGGACTTAGGCTCTCACCTAGAGGAGGCTTGGATTCAAGCTCAGGCGGTTAGGAGTCGCTTAGGCTCTCACCTAGAGGAGGCTTGGATTCAAGCTCAGACGGTTAGGAGTCGCTTAGGCTCTCACCTAGAGGAGGCTTGGATTCAAGCTCAGGCGGTTAGGAGTCGCTTAGGCTCTCACCTAGAGGAGGCTTGGATTCAAGCTCAGACGGTTAGGAGTCGCTTAGGCTCTCACCTAGAGGAGGCTTGGATTCAAGCTCAGGCGGTTAGGAGTCGCTTAGGCTCTCACCTAGAGGAGGCTTGGATTCAAGCTCAGGCGGTTAGGAGTCGCTTAGGCTCTCACCTAGAGGAGGCTTGGATTCAAGCTCAGGCGGTTAGGAGTCGCTTAGGCTCTCACCTAGAGGAGGCTTGGATTCAAGCTCAGGCGGTTAGGAGTCGCCTAGGCTCTCACCTAGAGGAGGCTTGGATTCAAGCTCAGGCGGTTAGGAGTCGCCTAGGCTCTCACCTAGAGGAGGCTTGGATTCAAGCTCAGGCGGTTAGGAGTCGCCTAGGCTCTCACCTAGAGGAGGCTTGGATTCCAGCTCAGGCGGTTAGGAGTCGCCTAGGCTCTCACCTAGAGGAGGCTTGGATTAGGCTGTCACCTAGAGGAGGCTTGGATTCAAGCTCAGGCGGTTAGGAGTCGCTTAGGCTCTCACTTAGAGGAGGCTTGGATTCCAGCTCAGACGGTTAGGAGTCGCTTAGGCTCAGGCCTACGAGTTAATGCACTGAGCGAAAACTCGAGATTATGAGTTATACTTCGGTTGGCTCAACCTCAATGGCATCTGTCCTTGTAATGTCAGCCTAATTATACTTTGGTTTGAATTAGTCTAATTGATGTAGTCCAAGTGACCCATATTCGTGTAACACTCAAGAGTTGTTACCTTGTTTTCCAGCAAATCTTTCACTCAATAACGACACATGTCCAGAGAAAGACGAAGAGCCGATTTCAGTGTTCCTTGATCGTCATTGCATGGAAGTTGAAAGAAGGATCACTGACCCCAGTTCCGGTGAGTTTATTTTCAGATGCTGCCAACATTTTACAATGCTTGAATTGGGGTTCGGATGCCCCTTGAAGAAGGTTATTTCTCCCACAGTTAAATAGTACTAGAATTATCTACCCTGTTACCCCTTTTCGACAAGTTATCTCTGCATCTCTGATGATATTGCACTGGCATTAGTCACCGTCTGACCCCTTTTCAACAAGTTATTTTTGCTAATACATTGGTGTGGGTCTGGCATTAGTCACCATTTAACAACCCCTTTCTACTACAACAAGGTAGGTCTAAGTAATGCTGTTCTTGAGCTGCATGAGTAAGTGATCCATTGCTTACAGTTGCCTACTTATGGCAAGCACAGCAGGACAAATATCCCTTCTTGATGTGTTACTGCATGCTTAGTGTGTGATTGTACCTACTCCCACGCCTCGCTGGTCTCTAAAAGGACTTTTATTCTACATGTACAAGGTGAGTCATTCCCCGTACCTTGAAGCTCCTTACAGGACCATGCGAGAGGTATGTACAAGGTAATTGATTCCCCGGTACCTTGAAGCTCTTGACAGGAATATGCGAGACGCATGTACAAGGTAATTGATTCCCCTGTACCTTGAAGCTCCTGACAGGACTGTGTGAGAGGCATGTATAAGGTTATTGATTTCCATGTACCTTGAAGCTCCTTACAGGACCATGCGAGAGGCATGTACAAGGTAATTGATTCCCCGGTACCTTGAAGCTCTTGACAGGAATATGCGAGACGCATGTACAAGGTAATTGATTCCCCTGTACCTTGAAGCTCCTGACAGGACTGTGTGAGAGCCATGTATAAGGTTATTGATTTCCATGTACCTTGTAGCTCCTGACAGAACCATGCAAGAGGCATGCACAAGGTAATTGATTCCCCGGTACCTTGAAGCTCTTGACAGGAATATGCGAGACGCATGTACAAGGTAATTGATTCCCCTGTACCTTGAAGCTCCTGACAGGACTGTGTGAGAGCCATGTATAAGGTTATTGATTTCCATGTACCTTGAAGCTCCTTACAGGACCATGCGAGAGGCATGTACAAGGTAATTGATTCCCCTGTACCTTGAAGCTCCTGACAGGACTGTGAGAGAGGCATGTATAAGGTTATTGATTTCCCCCGTACCTTGAAGCTTCTTACAGGACCATGTGAGAGGCATGTACAAGGGTATTGATTCCCTTGTACCTTGAAGTTCCTTACAGGACCATGCGAGAGGCATGTACAAGGGTATTGATTTCCCCCGTACCTTGAAGCTTCTGACAGGACCATGCGAGAGGCATGTACAAGGTTATTAATTCCCTTGTACGTTGAAGCTCCTGACAGGAAGGACCATGCGAGAGGCATGTACAAGGCAATTGATTTCCCCCGTACCTTGGAATTCCTGACAGTATTGCGTAAGAGGCATGTACAATGTTATTGAAACCCCTGGTACTTTTTCGCTCCTGGACTCTGAGACCCATGGCCGAGGTGATAAACTCTCTTGGACCCTTTAATCTCCTAACATAACCCTCTAATAACATGTAGATGTTGATGGACTCTATAGGAACCTTTAACCCCTCTCCCCCCCCCTTGACACAACTCAACACAGCTCTTTGCTAGGCCCAGCTCTTCTCGTGTGATTCTTTCATGGACCTGTAGATACAAAGTGCTTGAGTCTGTAGGGACCTTGAAGCTCCCGACGTGACCCTTCAATATGGACACAGTCATCGGCCTCTCGGTGCCTTTGGTCCCCCAGAGCTTGGACTGTTTCTAGGGACCTCTTCAGAAGGTGGTTTTATAGACATAAAAAGGCTTGCACCAGCTGTCTTCGTACTACTGCTTTCTTCGTTCATAGTGAACCCTCTGAGACAATAAACATTCATGCTTCGGTTTTCTCCTGTTTTGTGCTCTAGGACTTGAGATCACTTCAGTGCACATTAAGGAAGAAGAGGAAGACTTTGACTGCTCGGATCACCACAATAATAAGGAGGTTGTGAGTGCCAACAGCCAGGCGGGTGAGCGAACTTTGCTTCACTTCTTGGCATCAGAAGAGGATTTTTGTTCAGTGAACACATTTTATTATTTATGTTCAAAGCAGTGTTACAGAGGCTTTTCTTAATAGCACTAATATCATTCACAGCTTTAACAGTACGCATGAATGTGCAAAGCAAAAGTGAAACAATCAAGCACTAACTGATCTGAGTGGTACCTGCTGCCCTATTGGAGGATGCGCATTTCTGTAGAACTCCAGCATGCACATCCTCCAGTAGGGTAGCAGGTACCAATCAGATCAATTTCGAACCCAGCTTTTTATTTTAAAAACAAACCTATTCAAAGTGATTTATATTCTAGGTTCAATGAAGGAGTGATAAACATAGTGAAGCACAAGGAATGTGGGCTTCTGTTCAATACCTACCCAGGAAAACGAAACCATAGAATGATGGGTAAACATTAAAGAGAGTTCAGCATCATCTTCAAAGTCTTTCAAAGTCCCTGTTATATAAATGTTTGCTCTAGTATTGTTCCTAAACTGTAGCCGGCTGAAGACGCACACAGCCTTATGTAGAGCTGGGCCTTGCCTCGCCACCCCGGGCAGGCCCAGCCTGCTCTGTTTAGGTATTGCTACTAGATGGGTGTTTAGGTATTCAACTGAGTGTCTTCCACCTCCTACAGTAAGAGATGCTTCACTGAAACATGTTCCTGTGCGTTAGAATCAAACAGCTCGACTTTGGGCCCGTCTCCCAGTAGGGCATTGTTCCAAAACTATTGTATTTCATTAGGATGTTGTTTTGCAAACCTAAGCTCTGCAGCAGGGTCCTTCTGGCTTTTCTTCTGGGTATCTGTCCATAAAAGCCATAATTGTCCAGTCTTTATGCAATAGTAGAGTTATGAATTCTAGCGTTTACTGTGATCACAGAAGTCCTTCACTCTCTGTTTGTAGCTTTGGGGTTCTTTAGTATCTCTGGGAGCATCATAAACTCAGATCTTGGGTGAGCTTTCTAGGCTTGCCACTCCTGCATAAATCCGCAAGTGTGTTAAGGTTTCTCCAGTTGTAAATAATCTTTCTTACTGTGAACTTCAGAGTTTTGGAAATAGCTTTATAACCCTTCTCAGGCTCAAGAGCAGCAACATTATCTTCCAGAGACCGACAGGGATCTCTTTTGACCTTAGCGCGGTGTGTTACCACCGAATACTGCAGACCAAACGGACACAAATTCCGATGTTTTTATACAAGTGGCTGCACTTGCTAAAACTCACGTGATCGTGCATTGTTTTGCTGCACCTTGCTCTGATTGTCTTCTTAAATAATATGCAAGCAGGAAGGATGCCCCTACTTGTTCCCAGAAGGCCCCTGGATGTAAGTGGTGAGGAAGTGAATTTTGCATATTATTTGTTGCAAGGCAAGGTTAGATGTATCTACCGTTCCGACGTGGTGAGCAATCAAGAAATATCAGACGTAATGTAATCTGTCAAATCCTAGGATGGTAAGAGAGTGTACTTTCTTTTTATCCAAGAATAAACATATATACCCAGCTTCGTTTTCACTGTTGTCTGGGTTTGTTTCATGCAAGATGCGATAGACGTTTGTGTTTTATTTTATTATGAATTACGTTTACTTTTGTCCCTTCACCCAGCTGTAACAAGCAGGCGTTAGCTCATTCTTCTTTAGGGAGCATAAATATTCTTCTTTGCTTAGGCACTGTGTGCTTCTGCATTATGACACTCAATGACTCTGTGCTCTCATTGCAGGGCATCCAATTATTTCATCTCTGTTTTCACAAAAAATAAAATCAGAGGAAGGAATGTGTCTACAAGAGAGCACCAAGCACGAGAGGAGAGTCTCAGGTGAGTCACAACGTATACCTGGGGTAAAGATAAGTGAGTAATTGGCCAGGCATCAGGAGCACAAAGCACCGGCTTCATTCTACAGACTGATGCGTGAAAAATGGGATGTTTGCTAAAAGTCAACTTCCTGTAGGACATTATCAGCCAGATCTTTTTGTGGTGTCTCAGATGCAGACTTGTAGATCTGCTATGGAGGATTTGAAATGTTTATTACCAGCGCCAGTGAAGTGTCCCTTATCTTGGTGACCTCTGGCTGACACAGCACTGCACTGTGCTAGAAATGATACATCGAGTCCTGAACGGGTGATCTTCGTTCACAACCTTCCAGAAAGGCCGTCACCAATCCTTGAATTTCAGGCAACAGAGAACGAAGGAGAGTGAGCAGTGGGGAGGCAAGGACCAAATCTTCTGTTAGAAGCAAATGGAGAAGCAGTCCCAGGCACTGTTACCCACGAGAGTATGAATTGAGATTGTTAGTGTATCAGGAGCCCGTGGAGTTCCCTGAAGTGTGTTGTGATGTGAGCTGTGTGTGTGAGGTTAAGGATGAGTCTAGCTGATGCGTTCTGGATGGTTTGTGGTCTTCTAGTGGATTGCTTGATGATCTTGGCCTTCAGGGTTTTCCCATTGTCCAACTTGCCAGTGATTAGAGCATGACTGACATTTTGTGTAATGTTGCCTGGGCACCATCTCCAGGGTGTGGAAGCAGGAGCAGTGACGGCATTGACTTGTGCGATCGTGCCAGTTTGCTGTTGATGACTATTCTAAGGTTTCTGATGTGGAATCTGGATGGGGGTCTGCGTTCGGCCGGCCACCAGTTGGAGTCCCACGGTGAGGTGATCTTGCCTAGATCGCTACTTCAGTCATGTTGGTGTTGAGTTTGAGATGGTTTGCTTTCATTCATTTAGCAGCTTTGGTCGTACAGGCGGTGGCCTGTTGCTGTGTCATGCAACCAGTATCAGCAGAGTAATGCTGCCAGGCTGTAGAGTACCCTGAATCCTCAAGTCATGGTTGCAGCCATGGATATTGTACATAGAACATGGTCAAAGGCCATATCTTGTACCCAGTACCCGTGGGGCATGGTTACATGGAAACTGTGCAGAGAACATTCCATCTGGCTTTGGTCTGTACACGGCAACCCGACAGCATGGCCACATGCCATGGCTTTTGGTCATTACCTAAAACAAAAGAGTGATGGATAGAATATTCATATTAACCTCAGCCACTGGTCCCAGTCGATCGTGTTTGTGATTGTACCCAGCCATATGCAAGTCAGCCCTGGTCGCACTCCAGTAGAAACAGTCCAGCCGGTAGTGCTAGAAACAAGGTCTTCTCCGAATGGGAGCAGAAGCAACTCAACACCGTTTTGGCCGATTTGGGTCTCTTCAGTCTGGTGCAGCTTGGTTCCAGTGGCACAGTGAGGAAAGGACCCACTTCTGGGCATACGTGTTGCACTTAGGAGATCACAGTGAAGAATAGAAAGTTGATGGATGGAATGCTGGAATTAATCTCAGCTGCTGGAGATCACCCTTGTCCCATCCCACTCCATCATTCTCATGTGCTGGATCTTCTTAATGTTAGTGACTTCGGAGGCACATCCTAAATATTTAGAGTGAAATGCTCTTAGAAACACCCACCACGGCTTGTGTCCAAGATCACTGCTGGAGCACATTATTTCAGCACGAGTAGTAGCACGTATCACGAACCTGAGCACTTGCGCTGCGTGGCACCGCTTATAGCAGGTATTCTAGCACGGACGTATTGGTGGTGCATGACCTGTGGAAATCACCTTACAAGCATGATCACATACTGGTAGAGTACACTGAAACCACGTGACATTTTGGCAGCTCTAGGGTGTTTTGAATCATACGATTGGTTTTGGCGTCCATACGGATGATTCATTTTTCAAATGGCTGTTACGTGGGCCACTGTTGGTAGCTATACGTTCTGCATGAGATTCACCTATACATGGGGTGACAAGGTTGGGGTTTAAGCACATAAATAGTACTTGATTTTGGTTTGATTTCATGAAGGCGGCTTGCACATCTGTTCAGTTATGTTATATTATATTTTATTTTATTTTTTATATATTTTTATTTTGTGGGGGTTCTGTATTGTAGTTACCTAAGTGATATCGAGCATGTTTATTTGCAGACACCCCTGATGAAGAGTCATGCAACCTGAAATTCATTGGGTCTTTTGAATGCCTGCGTCATGAAGAAACCAACATTTGTAACATATGGGATACATTATTGATGATATTGATTGGGTGATAAAGCATTGAAGCTAAATGCTATATATTATTGATTGGAACAATAAACAATCTTAGTACATTTGTTTCCCAAGAAGTGCGGAATGAACCCGTGGGTCCAAGTTTAAGTGCCACAGGCAGCTGGTGAGTGATTCCCACCACTGGCATGCAGAGTTGGTCCATTGAAGAAGTGCAGTCTGAGACACTGCACACAGCCTGACGCCACACATGCATAGAACTGCTCACATTGTGAGAGAGGAGTGCGCAGGCGGAATATAGTGTGTTTGTCTATTCTTAGAAACAATAAGTGAACAGGGAAGCCATTTTGAGTACACGTGCTGGACACTAGTCACTACGTGGTACCAGCTACATGTTTGCTTCACTGACAATAGGGATGTTTGGTATCAAACATCTCGTATTAATAAACCCTTACTGATTCCACTGATAGATTTATTAATACATGCACCCAGAGCGCACCTTAGAGGTGCCCCCTGAAAACCTACCAACTGCTGGTGGGCTCAATGACTAGTTCTAGCCAGCCAACCTGCCCCCAACAGACAACTGTCTGACCCCCAACGGTGCGGCCCTTTGTTTTCTGGAGGTCAGAAATAAAAGCCTGCTCTGGCAGGGGTGTCAACACACCCCTCCCAACAGGATGACCCTCAAATTTGCATTCCAAGGCTGGAGGCATCAAACAAGCCCACTTCCCTAGGTATGTAGATCTGGCTTCCCTACAAAGGAGAAGATACCGACCCCCAGGGCCCATTTGGCACCTGGACAAATTAGATATGCAAGAGGCGTGTTGCATTTTCAGGCTGGACACACTCCTAGGGTGACCAGCCTGAAATTCACACAGCCTTAGGAATTCCACCATCTTGCGTATGGTGGAATTAGGATTTCTGAGACAGGGTGATGCCCACTCCTCGAAGGAAGTGATCATCTATGGGGTGGAGTGACCCAAAGGGTAAGGAGCCCATTAGCTACTACCCTTCACTACCACCCCCTAAATTGAGTATTTAGAGGACCTTCTGACACCAGGACCTCAGATCTTTGCTGGAACAAGAGGAGGAGTGGAGAAGAAGCCTGCTGACCAGAGACTGAGGAGCACGATGGACTTAGTTCCAACTCTGCCGGCCCACCTGCCTGCTGCACCCGACCCTTAAAGAGCATCTGACCTGCCCTCCCCTGCAGTATCCAAGAAACCGGGAGAGCTGCCAGTGCTTCACAAATCACCAAGAAGACCTCCATGGAAGCCGAGGAGCTGCTTCCCTGCATCTGCAGGCACCCAAAGAAAGAACAGTGAAGTCCTGGACCACCAAAAACCCAATGCCAGACAGCACCACTGAAGGAATGAATAAATGAATACTACTTTATTGCGTGATTACTTAAAATCATTACAAGCAAAAAAAAAAAAATCAACATAACATTAACAGAATAAAAAAGCGACCACAAAGTGCAGCTGAGTAAAGAAAAGGTCATGACAAATGGGCATTGAAAACCCGTGAGTAAAACACAGTGAGGTTCAAGGAATAGTCTACACAGCTGTCCAGAAAGTGCAAGAGCTGATTACTCACTTAATATGCCAAACATCTAAGGCGCAGAATTGTGCTAAGATCTAAAGTGCATTCTGTATATATTTTAACCTTGAAAGTGAATCGAAACGTACTAACAAGAGACTGCATTCTATGTGGACAATCTAAATGGGGTAGGCTTTGGTGTATGGTCTTAGACAAGCAATATTCTGAAATGTCGAGTGCTGATACCCTGGACATACCATGAGGGTACTCGTTATATTAGTGTACAACTTACCCAGGAACGTGCATCCTTCAGCCACAGTCTAGCTGCACAGGTTATGGGAGACGAGACTGTCCTTTGGTGTACACTTTTGGTTCTGTCACATCCCTACGGCCCCCTGCTAGGTGCCGTGTCCCAGACTTGAGGATCTCAAGGAGCATCCGATTCAGGTCCGTCGGTGTCACACAGGCACCTGGCTGCTTCCAAAGAAAACGTGCCAAACCGTGCTAGTTCCGTTGGGACTGCTGCTGTATGCAGATATGTCAGCTCCTCCTTGCATGTTCTTAGCCCATACTGGAGAAATATAGGTCCTAAATACATCCATCTCTGTTTTAACACACCCAGACAACAACATACGATATGGGTGGGTGATTCTGTGTGATATTGACACAGCCTGCATTGTCTTTGACCACTGACCGAGGTTCTCCAGTGTGACCTTTTATTCCTAAATGGGGATAGTTAAAAGCTCAATCGGCAATATACTCCTAAACACATGGCTTCCAATGCAGCTTTTAAGTATGGTTGGCATGAGTGGCCTCATTTGACGTTGCAAGGCCTTCTGCTCCTCTGATTTTCCGGATAGTCTCAATATCTAATTCTCTTGATACCCTCTTGCCTTGCTCCTTTAAAGTTTTCTTCAGTTGATCCATTGAGATGCGTGGGTCTTGTGGGTACATTGGAGACAAATTTAGAGTGGCCTGGGTGCTGCTCAAACACTTCAGACAGCACCACTGCACCCGAGCTATCCAGCCTCAGCTGAAGTGGACCAGCAGTGTCCATGTGGTTCCCGGGCCCTCCAGGGACAAAGCTTACCTTGAGTTCACCCACTGTGGACTTCCCGACAGCGTGTGCAGACTATTTCTGCTCTCCCACCCCTACCGTGACCACCCCCGGTAACACTGCACTTCTGATGGATACACCTACCTGTGGATTCCTCACCTAAAGAATTCTCCCCTCGCGCCAGCCCTCGACGGAAATTTCTTCTAGCTCTGCACGTCGACGATGACGTCACAATCGCCCGACTCCACACGACGCCACATGACGTCATCCAGGCAATAAGAAGCCCTCGTCGACGTGCAGACGTCAGTTCCCTTTTTTCCGTGCCCGTAACGGTTAATTCTTCGAGGCTCACAGGGAGCTACTGTTTCCAACGACGGTTACGATGTCGCAGCCAAGAAAATCCGGCTTCAAACCTTGTAGCCAGTGCGGGGGTCGAATGTCGGTTACCGACCCCCACGAAAATTGCCTCTGGTGCCTTAGTTCCGACCATGAGGTTGAGTCATGCGGCTCATGTCAGCGCATGAATCCTAAGGCACTTAAAGAGAGGGAGGCGAAATTGTTCTTGGCTCGGTCCAAGAAGAAGAAGGAGAGGCGTCATCGGAGGAAGTCTTCTTCGAGATCCTCGAGGTTTCATCACCATCATAGTGACTCTCGGCGCCGTCACGGATCTTGGCGCCGATCGAGCAAGGGACGGTCCAGGTCAAGATCGGCTTCTCTGTCAGCTCGGCATCGTCCGACGTGGGAGATAAGCCCGACCGTCACCCCTCCGCCTCCTACGACCCCGACGTCACCCGGGTCGGTCTTTGAGGGCGAGCCTCCCCAGAGGCCAGACGGTTCTCCTGGCCAGGAGTTACCTGGACCTTCCTCAGCATCTATGCCGGCGCCGGTGCAGCAGCAGCAATACCCGGCTTTCCCGGCTCCGGGAACGGATCCTGCAGCGTTTTTAAACGCAATGTTTAACATTTTTGTTTCCATGACGCCGGGTGGAAGTCATGCAGGTCTGTCTGGCCCTCTGGCCTATGATTTGGGTATTCCGGCGTCTTATAGATCAATGCCTTTCACCCCATTTTTATCTACTGCACCTGAAGCGGCGCCGATGCCTATGACGTTGCCCAGGCTGACAACACCTGCTACGGCGCCGTTGGATTCGCCTCGGACTATGGAGTCGGAGCTTCCGGCTTCGGACGGATCCGAGGTTCGGCGCCGACGAAGATCTTCGCGTCGGCCAACGCCTTATCGACTCCAGGCTTGGAGTCAAGGCTTAAATCAAGACGTCTGGCTCTTCGACTTTTGGAGGAAGAAGAGTACGCGAGACAACACCTGGAGGAAGGTGAAGTTTTGGAGCCCTCTGGTGACTTCCAGGGACTGGATACAGCCAGTGGCTTGGACACTACCCCGGAATGGGATCTAGCTTCCCCTGGAGAGATCACTGAGGAAGCTGCTTCATTCCACGCAGTCATTCGGAAGGCTGCAGACTTTTTGGACCTTCCCCTTCCTACTGCGGAGGTCAAAAGAAATTTATTGACAGAGGTTTTACACCTGGCTTCTGCTTCTGCTGAGCCTCTTTTGCCCTTCAATGAGGCTCTGCTGGACCCCATTAAGGACATCTGGTTGAAACCTGTGTCCACTGCTGCGGTCAACAGAGCTGTGGCTCGTCGCTATAGGGCGGCGCCTGGTGATCCTGTGTTTCTCTACAGACAGCCAACTCCGGAGAGTCTAGTGGTGCAAGCCTCTTGTTCATCCAGATCCTCTCCTGGCTCGTTTCCTGGGACACCTGCGGACAGGGAGTCAAAAAAGATGGACCATACTGCAAAAAAGACCTTTTCATCTTGCAGTATGGCCTTAAAATCTTCCAATGCAACTTGCATACTGGGGCGTTACATCCATGCCCTTATGGAAGAGGCGAAGGGCCACCCTAGTTTGTCTCAGGAGATGTTGCAGCTGTTGGTCTATGCTCAGGCGGCTGCGACTCAGGTGATCCAGTCGGGATTGGATACTTGGGACTCGGTGGCTAGGGCTATGGGCACGACCATAGTTTCTAGACGGCAGTCGGTCATCTAGCTTCTCGTCAGACATGCAGGCCACACTTCTTGATCTTCCTTTTGATGGGGAGAGGCTCTTCGGCACAAAGGCTGACTCTGCCCTGGAACGTTTTAAGGAAAGCAGGTCGACTGCAAGATCTTTGGGACTCCAGGCGTCAGCCTCATCCTCCTTTAGAGGTTTTTGGAGGTTTAAAGGATTTGGACGTGGTTCCTTCCGTGGAAGATTGCAAGGACCACAACAATCTGCTTCTACCCTGCCATACAGATCCTTCAGGGGCAGGGGCAGAGTCCGTACGAGAGGAGCCACCTTGCAGCACTCTGCCTCTTCCTCTTCCTCGGGAGGGGTGCAGCAAGGAAAGCAGCCGTAGTCCTCCTCCACTCCCTGTCCACTTGTCTCCGGTAGGGGGAAGACTTGCCCATTTTCTTCCAATGTGGGAGGTTATAACATCGGACTCCTGGGTCATCGGCATTGTGAAGAAGGGGTACGCTCTTCCCTTTCGGGAATTCCCTCCTACCTTCCCTCCCCGCCCATCCTTCTGTTCGGAAGACCATCTTCTCCTATTACAGCAGGAGGTATTATCCCTATTGGCAAAAGGTGCGATAGAGTTGGTTCCCGAGCAAGAGCGGGGTCAGGGTTGTTATTCAAGATACTTCCTGATTCCCAAAAAGGATGGTCGGCTGAGACCGATTTTGGACTTGAGGATTTTTGAATTGGTTCCTCAAGCAGGAAAAACTCAAAATGCTGACCCTCTCACAGGTTCTTTTGGCGTTGAACGAAGGAGACTGGATGGTGTTGGTCGATTTGCAGGATGCGTATTTTCATATTCCGATCCTCAAATCGCACAGGAAGTATCTCCGGTTTGTGGTGGGATCGCAGCATTATCAGTTTGCGGTCCTCCCTTTTGGTCTTACTTCAGCACCTCGAGTCTTCACAAAGGTGATGGCGGTGGTAGCAGCAGATCTCAGAAGAAGGGGTCCCTATCTGGACGATTGGTTGATCAAAGCCAAAACTCCGGAGCTCGTGCGGTGCCATCTCCAGTCGACGACTCAATTGTTGTACGACCTGGGATTCTCAGTGAATGTGCCCAAATCTCACCTGGAGCCCTCTCAAAGCCTCCTGTTCATAGGGGCAGTGTTGGACACAACATTGAATCGGGCCTTTCCTCCACCCCAGCGGGTCCAGGATATTCAGGCGTTGATTCCAATGATTCAAAATGGAGCAGTAGTTCCAGTCCTCAAGATCCTTCGTCTGCTCGGTCTGTTCGCTTCTTGCATACTGTTGGTCACTCATGCACGCTGGCACATGAGGGCTCTTCAGTGGTGCGTCCGCAGGCAGTGGTTCCAGCACAAAGGGGATCACAAGGATTTGATAAAGATCTCCAGAGACACTGCAGTGGATCTTCGATGGTGGGCAGCGGTCGACAACCTGTCTCAAGTAAAGCCGTTCTCGCTGCCACCTCGAGTGGCCACGGTGGTAACGGATGCTTCCACTCTAGGGTGGGGAGCTCATCTGGGGGACCTGGAGATCAAGGGTCTTTGGTCTCCAGGGGAACAGAGGTTACACATCAATCTGTTAGAGTTGCGGGCAGTACGTCTGGCTCTCAAGGCCCTCCTCCCTTCCATTCGCGGTCAGTCAATCCAAGTTCTGGCAGACAACACGACCGCGATGTGGTATATAAACAAACAGGGAGGAGTGGGGTCGTATCTTCTCTGCAGAGAAGCTCTTCGTCTCTGGTCCTGGCTTCAGGAACACAAGATCTGCTTTATTGCATATCATTTGGCCGGAGTCCTGAACGTGCGTGCAGACATTCTCAGTCGACGCAGCTCGTCGATCACGAGTGGCGTCTTCATCCAGATCTAGTTCTGGGTATCTTCCGGATGTGGGGATATCTACAAATAGATCTGTTTGCAACTCAAGAGAATGCGCAGTGTCCGCTATTTTGCAGCCTCCAGTATCCGGTGCAAGGAGCTTTGGGGGACGCGTTTCAGATGTCCTGGAAGGGTCAGTTGCTTTACGCGTTTTCCCCCATACCCTTGATTCCTCGAGTTCTCAGGAAGATCCGCCAAGACCGAGCTCAAGTCATCTTAATAGCTCCGGATTGGCCGAGAAGGCTGTGGTATTCGGACCTACTCCAACTCTCTCAGTGCCCACCGCTCCGTCTCCCTTGCAGGGTGGACCTCCTCTCGCAGTCGCAGGGGCAGCTTCTACACCCCCACCTCCAGAGCCTGCATCTTCATGCCTGGAGATTGAACGGGGCAATCTGAGTTCCTTTTCTCTCCCTCCAGATGTGGTGGAAGTTATTTTATCAGCCAGGCGACACTCCACCAAGTCAATCTATGCTAATCGCTGGGCTAAATTTACAAGCTGGTGTGGAGAGAATAGTTTAGATCCCTTAAAAGCTGGTTTATCTGACATTTTGTCATTTGCACTCCATCTGGCACAGAGAGGTTGTGCAATTGCCACTGTTAAAGGTTATCTGTCTGCACTATCTGCTTTTCTGAGCCTTCCTGATCAACCACCCTTCTTTAAATCACCAATTGTTTTAAAGTTTCTAAAGGGACTCACTAATAAGTATCCACCCACACCATTCATTATGCCTCAGTGGGACCTTAACTTAGTCTTAACTCTTCTTATGGGGGCCCGTTTGAACCTATGCACTCTTGTTCTTTACGGTTCCTAGTATTCAAAACTGTTTTCCTGGTGGCCATAACATCTGCCAGAAGGGTTAGCGAGCTTCAGGCTCTCACTGTGGAACCCCCATACCTTTCTTTCTTTAAGGACAAAGTGGTGTTAAGGACCAAGGCAGCTTTCCTACCGAAGGTTGTTACACCCTTTCACCTGGGGCAGTCGACTACTCTCTCTTCCTTTTACCCTCCACCTCACCCATCCAGGGAGGAAGAGGGGCTCCACCGGCTGGATCCGCGAAGAGCACTGAGCTTCTACGTCGCCAGGACGAAAGAGTTCAGACAGAATGAACAGCTTTTTGTTGGATACGTGGGGAAGAGGAAAGGTAGAGCGGTCCACAAGAGAACGCTATCCAGGTGGGTCATTCTATGTATTAAGATCTGCTATTCTTTGGCGAAGAGAGATCCACCTGTGGGGCTTCGTGCCCATTCCACCAGAGCCAAAGCGACTTCATCGGCTTTGGCTAGAGGTGTTCCTGAGGCTGACATCTGCAGGGCAGCGACCTGGGCATCCCTCCATACTTTTGCCAAGCATTACTGTTTGGACTCTGAGGTTAGGAGGGATGGCCATTTTGCTCGCTCAGTGCTGCAAGATTTCTTGGTTTGACCATTCGGGCACCCACCACCGGAGGTTATAATGCTTGGGGACTCTATTCTTTAGGTGAGGAATCCACAGGTAGGTGTATCCATCAGAAGAATAAGTTAGTTACCTTCGGTAACGCTTTTTCTGGTGGATACAGTAACTACATGTGGATTCCTCACGGTCCCACCCGCCTCCCCGTTGCCTGACTGGTCAAGCCAAGATCTCTTTGGGTGCCCATCCTTGATCTTGTATTTATATGTATATAGCTGTTTCATGTATATAGTTGTGATGACTGTATATACTTTTCCTTTGCAAGTTAAGATAGTTGAAGAGGACATTTTGGACGTGGATTATACATACATATATATATATATTTCTCTCTCGAATTGAGCATTCATAGCTGTTATTTATAATGAGTTTTATAATAAATGTTCTATTTTCATTCATTCTGTAAATAACCTGTTCGCCTCTATGGCACGTAACAAATGGTGATAACTGACGTCTGCACGTCGATGAGGGCTTCTTATTGCCTGGATGACGTCATGTGGCGTCGCGTGGAGTCTGGCGATTGTGACGTTATCGTCGACGTGCAGAGCTAGAAGAAATTTCCGTCGAGGGCTGGCGCGAGGGGAGAATTCTTTAGGTGAGGAATCCACAGGTAGTTACTGTATCCACCAGAAAAAGCGTTACCGAAGATAAGTAACTTATTCTTCTGTACCCGGACGCCCTGGACAGAGGAGAAGAGGACCAAGGTGTCCCTACGTCCCTGGCACTCGTGAAACCTGAGCCCTCTCATTGATTCGGTCAGACTAGACCCCCAGTCTATACCTGCAGCTTGTTTCTGTGGGCCTCCTCTACCACAACAGCCCCTGGTGACTTTAAACCTGATGGTCCAAACCATCTCTGCACCCGAGCGCCCTGGACTGAGGAGAACAAGACCATGTCCTTGACCATCGCAAGACTTGAACCCCCTCAGTTGGTCACCCGGACTGGACTCTCAGCCCATCCCTGCAGCAAGATTGTGACCGACCCGATCCCCATAGACTTACACGGGCACCCGATGTTAAACTGCACCCGGCTGCCCCTGTGGCGCCTGAGGTGACCTTTTGGTGTGGCCTTGGACCTTGCCCCATACTTAGCCTAAGTCCAGGAGACTGGTCCCGTAAACCACTGTACTATACCTGTATGCAGGGCTTGTTCTTCCTCCAAAGGATAACATTGCCGATAAAATACAGTCAACCTTTGCAAACTCTAAAAATTCATAACTCAAAAAAAGTACTCACCGGATTCTGGTGATCTTAGTATCTAAAAATGTATAAAAGTATGTAAGGTAGATTTGTTAGGTCAAGTGTCTTTTAAACCTTATATTGGTCACTTTCGGCGCAGTATCTGCTCTGAACTCTGGCCATCGTTCCTTTCTCTCTTTCCTCAACACGTTGAGCAGCTTCGCTGAGGGGCATTCATGCTTGCAGGAGATTTTGACTCTGTATGGGATTCAAGTCTGGATAGATCGGGATCTATATCGCTTCCCTCAGGAGTTTTCCCCACACAATTGAATCAATCCCTTCAGGACATGGATAAGAGACTTCCCTGGTGGGAGTGCCACCTGAAGCGGGTAGATCACACCTTCTCTCTTGTTCATATTTCATACTCTAAAATACGCCTCCCAAGATTATAATGATGTGTATGGAAACAAGGCCCATCTTGGAAGAGACACAATAGCCCAGCTACAAAATGCTGACTTTCCACAAATGACTTTCACCCGGAGAGAAACCCTGGACTCCCCAGTATTGGAAGAGGAAGTAAAAGCGGATGTAAAAACCTTCAAACTACCAGGAGCACCCGGGCCAATGGCTTCACCGCAAGGTTCCGTAAAACATTTGTTTAGCTCCTATCTCCACATCAGCCAAACTTTTAAATTCAAACCTTCATGACTGAAAGTCACTCCATCAATGGGTAAAGAAAGCCAGATAATCCTACACTTAGCACCAGGGAAGGCAGCTACGCAGTGTACAGCGATAGACCAATAGCGCTTCTGAATATGGATGTTAAAATAGGTTCTAAAGTAAAAGGTACCAGGCTGGAGCCAACCTTACCATCACTCATTCGGCCTGACCGGTTGGTGTTTGTTCTTAACCATCAGACTCATGATAATGTTAGGGGGGATTGTCCGCCTGGTTGAAAAAACAAAATAAAATTTGATTGCAGCCTTGTTACCATCCCTTGATGCAGAGAAGCTTTTGACCGTGTGGACAGTCGCTTCCTTGTAAACGCTCCTCTGCAATTCGTTCCTGGTCTCACTTTCATTTCAGTTGTCAATCACCAATATCCAGAATCAGTGTAAATGGGAGAGTGTCCTGCCCCTTGGAGGAACACGGCCAGGATGCCCTGTATCTCCCATCTCTTTGTCCTTAGCATCAAACCATTAGAGGAAAGAATGTGATTGGATGGAGAGATAGAGGGGCATCCCTTTTGGAACATCTGAACATAGGATTACTTTGGTTTCCTTAACAGCCCCGGCCACTCCTTTGGCACATCTGAAACAACAAAAGAATTTGAGGCTGTTTTCTGATTTAAAATAAGCACCCACACATCTGAAATACCAAATCTCACACTGACACAAGAGGAGGTGCACGTCCTGAAGTCTTAGGCCCCATTTAAATGGGCAACCAAATATCCAAAATATCTCGGAATACACATCATACCTACCTCGAAAGTTCTGTATAAAGCTAATCTCCCACACCCACTGTCCTGGTTGCAAACTGACAATCGTAGGTGGACTCCATTTTGCCTTTCTCTCTCAGTCTGTTCCCTCAGGGATGCCTTTGCCTCATCCCTGGTGGCCTCATCTCCCCTCTCCTTTCTGTGCTGCCCCTGCAGCCCCCCTCCACCCCCTCCCCCATGAAGCACTTTTCCCACCTCCCAGCTGACTGGACCCCTGGCCTCCCTCCCCTTCTTAATGGCGGCTGCAGCGCTGTGAGAGGGCGACTCCACTGACCTCCTGGCCAGCATCTGTTGCCCTCCTCAGCTCCTCCTGCTGCTGCCTCTGCCTCTGTGAATGAACTGAGAGTCTGCCTGACTCTAACGTTCGAGGCCTTCCTCCGCACCTCATCCCTGGTGCCCTAGTGGCCATGCAACAGTAAGTATCTTCTGTCGATCTGTCTCTCCTTACTCCTGCCTTATACTTCTGCCTTTACCTGTATTTTCCTTGTTCTGTCTCTTTTCCCTTTTCTTTCTGTCCTTAGCTCCCCTCTCCGTCCTGAGCCCCTGCACACCCCCTTCCGCAAAGTGCTTTTCCCACTTCCCAGGTGACTGTACCTCATGCCTCCCTCCCCCTCTTAATGGCATCCTCAGTGGGTGCGCCAAAGGCAAGCCCTTCTTCGCCTAGCGCCAGAAACCCTGAATCTCCAACCAGCCATTCCCTGGCCACCTTCCATTACAACGCCAAGACCCTCCACCGCCTTAACACAGGACGTCTCAGCGCCTGCTGCACCGCATCTCCTAAGGTCACCCACGGACCTTTTTCCTACCGGAACTGCAACCTCAGTTTCAGTCACAGCAGACAACCGGAACACCCCAAACCTGAAACCACTGATGCCCACCACAACCTCATTGTAGGAAGCTGGCTCTGTATATACTATATCAAAATGAGATATAGTGTGAACAGAGTCCAGGGCTTCCCCAACAGGCTTGACAGAGGCAATAATAGATAATTCTAATGCTCTATTTTGTGGTAGTGTGGTCGAGCAGATAGGCTTATCAGAGGGTGGTGTTAAGCATGTGTTGCACACACACAGGCAATAAATGAGAACACACACTCAATGGCTTAACTCCAGGCCAATAGGTTTTTATGTAGGAAAATATTATTTTCTTAATTTATTCTTAGAACCACAAGATTCATTTGGCAGTTAACTACATCAAATGAAAGGTACTTTGCATAGTAGTACTTAGGACTTTGAATAGAATCAATATTGTACACAGTTGTCTTTAAAATGGCAAAAAGCTATTTTAAAAGTGGACACTGCAATTTTCAACAGTTCCTGGGGGAGATAGGTAAAGTACAGTTTCTCAGGTAAGTACCACACTTAGGAGTTCCATCTCTGGAGCATAGGTAGTTCACCATTGGGGGTTCAAGGTAACCCCAAACACCCAGTGTAAGGAAATGCCTCCTTGGCAGGTTACTCCCTAACTTTTTGCCTTTGCTGATGCTAAGTTAGGATTTGAAAGTGTGGTGAGGCCTGCTAACCAGGCCCCAGCACCAGTGTTCTTTCCCTAAACTGTACCTTTGTCTCCACAATTGGCACAACCCTGGCACTCAGTTAAGTCCCTTGTAACTGGTACCCCTGGTACCAAGGGCCCTGATGCCAGGGAAGGTCTCTAAGGGCTGCAGCATGTCTTATGCCACCCTAGGGACCCCTCACTCAGCACATGCACACTGCCTCACAGCTTGTGTGTGCTGGTGGGGAGAAAATGACTAAGTCGACATGGCACTCCCTCAGAGTGTCATGCCAGCCTCACACTGCCTGTGGCATAGGTAAGTCACCCCTCTAGCAGGCCTTAAAGCCCTAAGGCAGGGTGCACTATACCACAGGTGAGGGCATATGTGCATGAGCACTATGCCCCTACAGTGTCTAAGCAAAACCTTAGACCTTGTAAGTGCAGGGTAGCCATAGGAGTATATGGTCTGGGAGTTTGTAAAACACGAACTCCACAGTTCCATAATGGCTACACTGAAAACTGGGAAGTTTGGTATCAAACTTCTCAGCACGATAAATGCACACTGATGCCAGTATGCAATTTATTGTAGCATACACCCAGAGGGCATCTTAGAGATGCCCCCTGAATACCTACCTGACTTCTAGTGTAGGCTGACCAGTTTCTGCCAGCCTGCCACACACCAGACATGTTGCTGGCCCCATGGAGAGAGTGCCGTTGTCTTTCTGTGGCCAGGAACAAACCCTGTACTGGGTGGAGGTGCTTCTCCCCTTCCCTGCAGGAAATGTAACACCGGGCGGTGAGCCTCAAAGGCTCACCCCTTTTGTTACAGCGCCCCAGGGCATCCCAGCTAGTGGAGATGCCTGCCCCTCTGGCCACTGCCCCCACGGAGGAGAAACTGGCCAGTCAGGACAGCCCCTAAGGTGTCCTGAGCTGAGCTGACCTCTGCCTTGAGAAATCCTCCATCTTGAGTTTGGAGGATTCCCCCAATAGGATTAGGGATGTGGCCCCCTCCCCACAGGGAGGAGGCACAAAGAGGGTGTAGCCATCCTCAAGGACAGTAGCCATTGGCTACTGCCCTCCCAGACCTAAACATACCCCTAAATTCAGTATTTAGGGGCTCCCCAGATCCCAGGAAATCAGATTCCTGCAACCTGAAGAAAGAAGAAGGACTGCTGACCTACAAGCCTGCAGAGAAGGAGGAAGACGACAACTGATTTGGCCCCAGCCCTACCGGCCTGTCTCCAACTTCGAAAACCTGCTCCAGCGACGCATCCAGCAGGGACCAGCGACCTCTGAAGCCTCAGAGGACTGCCCTGGACTACAGGACCAAGAAACGCCCGTGAACAGCAGCCCTGTTCAAAACCACCTACTTCTTTGCAACAAAGAAGCAACTTCCAAGGACTTCACGTTTCCCCCTCAGAAGCGTGAGACTCTACACTCTGCACCCGACGCCCCCGGCTCAACCGGCAGAAAACCAGCACCTCCGGGAGGACTCCCCCCGACTGCAAGGCTGTGAGTAACCAGAGACGACCCCCCTAAGCCCCCACAGTGACACCTGCAGAGAGAATCCAGAGGCTCCCCCTTACCAGGAGTGACCCCCAGACGACCCTCTGCCTTGCTCAGGTGGTGGCTGTCCCGAGAAGCCCCCCCCCCACCCCCCCCCCCCGTCCCTGCCTGCACCTCTACAGTGACCCCAGGGTCCCTCCATTGAAACCTATACAAAACCTGATGCCTGCTTTGCACACTGCACCCGGCCGCCCCTGTGCCGCTGAGCGTGTGTTTTGTGTGCCTACTTGTGTCTTTTCCCCCCCCCCCCCAGTGCTCTACAAAAAACCCCCTGGTCTGCCCCCAAGGACGCGGTTACTTACCTGCTGGCAGACTGGAGCCGGAGCACCCCTGTTCTCCATAGGCCCCTATGTTTTTTGGGCACCTCTTTGATCTGCACCTGACCGGCCCTGTGCTGCTGGTGTGGTAACTATGGGGTTACCTTGAACCCCCAACAGTGGGCTGCCTGTGCCCCAGAACTGAGACTTGTAAGTGTTTTACTTACCTCCTAATCTAACCTTTACTTACCTCCAAAACTGTTGATTTTTGCACTGTGTCCACTTTGTAAAAATGTCAATAAGCTATTTTCAAAGTCTGTACATGGTATTTCCCTTCAAAGTTCCTAAAGTATCTAAGTGAAGTGCCTTACATTTAAAGTATTAACTGTAAATCTTGAACCTGTGGTTCTTAAAATAATCTAAGAAAATATATTTTTCAATATAAAAACCTATTGGCCTGAAGTAAGTCTTTGGGTGTGTGTTGCTCATTTATTGCCTGTGTGTGTACAACAAATTCTTAACACTACCCTCTGATAAGCCTACTGCTCGACCACACTACCACAAAATAGAGCATTAGAATTATCTAATTTTGCCACTATCTTACCTCTAAGGGGAACCCTTGGACTCTGTGCACACTATTTCTTACTTTGAAATAGTACATACAGAGCCAACTTCCTACACCCAGCACCAGCAGCTCAGGGCCGGTCACGTGCAGAGTTCAAACAGGAGCCAAAATAACGTGGGCGCCTATGGAGACAGGGGGTACTTCGGTCTGCTTGCAGGTAAGTACCCGTGATGTCAGCGGGCAGACCAGGGGGTTTTGGAGGAGTACTGGAGGGGCCCCAAGTAGGCACAAAAACCACACCCTTAGCGGCACAGGGGCGGCTGGGTGCAGAGTGCCAACAGGGCGTCGGGTTCTCAATAGAACCCTATGGTGAGACCCAGGGGGTCACTTAGGTGCTGCAGGCAGGGCACAGGGGGTCTCTCGGGCAAGCCACCGACTGGGCAAGAGTGAGGGCCGCCTGCTGGTTGTTGCTGCACCAGTGGTCGGATTCTCTTCTCTTGAGCCTGGGGGCTGCGGGTGCAGTGCCTCTCCAGGCGTCGGATATCTTCGTCCCGGGCAGTCGCGGTCAGGGGGGTCCTTGGGATTCCCTCTGCAGATGTCATCGTGGGGGTGCAGAGAGGTCAGCCCAGAGTGGACACGTCGGTGGAGTCACCTGGGGTCATCCCTGGCTATTTGGTTTCTCTGGACATGGGCTGGGGGCATCGGGTGCAGAGTAGTTGGACTCGCGCTTCTGGAGTGAGGTGAGAATCCCTTTAAAGTTGGTTTCTTGGTCTTCTTTTTGGACAGGTCCGCTGTCCACAGGAGTTTCTTGGTCATCAGTGCTGCAGGCAGTTCCCTGGAGGCTTTTCAGGGGTCGCTGGTCCTGCAGGGCGCGTTTCTTCTTTTCTTGCAGATTTCCAAAGCAGGAGACTGGCTGGTAGGGCTAGGTCCGAGTCAGTTGTTGTCTCCTCTTCTCTGGGGGTTTTTCAGCTCAGCAGTCCTTCTTTTTTCTTGAGGTCACCTGGAATCTGAAGAGCTGGGTTCAGGGTCGCCCTTAAATACTAAATTTAGGGGTGTGTTAGAGGTTAGAGGGCAGTAGCCAATGGCTACTCTCCCTGAGGGTGGCTACACCCTCCTCATGCCCACTCCCCCTGGGGAGGGGGCACATCCCTATCCTTGTTGGTCCTAATCCTCTAAAGCAAGATGGAGGATTTCTCAAGGATGGTGTCACTTCAGCTCTGGACACCATAGGGGTGGTCCTGGCTGAGGGGGTGACTCCTCCTTATGTTTCTCATTATCCCTCTGGACTTGCCGCCAAAAGTGGGGGTTCATCTGGGGGGGGGGGGAAGGGGGAGTGGGGCGGGCATCTCCACTAGTTGGAGTGCCCTGGGGTACTGTAACACCAGGCTTGAGCCTTTGAGGCTCACCGCCAGGTGTTACAGTTCCTGCAGGGAGAGGTGTGAAGCACCTCCACCCAGGACAGGCATTGTTTCTGACCACAGAGTGCACAAAGGCACTCTTCCACATGTGGTCAGAAACTCGTCTGGATGTGGCAGGCTGGCACAGACCGGTCAGCCTTGCACTAGCAGTTGGGCTAACGTACAGGGGGCATCTCTAAGATGCCCTCTGTGTGCATTTTTCAATAAATCCCACACTGGCATCAGTGTGGGTTTATTGTGCTGAGAAGTTTAATACCAAACTTTCCACTATTTAGTGTAGCCATTATGGTGCTGTGGAGTTTGTAATGCCAGACTCCTAGATCATATACTCAGTATGGCTACACTACACTTACAATGTCTAAGTTGACTTAGACACTGTAGGGGCATAGTGCTCGTGCAGCTATGCCCTCGCCTGTGGTATAGTGCACCCTGCCTTAGGGCTGTAAGGCCTGCTTGAGGAGTGACTTACCTATGACACAGGAAGTGGTTTGTGGGCATGGAACTCTGAGGGGAGTGCCATGTCAACTTTGTCTTTTCCCCCCAATAGTACACACAAGCTGTGAGGCAGTGTGCATGTGTTGAGTGAGAGGTCCTCTGGTGGCATAATACATGCTGCAGCCCTTAGGGACCTTCCCTGGCCACAGGGCCCTTGGTAGCAGGAGTACCTTTTACAAGGGACTTCACTGCGTGCCAGGGCTGTGCCAATTGTGGAAACAAAGGTACAGTTTTAGGGAAAGAACACTAGCGCTGGGGCCTGGTTAGCAGGGTCCCAGCACACTTTCCATCAAAGCTGGCATCAACACTAGGCAATAAATGGGGGGTATCCATGCCAACAGTGGCATTTTCCTACATTCATCAACTGCCTCGTTCTGAATATACATTCCTTCCATAAGCACTCCACTGAACTCTGAGACCTGATCGACTCTGCCTATCCAGACATCGCCTTCCTAACCGAGACCTGGACCAACCCTACCTCTGGACGGGACATCGCCATCGCAATCCTGAACGGCCACAACTTCCTAAGGAAGTATCAACACTCCGTCCGGGCGGGGGACTGGCCATTGTACACAAGTCCTCATTCCGCATCACGGTCAACACGGAGGAACACTGCACCACAATGGAACACCTACACTTCCTGATCCACGCCACTCACAACTCCTCCCTCCGAGGCACCCGTCTACAGACCGCCTGGCCCTGCCCAGCCTTCATTGAAGCCATGGTAGACATCGCCAGCCCCCACGCCATGACGTCCACCGAATACCTCCTCCTGTGTGACTTGAATTGCCACCTCTAGGACCGCAATGACCGAAACACCACTTCCCTACTTGACAATCTCGCCACCCTTGGTCTCAGGCAACAGATCACCACGCCCAGGCACGCCGCAGGACACACACTAGACCCCATATTTACCTCAATCAACCGGATCACCATCAAGTATACCTCCACCCCGGACTGGACCGACCATAACTGCATACACTTCGCCATCACTGCACCCAACGGCCGCCTCCGTGTCCCCAGGGCACCCCACAGGAAATGGAACGGATTCACCGACAAGCAGCTCACCACGACCCTCGCCAAATCACCCCCGCCCACCTCCGATGAAACCAGCGCCGCAGCATGCATCCTCAACTTCTGGATCACCGAATGCGGCAACTCCTTAGCCCCCCCCCCCTCCGATAAACTTCAGTCAAGCGCACCCCAAAAAAGCCAGCAGGTTCACCACTGAACTCCAAGAATCCAAACGCACCTGCAGGCGCCTAGGGAAGAAATGGAGGAGCAGCAAAACCAGCAAAGACCTCACCTCCTTCAGAGCCCCATTGCCACTCACCACCAACGAATCAATCATGCAAAAAAGCCACACTCCGTGAACGCATCAACGCCTCCCCCTACCACATGAAAGAACTCTTCATGGTAATCAGCAAATTCACCAATCCTTCCTCGGAAACCACCAACATCCCCCTGTTGCAAGACCTCTGCGACAAACTGGCCACTTTCTTCCACAGCAAGATTAAGGACATCTGTGACCGCTTTCTCCTGCAGAACCTTCCCAGCGTCGGAAGCTACGACCGGCCCAGCCCCCCAGAACCCACCCAAACCGTCCACAGCTGGTCCACTCTCACTACAGAGGAGACCAAAATCATCATGAACACCATTCACTCTGGAGCTCCAGCAGACCCCTGTCCTCACCACATCAACAACAGAGCCAGTGCATCCATCGCACCAGAACTTTGCAAAACGCTGAACTGCTCCATCAAAACAGCCACCTTCCCGAAGATTGGGAACACGCCGAAGTCCTCCACCTCCTGATAAACCCACAGCCGACCCATCAGAGCTCAAGAATTTCTGACCCATCTCGCTGCTACCCTACTCAGGCAAAGTCCTGGAAAAATCCATGAACTCACCACTGTGACAATTCCTCGAGGACAACAAGTCTCAGTACGAATCTGTCTGGATTCCGCAACAACCAGAGCACGCAGACAGCTCTTCTTGCAGCCACGGACGACATCCGCAAACTTCTCGACCACAGACACACCGCAGCACTCATACTCATACCTTGTGCGCCAGACTCCACGACGCAGGAATCAGTGGAAAAGCCCTGCAATGGGTCCACTCCCTCCTCACCGGAAGAACACAGAGTCAGCCTCCCACCCTCCATATCCAAACCAACAGAAGTCAGCTGCGGAGTCCCTCAGGGATCCCCCCAGAGCCCAACGCTCTTCAGTGTATACATGGCCCCGCTTGCAGCCATCGAGGCCACAAAATGAACATCCTGTCACACGCTGATGATACAACTCATATCCCTCACTGAAGACCCGGACAAAGCTCAGAGGAACTTTCGCACCAGGATGAAAGCCGTCGACGCCTGGATGAGGGAGAGCTGCCTCAGGCTCAACTCAGACAAGACCGAGCTCATCATATTTGGAAACTCCAACTCTGTCTGGGACAACTCCTGGTGGCCCACATTGCTCTGAGCAGCAGCTACTCGGACTGACCATGCCCACAACCTAGGAATCATCCTCGACTCTTCCCTATCAATGACCCGACAAGTGAACGCAGTCACCTCTTCCTGCTGACACACGCTCCTCCAACTCCGCAAAATCTTCAAATGGATCACTTTCTACTGCTGCAAAATAATCAACCACTCATTAGTCACAAGCAAGCACCACAGCAAAGAACATCAGAAAACTACAACTCTTCTAAAACGCTGCCACCAGACTCGTCCTGAACCTCCCCACGAAGAACACATCTCCCAAAACCTGAGGAACCTCGATTGGCTCCCAAGTAGAGAAGCGAATCAAATTCAAACTACTCACCCACACCTACAAGGCTCTTCACAACATCAGACCAGCCTACCTGAACCATCACATCTCTTTCCATAAACCCACCAGACCCCTCCGCTCCACCCAGCAGGCGCTAGCGACCATCTCACGCATGCGGAAAACCACTGCCGGCAGAAGATCTTTCCCATACCTCGCAGCTAAGAGCTGGAACAACCTGCCCACGCAACTGAGACAAAGCCCATTACTCACCATGTACAGGAAGAACCTCAAAACATGGCTCTTCGAATGAGGCCCAGACCCACCACCAACGCCTTACGGGTGAGTAGCCGCGCTTCAAAAAAACTGATTGATTCATTTGATTCTTGAATGAGACAGATTAACACAATCAAAATGTTGATTTGATTCTTGAATAGGACTGATTAACAAAATCAAAATTAATGTTTTTCTGAGGGTTCTGTATGTATGTGTATAATACATACATATATATATATATATATATATATATATATAACTATAACTCATCCTTAAGGTGATTATAACTTGCGCCCCTGCCATGTACAGTCCCTGATCAATAATTTTACTGCAGACGATACAGTGACATTATCAATGATGTTATCAAAGATGTCATGAGCGCTGTAATTTGTGCGGTAATTAGCAGTGCATGGCGAGGGCGTAAGTTATAGTTACCTTAGGGCACGAGTTATAGTTACTTGCGATAACTATAACTCGCACCCTCGCCAGTCACTGCTAATTACCCACAAATTACGGAAATCATGCCATCTTTCATAACATCATTGATAATATCAATTTAATATTTGCAGTAACATTTTTGTTGAAAAAAACTGTGCAAGGCGGGCCGCTAGTTTTTGTACGTTTAAAATGTGAGCCTAACTATAACATCCCTTTAACCTTTGTTTTCTTAAGTAAAAATTAAAATATATATATATATATATATTTATTTTAGCTTTTCTGGTCCTGTTTGTAGGAAGCTGGCCTTGTGTGTGGTGAGCACCTATGGTGTTATCACCTTGTACCAGGTATCCCCTATTGGTGAAGTGTAGTCAGTGTCTAGGAAGCCAGGGCTCTCTAGAGGTAGCTGTGGATGAGCAGCCAAGACTTATCCAGGAGACATGCAAAGCTCTTGCAATACCACTGTAGTCACACGGCACCTACACACATGAAAGAATACACTCAGTGTTACAAAAATAAAAGTACTTTATTATACTAACACACATACTAAAATACCAAATAGGCAATACTCCAATAGGAGGTGTTGCCTCCCTCTCCCAAAGAAATCCTTTGTTCTGCCTTCCTTTGCTTGAGCTGGTCAAGAAGCTGGTCTGTATTGGCCAGAAAAGCGGACTAAGACGCTAGTGTGGCGATAGAGGCAGGACGTGGGATCTACGTTTGGTGGACCTTACCTCCTAATCTAACTGTGATTCCTCCTATCATGAAATTATCTTTCCTGCAGGGCCCATGTACGCCAACATGTGCATTCCCTCCGGTGACCACCGTCCACTTACAGCATCTGCCCCAGGTGGAGTCAAGTAGAATAGACCCACTTGATTTGTTTTTCTCTGCTTGTTATTGTGCCACCAGGATGTATATTCTCAAAGAATGAGGTTTAAAAACCTATGTGATTTACATTTTCAATCTGTTATTATTCCCAGACAACAAATTACTCAAGTACTCATGTCAACATGGTGGCCATTGACATACTTCACTTTGTTGATCCATTCAAGCCACTACCCTCATTACAGGAGTGGCAGTTTAGAGTAAGGTACTTACCACAGCTAGTAACTATTGCTACACGCAGTTTCGCATTTAAACAGTGTGGTAAAGATGCCATACTCTGAGTTCTACCTCAAATAATGATTACTTTACAAGTAGAATTGTTGCCTTCTGCACTGAACTCTGAATGCATATGAATCTGACACACACTTCCCCCAGTAAACCTCCAGATGCTTTGATCTGCTTGGGTGTCCACTGGCAATATTGTGGGGACAGCTTTATGCATAGTGATGGGAATGTAACCACCCTGCTCATAATCTGGGCATGTATGTCCGAAAATAAAAATAACCCTTGTAGGTTATATCTTATATCTGCTTAGTTCCACAGCGCGAAGAACGTGTGTTGATGACGTGTTAATCCATTATTCCTGAATGTAAGGTCAGGGATGACCATCTGTGCAGGTGGCAGTAATGCAAGGCGTGGTGGAAGCCAACACCTCTTCTGTATCGATGGAAGCTTTGTTGGCTCTAAGCACCTAGGGAGCTGAGGGGTTAAGAGACTCACCACAGATTGAGACAAGATCTCTTCCTGGTTGTATGATCTCCACGTTCCCTGGAGACTGTTCTCCATCCTCTCAATCGCAAGAAAACACTTTCTATATTTTTAACTTGTAAAATCCAATTCTCCGCACAGATGAAATTAATTTAATCTACGCAAATGTGTAAGTAAAATTTTCACAGGTTACAAAAAAAGGGCTATTGTGAGAACGGCTTTATTAGTGTAAACGTAGCTCTATACTTCATTACATAGAATTATTGTAGTTGTGAGATGTGCGCAAATTATATTACTTGGGAGCGGCTGGAATATATTGAAAGTCCACTGATCAGGCTTTCTGCAGTTGGGTTACACACTTTAAGCAACACCAATATGTAAACTAGATCGAGATATACTAATAATTATGGCAGAATATAACACCCGCTGATGACGCGGGCTGAAAATCAATTCTAAAATTAGTGCAATATGATACCAAGGTCTGTGCGTTTTTAAACTGTTTTGCTTTCATCGTATAATCCGAGATGGAGGGTCTGCCGAGTTCTAAATCGGGCCCAAAGTCGCCACGGTGGTCACATTGTAGTGGAAACTACATAAGTGGATTTAGTATTGGAGAGGGAAGGCTACATCTAATGTGAGGTGATCATTCCTAAATGCACGAGACTGCTGCAGGCTTCCCAAAGTATTTATGAACTAATCTCTGAAGCTGCTAAATTGCCAGGTAACTTCAAACATAAACATGTCCGAGGAGGATTGATCAGTTAATTGTTACCACAATCCTAGAATTAAATATTCCTTAGCACTGCCTACTAACATCCTTCTTACCCGACTTCTCCTTGTGTCGTGCCTTGAATGAGAAGCCTTCTCGCAGTGCTAGAGCAGGATGGCCATGTATTTGTTCATCATTTCAGTTCATACATCACTTCCTTTCTTCTAGAACACTTCATAGTGAGGTAGTAAAAAGGAGACAGGTGTCATATTCACAGTAGCAAGAAAATCCCAATTAAATAAAACTATAAAATTCACCAGTATACAGAAAACATGTACAAAGAGCCTGAATATCACAGGTAGAAATCTATGTAAACTTACCTAAGAACATGCTGTGTTCCACCTTCTGACTTGAACTTAGTTTTCTTTCACAAGCTTCATATCACAATGTGAAAGTCATGTCTTCCTTATGTGGACTCTGCCAGGCTGTGAAACCTAAATGCTGTCATCTTCTTTTCTGTCCAGCAGCTGAAGAAAGAAGGAGCGTGAAAATGAAAGCCAACTCCTCTGCCGGAGACACTGAGAGAACAGCATACAGAAGAGCCAGAGTAAAGGATGTGAAGAAGGCAGAGAAAGGAGCTCCCTCCAGAGGTTATGTGTGGTCAGAAGGTAACGAAGAACCGAGAGCGGACACGGTGACTCAGTGTGACAACATTTACCTGCTTCCAGAACATTGCAAAATCGAACCCGGGACTTCCACCATTCAGAGCTCTGGTCAAAACAAAGATTTTGAATGCAGTCTGTGGAACACAAACCTTGCAGTGCAACCAAACGCACAGATTAGTGTTGTGCCACACGTATTCCCTGAACCAGAGTCATCTTTCAAAACAAAGTGGAAACTTACCAGGCATGAGAGGGCAGCTTTGTTAGAGAGGCCTTTCATTTGTACAGTTTGTGGCAACAGCTTCAGCCGGCGGCACCATCTTACACAACACCAAAGAACTCACACAGGAGAGAGACCATATCAGTGTACTGATTGCAAGAAACGGTTCAGTATGAAAGGAAACCTCAATAGGCACCGGATAATGCACATGGTGGCGTACCAAAAACATCAACCTCAAGGCTCGATCTATGTAAAGATGCCAAAGAAGCCTACCTTAAGATGCCACTCCCCAGAAGAGACCAAAGAAACCTGCCTCAATGCACCGCCTCTCTGAAGATGAGAAAGACGCAGCCTGAAGGCACCATTCCTGTGAAGATGAGAAGCCTGAAGCTACCATCCCTGTGAAGACGAGAAAAATGCCACCCTCAAGGCACCATCCGTGTGAAGACCAGAAAGACGCCAGCCTTGAAGGCACCATCCCTGTGAAGACGAGAAAAATGCCAGCCTGAAGGCACCATCCCTGTGAAGACCAGAAAGACGCCAGCCTTGAAGGCACCATCCCTGTGAAGACGAGAAAAATGCCAGCCTGAAGGCACCATCCCTGTGAAGATGAGACGCCAGCCTGAAGCCACCATCCCTGTGAAGACAAGAAAAATGCCACCCTCAAGGCACCATCCCTGTGAAGACGAGAACGACGCCAGCCTGAAGGCACCATCCCTGTGGAGACCAGAAAGACGCCAGCCTTGAAGGCACCATCCTTGTGGAGACGACAAAGACGCTAGCCTGAAATCACCATCCCTGTGAAGACTAGAAAGATGCCAGCTTCAAGGCATAATCCCTGTGAAGACGAGAAACACACCAGCCTTGAAGGCACCATCCCTGTGAAGATGAGAAACACGCCAGCCTTGAAGGCACCAACCCTGTGAAGATAAGAAACATGCTAGCCTGAAGTCACCATCCCTGTGAAGACAAGAAAGTTGCCAGCTTCAAGGCACCACCATCTGTGAAGACAAGAAAGATGCCAGCTTCAAGACACTATCCCTGTGAAGACGAGAAAGATGCCAGCTTCAAGGCACCATCCCTGTGAAGACCAGAAAGATGCCAGCCCGAAAGCACCATCCCTGTGAAGACAAGAAACACGCCAGCCTTGAAGGCCCCATCCCTGTGAAGACGAGAAAGACGCTAGCCTGAAGGCACCATCCCTGTGAAGACGAGAAAGATACCAGCCTGAAGGCACCATCCCTGTGAAGACAAGAAAGATGCCAGCTTCAAGGCACCATCCCTGTGAAGACGAGAAAGACGCCAGCTTCAAGGCACCATCCTTGTGAAGACGAGAAAGATGCCAGCTTCAAGGCACCATCCCTGTGAAGACGAGAAAGACGCCAGCTTCAAGGCACCATCCCTGTGAAGACAAGAAAGACGCCAGCTTCAAGGCACCATCCCTGTGAAGACGAGAAAGACGCCAGCTTCAAGGCACCATCCCTGTGAAGACGAGAAAGACGCCAGCTTCAAGGCACCATCCCTGTGAAGACGAGAAAGACGCCAGCTTCAAGGCACCATCCCTGTGAAGACGAGAAAGACGCCAGCTTCAAGGCACCATCCCTGTGAAGACGAGAAAGACGCCAGCTTCAAGGCACCATCCCTGTGAAGACGAGAAAGACGCCAGCTTCAAGGCACCATCCCTGTGAAGACGAGAAAGACGCCGGCTCCAAGGCACCATCCCTGTGAAGACGAGAAAGACGCCGTCTCCAAGGCACCATCCCTGTGAAGATGAGAAAGATGCCAGCATAAAGGCACAATCCCTGTGAAGACGAGAACAAAGCCAGCCTGAAGAGACCATCCCTGTGAAGATGATAAAGACGCCAGACTGAAGGCACCATCCCTGGGAAGACGAGACAGACGCCAGCTTCAAGGCACCATCCCTGTGAAGACGAGAAAGACGCCAGCTTCAAGGCACCATCCCTGTGAAGACGAGAAAGACGCCAGCTTCAAGGCACCATCCCTGTGAAGACGGGAAAGACGCCAGCTTCAAGGCACCATCCCTGTGAAGACGAGAAAGACGCCGGCTCCAAGGCACCATCCCTGTGAAGACGAGAAAGACGCCGGCTCCAAGGCACCATCCCTGTGAAGATGAGAAAGATGCCAGCATAAAGGCACAATCCCTGTGAAGACGAGAACAAAGCCAGCCTGAAGAGACCATCCCTGTGAAGATGATAAAGATGCTAGACTGAAGGCACCATCCCTGGGAAGACGAGACAGACGCAGCCTGAAGGACGCAGCCTCAGAGCACCATCCCTGTGACGATGCAAAAGAAGCCTGCATCAAGGTGTTTTCCTTGTGGAGATGAGAGAGGCCATCCTCAAGTGTCTATTACTGCAGGGATTACATCTTGAGAAATTAATCCAGTAGCTTACAATATAAATTACATTCATGTGAAAAGTTTTTTTATTTTTTTTATTTTAAATAGAAAACTATTCCTTACAAAGGTGAACAGAAGTAGAATAGTCACATGTCACTGCCTTAAGAAAGATTTCAGGAAGTAATCATGTTAGCTGACCCACAAAATCCTGAAAGTAGGACTCCCACACGAACTTGAAGTGAATTTGAAAATCTGTCATGGGTATCTTTATCCTGTGTCTTGACTCTGCTTGGATTCTTTAATGTTATGACTTGTGTAAAGTGTTTTCTGGCACAAACCTGGAGAAGGGGGATCTGATCCCGTACGTAATGTAAACATTGCTTTAATAAGAATATATTAATGTTTTATTTATCAAAACGTGTTCAGACAGAAGCCCTTTACTCACATGGCCATTCAGAAGGTGTCATGTGGAAGTGAGACTTCCTTGTAGCTTTATGTCTGACAGACAATCCCTCAATGAAAACACAAGAATCCTTTACATAACTGCAATTTTCTTCTATTTACCTGATCAATAATATCCTAATGCCGTTCCTCTTTGGCAACAGACTGACTCCTCGTGTGTGAGGTTTCAGAAAGCTGGTGTCCTGTGAGGTTCACACTTCACGTGATTGCTGCAGTGGACGCCTCCTGTGCAGTGCGGGGTCTTGGGGTGCTCATCCGATCACGGGGGTGTTCTTGGTGGCTGGTAATGTGTGTGGTATGGCATGGATTTCATGGTCTAAGTTTAGCATCATTCAGTCACTCTGTATGCCTTGAACTCTGTGCTTTGGTGCCTGGTAACATCGAGTGACGCTTACGGCGAGTACATCCCTCCAAATACAGTGCCTGAGCGGCTGGGTATGGCAGATGGTGTAGCAATGAATGGGCTGGAAGGCTGTAGTTTGGAGTAAGTGACCTGTTGATTTCCATAGATCTCCAAATGAAAGCCCAGGACACATCATGTGTCTTCGCAGTTAGCTGCATCTGGGGCTGTTGAAAGCTCTCTTGACATCATGAGCTTAGCGTTTATCTCTCAGTTGCTTTCCAGCTAGGTTTAACTTGTACAGATACATTACATAAAGCACATTGATCAGCCGGTTCACACGCAGCGTGCTACCCATCAAGATCAGGGTAAAGAGATTTTTTGTTTTAACTTTATTTTGATTTGTTTCCAGTCAAACATAAAGCTTAGTATGACATATGGTACATTGGCATGAGCGTGAATCCAGTTATACAGGTTGTACAGACAGTGTGAAACCAATAAATCTACAGTCCGTTAGTTTAAAAAAATAAAATAAAAAAAGTTGAATATTCTTTAGAAGAAATTATGTAAGAGGTAGGATGTACAAACAGCTCGACAGTATAAACAAAGGAGTGAAGGCATGGTTGTAGGAGGCTGGCCTGGTGTGTGGTGGGTTCCCACGGTACTTACACCAGGTCCAGGTATCCCCTCTCATTGAAGTATAGGCAGTGTCTAGAAGCCAGGGCTCTCTAGAGGTAGCTGTGGATGAGCAGCCGAGGCTTATCTAGGAGACATGCAAAGCTCATGCAATACCACTGTAGTCACACAGCACTTACACACATAAAAGGAAGCACACAGTGTTATAAAATAAAGGTACTTTATTTTAGGGACACAATACCAAAATTACTAAAAAGGCAATACTCTTTTAGGAGGTAAGTAAACACGCTAAGTATATACACTAGTAATCAGAAATAGGCATAGAAAAGTATAGAAAACAGTGCAAATGTAGATAAACAATAGTGACCATGGGGGAACTCAAACCATATACCAAAAAAATTTAATGCGAACTCAGGGGCCCAACCTAGGTAAGTAGAATGTGTAGAGGGGAGCTGGGGGTACCAGAAAACCACAGTCTGGTCGACGGTGAGGAAGAACAGGCCAGCACTGCAGCCCTGGAGCTAGAGAAGAGTTCCTGTTGGGTGCAGAAGTCGTCACACGCTGGAAGGAAGATTGCAGACGTGTGTCGGTGCAGGAATTCCACCAACAAGCCTTGGCACAGGCAAACTCGCGGTTAGTGGAAAAAGGGTGCTGCCGGGGACCTGCAAGGCCCAGGAGGACTCAACCCAGGAGGCTGAGTCACAGGGGGCCCTCAGCATCGCAGAAGGCCCACCGAACCAGAGGCAGCACCCACAGGAGTCCCACAGGAGCGCGCAGAAGAAGCCCACACAGCACTAAAAAAGGGGATCCCACGCCACAGGAGAACCACGCAGAAGGCTGTGCTTCCCAGTAAAGAGTGCTGGGGGGTGGGAGTTGCCCGTAGCCGTAAGATCCCTTGGAGGGGATGCCAACAGGCCTTGGCAGCTGCAAGAGACGCGGTGCACGGGGGTACTGTCTTGCATGGGAGGACAAAGGCTTACCTCCACCAAAGTTGGACAGCTGGTAGAGAGGACCAAGGGGCCCCCTCCAGACCACCACCCATGATGCAGGATCCACATAGCTCAGCAGGAGAGGGGATCCACTCAGCGGGTCGTCGTTGCAGTAAGTGCCTGCAGATGCAGGGGAGTGACTCCAAGGGAGATTCCTTCTTTCTTCTTTTGTAGGCTGAAGAGTTGTTGTCTTTGAGGATGCATGGCCGGGGACGTTTTGCAAAGCTGGCAGGGGCTGTGGAAACTTGCAAGCCGAATCTGAGGACCCACCCCAGAGGAAGACCCTATATAGCCCTGAAAGGGGATCTGGTCACCTTACCAGGTAAGCACCTATCAGGAAGGGGCTCTGACATCACCTGCATGGCTTGGCCACTCAGATGCTCCCAGAGTTCCCTGCAACCTTGGAAACAAGATGGCAGAACCCAGGGACCCTGTGGAGGAGCTCTGAGCACCACCCCTGGGGTGGTGATGGACAGAGGAGTGGTCAGTCCCCTTTCTATTGTCCAGTTTCGTGCCAGAGCAGGGACTGGGGGTCCCTGAACCGGTGTGGACTGGTTTATACACAGAGGGCACCAAAAGTGCCCTTCAAATTACACCAGTGGCTTAAGGAGGCTACCCCTCCCAAGCCAGTCACACCTATTTCCAAAGGCAGAGGGTGTTACCTTCCTCTCACAAAGACAATCCTTTGTTCGGCCTTCCCGGGCTTGATCAGATCAAGCAGTAGGAGGGCAGAAACCTGTCTGATGGGTGGCAGCAACTTGGGATGCCTGGAAAACCTTGTAAGACTGGTGGTAGCAATGCTGGGGTCCTCTAAGGAGCCCCCAGAGTGCATAGAATCATACTTCCAATACTTGCAACAGTATTGGGGTATGATTCTGACATGTTTGATATACCAAACATGCCCAGGTTCGGAGTTACCATTATGTAGATGGACATAGGTCGTGACCTATGTCCAATACACGCATAAAATGGCATCCCTGCACTCAGAAAATCCAGGAAAATGGGTCTGGGGTTTGCGGGGGTGCCCTCACACACAGGTACCTGCACCCTGCCGTCTGGGCTGAGAGGGCCTATATAGGGGTGACTTACAGTCATCTGGTGCAGTGACCTGTAGTGAAAATGGATTTATGCACCAGTTTCACACAGACTGCAATGGCAGGCCTGCAGAACCCTTTGCATGGGCTCCCAATGGGTGGCAGAATAACTGCTGCAACCCAAAGGGATCCTCTGGTACCCCAATGCCCTGGGTACCTTGGAACCATGTACTAGGGACTTACATGGGGGGGGCTAGTATGCCAATTGTGGGAAGAAAAAGGTTCTAGCAACCATGTTTAAAGGAAAGAGCATAATCACTGATGTCCTGGTTAGCAAGATCCCAGATAACACAGTCAAACACACTGACAAACAGGCTACAAAGTGGGGGTAACCATGCCAGAAAGAGGCCACTTACCTACAATGGTGAATAAGTGTTCTTACAAAGGATGAGAAAGGAGAGTCTGAGGTCAAGAAAGCAGATATATTGAATAATAAGAAAAGAGAGTTAAACAAGCAATTAAGCACACCAAAACTCTGCCTGTGCAGGTTGGCAAAAATGGCACTTCCCTTTCCCTTGCAGGACAGCTAAGAAGCGCTCCCTGGGGGCTCTAGGAGGATTTGTGGCTTAAATAAACTTGCAGTTGGAAAATAGCCTCAGAGATTATTCAAACTTCCAAACCTAAGCTAAGAGAGAAGATTGAAATTGAGTCAAAACCATCAACTCTCTCTTTTACTCGACCCCAGAAGGGACCAGCCACAAAAGCACATCATGGAGTCTGGATCTACAAAATCTCATCCCACAGCTACAGTTCAGTCCTTACGTGATGTGTACGTGGTTGCGTTTAGGGCTCTTCCAAGGAATAATCGACATAACTAGCAAGGATTGATGTATTGGAACATACAAACCACTGAGTGGGTCCATACTGTTGAGGATTAGCATTTTGGGCTGCAGCTTTCTCCCTGTACCTATCGCAGCGCTCATGCTGACAGGTCAAAGGTCACTAGGAAGAAAGAAACTGGCGATGAAGGTAAAGGGATTCTAAAGAAGCTAATAGTGGTTCTGGGAAATCCGGGTTCCAGAATCCTAAACATGATCCATGGTGAAATGGCCCCATGTTATGTGTCCTGTAGTGGTTGTTATCTCCAAGGCAGGTAGGATGTTTGAATATTTTGGAGCTGAGCTGCCAGAGGATGGGAGTGATTTTTATAGAGATGAGATCCATAGTCTCACATTTCAGAAACAGGATTATTTGCTGTACAATAACTTCCAAAGACTGTCCCACCTGAGGTGCCAAAGCAGGCTACCACCACAGCTTACAGTCCTCGAACCGTACTAAACTTACTTGTAATGTGACGTCACAGCAGTGCCTTTTCTGGTTGAGCAGTTTCAGACTCATTATACTACAAGATGTATGTGCCGCTCATGACCTCATTCCTATATGAGCGTGTCCAATGACCATCAACAGAGGGTAAAAGGGGACCCCCCTGAGAGGCACTAGTGATAACCTTTGACTCCTAATTTAGTGATACTGGAGGTAGAGCTACATTACAGTATCCGAGTGAGGCAGTGGATTCCTCTCCACTGGAGGCTAGGGGCCTGATTATGATTTTCGTGGTCGGACCGCTGCCATGGTCGGAAGGATGCCGGCGGCCTTCCCACTGCTGTTTCACAACACTACTGCTGGGCTGGCGGTAGTGTCTGCGGCGGTGTCACCGCAGCTGCATGCCTGGAGCACATGCTGCCGCAGTGCAGCTCCAGATGCGCCTCGGGTGCACTGTTGCGTGCACAGTGTTGCGAGTGGCAGCAGTCTGCACCGGCAGTGCAGGCATAGGGGGCACAACATGTGCCCTCAGCTGCTCAGCCCAATGGGCAGAATCGTCCTGGGCCCTGTGTGCGGCCAATTCCCTGCCTTTCCATAGAGCTTTCTATGGCCGGGGTCCCACCTTCAAAAGCTTGGCGGAAAGGCAGGTTGTGAGCACAGGGCGCAGTCATCAGCCCCACCACAACTGACCACAGCTTTTCCCACTGCCGCCGCCATGGGATCAAAGATCCTTGCGTTTGCAGCGGTCTTCTGGCCACCCCCGCGGGTACGGCATTCCCAGGACCGCGGTACTCGTAATCGGGGCCTAAGTTGGAGCTAGCAAGAGCCCAAAAGCTAATGTTTGTTTTCCTCACAGCAAAGAGTGAAGAAGCCATAAATGGTTCTTTTAGGCCAAGTTGAGGTTTCTCATAGTAGCAAAAGAAATAAAATATTGAGTTGTCACCTCAAGTAGCAGAATTACGTCTATTTAAACAAATGGTTTAATAAACTATGCTTTACGTACAGTGCATAATTGTATACATGTTTATTTAAAAGTCCTCACTCCTCCTCAGGGCCAGTAAAAACCTACCCACCGCACAGGTTACGCCCAGAAATGTCATGTCTTATACAAGTCTTAGGGGGTCATTCCGACCCTGGCGGTAAAAACCGCCAGGGCCGTGACCGACAGAAAGCACCGCCAACAGGCTGCCGGTGCTTTCCTGTCCATTCTGACCGCAGCGGTAAAGCCGCGGTCAGAAAAGGGGATCCGGCGGTTTCCCGCCGGATTTCCCCTGGCTGGGCTGAACCTCCATGGCGGCGCTGCAAGCAGCGCCGCCATGGGGATTCCGATCCCGTTCCCGCAAGCCTGTTCCTGGTGGTTTTTACCGCCAGGAACAGGATGGTGGGAACGGGTGTCGTGGGGGCCCCTGCACTGCTCATGCCACTGGCATGGGCAGTGCAGGGGTCCCCTAACAGGGCCCCAGCATGATTTTCACTGTCTGCATAGCAGACAGTGAAAATCTCGACGGGTGCAACTGCACCCGTCGCACCCCTGCAACACCGCCGGCTCCATTCGGAGCCGGCTTCTGTGTTGCAGGGCCTCCTTTCCCGCTGGGCGGGCGGGTGCTCCCTGGGCGGGCGCCTGCCGGCCCAGCGGAAAAGCCAGAATGGCCTCCGTGGTCTTTTGACCGCGGAGCGGCCAAATGATGGTAACCGCATGGCGGGCGGTGGCCCGCCGCGGTCAGAATGACCGCCTTAGTGTCTTGGCCCTTATCAAAATTTCATATTTCATAAAAATAGGTTTTAAAAAACATGTCTTAAAGATAGACAGTGTAAACAATCCATTAAAATGTGAACTGGAGAATGGTGCATTCCTAACCCACAATTACAGATCCGTTCCTCCATCTCTCCCACACACCCTGAATAAACTGGATTTAATCCCACTCAAAATCTTAGAACTCAAATGCTTTACTGGGTTGTGTAATTTAGAAAGGTAGAGAAAGGGTGATGAGAGAGCCCAGGAGTCTCTTAAATAAAAAGTGAATCTGCTAGTAATTAGATATTCCTACCCCATGCCTGGGATTCCAAAACGCTCCTACCTCTTAAATTCCTTTTCGATAGGTGAAGCAGGTTTAAACAAACCAGCCAGTGTTACCAGCTGATCTCTTACCCATCTTCATTTCCAAACTTATTGCCTGTATCATAGAGCACAAGGGGAGACCTGGGAGTCTAAGACCTGCATCTTCCAGTTACTTCCTATTGTGCCAAGAACCAAGGCCAATAATCTGCTCCAGAAAGCCACTGAGGGGGCTCCACTGCTTTATAAGCTGTGATAACAGGTTTGAATGAGGGTTCTCCAAAAATCTTTTACATTTTTTCAGCCCTCCTATTTTAACTAACGCCCAGGTTTTCAGAGCTTCGAGATGCATCATCCACTGTGATTTGTTATTAACTAATACCCCTTGATATTTTTAGGATGAGAACTCCTAATTTCCAAACTGCTTACATTTCTTCCCAAACATCAGGGTATTTGTTTTTTCAGAATTAATTGTGAGTTGTTCTCCTGGCAATATTAAGTAAAAGCACCCGCCTGTGATACACCTGCCATCTCAAAGTGTTGCGACATCTACGGAATCGGAATAAATATGGTGCATTATATTTTAAATAATTTTTGGGAAAATTAAAGTTGTCTTACTAGTGAATTAAGTGTTCATGAATGATATAACCTCAGACTATTTATCTTTTCATTGACACCACACTGAGATCTAATCTCAGTCTAAAAAGAACCCTTTTTGTTCCCCAAACTCTTGGCTTATCTTCTTTCTCAGCCAGCCTTCCAAGTGGATTAACCTCACATGTGACGTATGCCTGACTCAGTTTGCCGCAGCCCTGCCACCACCTCGGTGTTCCCCATTTTGCTATAAAATTGTTGATTCCCTGGAGACTACTTTGCCCCACTTGTCTGTCTTCTGCTAAAAATCCCTGCACTGGTACTGAAGCTGAGCCTCTGTAGGGGGTTCATGTCTCTCTCACAAATGGGTATTTTTCCTTATGACTTTACAAAAACAGAACTGTGCGGAAGTGGGTGAGGAAGATGAAAGAACAAACGCTCTTTTTCACTCATTTCCTGAATTTTTAGGCCCCCTATTTTGGACAGTGAGATGCTGTTGGCAAGTGTTTGCATGGAAAGTACAAGTTACTTTACCTTTGGTAATGCTCTTTCTGGTAGAGACTCTAAGCATGGATTCCTCACCTTTTGAATATTCTGAAGGAATCGGACTGGATCCGGAAACCTCTTCAGTAGTATCTTCACGCCGGTAGGGGGTGCAGAGCAGCTCTGCTCTGATGCCTTTTCACTCCGGAAATGATGTGAGGAGCCTGTGTAGGCACCGCTCCAACGCGCTGACATCAGTTGCTTTCCAGTTTGCCCGCACCCCCAGGCGCACCGTCCCTGTAATGTATTGGTTGTGACCAGTGTGCGGTTTCCTAGATGTGGGGTCTTATTAATGGATGGGGTCCAGCTCATAGAACTGAAGGGATGGCATGTCAGTGAGAGAATCTGCGGTAAGGTAAAGCTGCTGCCAGAAGACGCATTAACAAAGGTCTGTAACGCCTTCTTCTGATAGACTCTTTTACCAGGTTCCTCATCTTTTGAATAGGTCAAAAAGTAGAACATATTTGGAGGTGAGGTTGTGAATGGGCTCAAACCAAAAAAAGTCATGTCGGACTGAGTAGACAGAATGCCCCTCTCTGTGAAACTGGCTGTCCAGACAATAGTGCTTCATGAGTGCATGGAGCGATGCCCACAAAGCCACCCGGCAGATGTCCAATGCTGTGTTAGCGGCTTTGGCTCTGGTGGAATGAGCCCGCAGCCACGTCTGGGCATATCCATCCCACTTAGGACGTCACAGTGAAATATACAAAAAATTGATGTACAGAGTCTTGAATTAATCTCAGCCACTGCTAATTACTCTGCCTGCATCACAATTCATCAATATTTTGCCCTTCACGCCACCACAGTTTGGACCCAGCAACATGTAAACCATTCTGGACCCTGCTCCTCATAAGAACAGCCCTGCCCGAACTGCTGAGCCAAGTCGCTCTGAACCGGAACACAAGCAACCCAGGCAGCTTTTGCCCTACTTAGGGATCACCAACCACGTATAGCTTGCTTCCAGTGACACAGTGTGCACGGGACCCACATCTGGGCATACTAACGTCTCCACTAAAAATAATGAAGCCTACAACCTTTGCTACTTACCGAAATGTAATAAGAAGGAGATCACCCGTAAGAGAATCTAGAATACCTTCGAGTTTGAGGTATGACTGCCCAGCAGCATTTACCATCTACATCTGGATCTCTTGATGAGATATACTTTGTTACAGATAAATGGAAAGGGAAACCTGTTGTGTCCGAAAGTAGATGAAAAGGGCCATATGTCTAACATCGGGGCTTACTGCTAATAGCCCTATGCTGCATCCACCCACAATACCAGTAACCTACTGCTATACACATCCTGTTCTAACATGGAGTATTATGAAGAATAAAAGTAAATGCCAGGATGGTGGGTTAGAAGATAATAAATATTACAAGAGAATCCATCACCCTGAGGAAGCGGTTCTTGTAGGAAAGTACCCTCTTTTTGCATGTTACCCCCCAATTTCTGCCTGATGTCAGTGTGTTTTTTACTGTGTCGATGGGATCCTGTTAGGCGGGACCCCAGTGCTTATGGTTTAAGACTTGCTTGTCAGTGTGTTTCACTGTTTTCTAAATGGTCACTAGAGTCTTGCTAATCAGAACACCAGTACGTATGCTCTCTCTGGTTCCAAATTCATCACTACATACTGGTAACCCAGTATTTCACTCCAAATTGGCATACTGGTGCCCCCTTATATGTCCCTAGTACATGGTACTCAGGTACCCAGGACATTGGGGTTCCAAGGGATCCCTATGGGCGGCAGCATTTCTTTTGCCACCCATAAGGAGCCCATACAAAGGCTTCTACGGGACTGCCATTGTAGCCTGTGTGAAATAGTGCAAGCACCCTTTCACTGGCAATTACACTTCACCAGGTCACCTATACGTCACCTATATTTCAGGCCTTCCAACCCTGAAGGCTGGGTGCAAAGTACCTGTGTGTGAGTGCACCCCTGCACTAACAGGTGCCCCCAAGACGTCCAGGCCCATTTTCCCGGACTTCGTGAGTGTGGGGACGCCATTTTAAGTGTGCACTGCACATTGGTCAATACCTATGTACAGCTTCACAATGGTAACTCCAAATAAGGCCAAGTAAGGAGTTTAATAACTGGGAATTTCCCCAATACTGATTCCAGTATTGGTTGCACAATCCCAGGCACTCTGGGGGCTCCACAGTGGAACCCACAGTACTGCCATACCAGCCTTCTGAGGTTTTCACTGCAACCCCAGCTTCTACCACCTCACAGACAGTCTTCTGCCCTCCTGGGGCTTGAGCAGCTCAATCCCAGGAGGGCAGAACAATGCATTTCCTTTAGAAGAGGGGTGTTACACCCTCTCCCTTTGGACTAGGTGTTACAAGCATGGGAGGGGTTTCCTCCCAGAGCCTCTGGAAGTACTTTTAAGGGCACAGATGGTGCCCTCCTTACATAAACCAGTTGACACCGTTTCAGGGACCCCCAGCAAAACTGGACAAAGGAAAGGGGAGTGACTACTCCCCTGTCCATCACCACCCCAGGGGTAGTGCCCAGAGCTCCTCCAGAGAGTCCCTGGGTTCTGCCATCTTGTTTTCAGAATGGTCAGGGTCTGGGGGCATCTGAGTGGCCATTGCCAGCAGGTGACATCAGAAACCCCTCCTGATAGGTGCTTACTGGGTTAGGTGACCAATCCCCATCGCAGGGCTATTTAGGGTCTCTCCTCTGGGTGTTCCTTCAGATTCGGATTGCAAGACTCCAGCAGGGATCCTCTGCACCTTTACTTCATCTTCTACCGACAGATCAACCGCTGACTGCTCCAGGAACTCTACAAAACTGCAACAAAGAAGCAAGACAACTTCTGCAACACTGTATCTTCAGTTCCTGCCAGCAACTGCAACATTTTCCAGGTTGTGCGTCCTCCGAGAACTGCCTGTCTTCAGCCTGCACCAGAAGAACCGAAGCCCTTAAAATCCTACAGAGGAAATACCGGCAGAAAGAGCGCTGCTGGAAACTCAGCCTCGGCGAAGCCGAGAGGGTTGAACTTAAGCTCGCACTTAACACTTATAAAAAAGCCTGTCAGGCAGCCAAATCTGACTATTTTACAGGTAAAATCAATGAAGCAGCTAACTCTTCTAGAGAACTATTTAGAACTGTTAACATTCTCACTACTCCGTTAGGCTCCCCCAATGTAGAAAATTCGCAAGATTTCTGTAATAAAGTTGCTAATTTTTTTGAAGGTAAGGTGCTTGACATCTACTCCAGCTTTAGATTGGATAAGACACTAGCTAGTCTGTCCCCCCGGCGGACTGTTCATCCGCACCCTGAGGTGACTACCAACGGGTTGTTAGACAAGCCACTTCTACTTTCAAATTTTAAGATGCCCTCTTCTGAGGCTCTGTGTAAACTGCTCTTGGAAGGCAAATCCGGTTCTCCTATGGATCCTTGCCCCCCGGCTATTCTGCAATTAGTACCAGAGCTAGTGGCTTCTATGCTGGCCCCTATTTTTAAGGAAGTGCTAGCATCGGGTTCTTACCCTAGGGCCTGGAAAGAATCCACTATTATTCCACTAAAAAAGAAGGCAGCTGGTAAACCCGATGACTTGACGAACTTACGGCCTATAGCCCTTCTCCCCTATGCAGCCAAAATCCTAGAAAAACATCATAATAAGGAAGTGGTCGACTTCTTGTCTGTGTCTAAAGGCTTGGACAGCTCGCAACATGGTTTTCGGAAATCCCACAGTACGGAATCAGCTCTCATTGCATCATCAGACACCATACGCAGATTGGTGGACAGGGGGTCTTTTTGGTGTTATTGGACCTGTCGGCAGCTTTTGACACCATTGCTCCCCATATCCTGCTTGACCGCCTATATCAGGCAGGTATCAGGGACCAGGCTCTCAAATTGATTGAATCTTTTCTGTCTGATAGGTGGGCCACAGTTAGCAGTGGTGATTTTAGATCTTTTTCTTACCTTTTGCCGTGTGGGGTCCCTCAGGGCTCCTCTTTAAGCCCGACGCTATTTAATGTGTACGTAGCACCGCTGGCAGAGCTGGTTCGCTCTTTTGGCTTTTTTCCCACTTTATATGCTGATGATACTCAAATCATTATCCCTATTGATAAAGATCTTGAAGAAATGGCTATCCGCTTCAACGCCTGTATGACAGCAGTCAATCACTGGATGAAGTCCAACTGGTTGAAACTCAACTGTGAAAAAACTGAGATTTTGTGCTTTGGAATTGGAAGGGTACACTGGTCCACTAGCTGGTGGCCTGAAGAGTGTGGGACGCTTCCTGTTCCACGTTCGACCTCAAGAAATTTGGGAGTAATATTTGATGAGCAACTATCATTCAAACCTCAGGTCAATCTGATTATCAAGTCTTGTCTGTGGACCATGAAGAAACTAAAGAAAATATTCCCTTTTATTCCTCAGACTTGTAGAACAACGCCAGGCTGTTATTAAAATTGCCTTGTGGGGCCTCTGTTAAGAAGTGCCTTAAAGATCTACACTGGCTTCCGGTTATCCATCGGCTTTCTTTTAAGGCTCTCTGTATTACTCACAAGGCGGTTCATGGGATTGGGCCTGCAATACTAACCACCAAGTTGCAATGGCATAGGCCCAATCGGCTGTTGCGTTCGGCGGGTGCCTATCGAATTCAAACATCCTGCACGAAGAAAGTAAAATGGGGAGACAGAGCATTTACTATTGCAGCTGCTAAAATCTGGAACTCCCTTCCATTGAATATAAGGCAAGAACATAATTATTTAACATTTAGGAAACTGGCCAAGACCTGGCTGTTTCCTCAATAAGTTCGGGAGTCCCACGACCAAGCTCCTCCGCCTCATCCAGTTAGCGCTTCGATGCCTTTGGGCCGGAACGCGCTTTATAAATACTCAATACAATACAATCTCCCATGGAGTGACTGAGTCAGTTCCCTGCTTCAGCAGGCACCTCTCTGCAGGGACGACCAGTGGCTTGGGTCCCCTCTCTAGATGACAGACCTGGATCCAGCGACATGGGTGGTGGACTAAAGTGACTCCGACGGTCCCAACGTCCAGCTGTCCAAATTTGGTGGAGGTAAGAGCTTGCATCCCCATGCAAGACAGTACCCCTTTGCACAGCGTGACTTGCTGTTGTCAAGGCTTGTATGCAACGTTTCAAGAAATTCTTCATGCACAGCACATCTTAGCCCCCCGCACCTCTCCCCCCCAGCACTCCATCCATGTTGGCGGAATCCAGCGATGCAAACCAGACTGCATTCATTCATCCATCCGGCGTGGCACATCTTCTGCACCAACCAGGAACCTGCATCTATTTTCTTTGGTGCAATATTGACTTTGTCTTCTCACCAGTGGTTCTTCTTTTGCACCTTCATCTGGGTTAGCAGGGGCTCCTGTTCTCCCTGGACCCTTCAGTGCCTCTTGGACTTGGTCCCCTTCTTCCACAGGTCTTCAGGTCCAGGAATCCATTGTTGCTGTCTTCTATCACGACTTCTAGTGTGTTTCAGGAAACTTGCTGTGTTTTACTCCTGCTTTCCTTGGCTCTGGGTTGGGGTATTTTACTTACCTTTGATGTTTTCTTACACTTCCAGCACCCCTCTACACACCATACTTGCCTAGGTGGGAAACTGACTTTCGCAATCCACTATTTTAGTATATGGTTTGTTAGAAGGTTGGTTACGTGGCAGCAAAGTGTCTGATTATGAGGGCCTTATATAATCTAATTCTGAGAGACCATATGCTTAACAATTGTGTGTCTGATTTGTTACACCAGTATCTTGTGGACTCAGATCTGACCTCTCCCCAAGAATTGATAAAGAAGGCAGACAAATGGATCAGAACAAGGGTGAGCAGAAAAGTTAATGCGGGGTGACAAGGACAAGAAGAAGGATGGTAAGTCACATGATAAGGGTAGGGACAAGGATACAAAGTTAGAGTCTTCATCAGGCTCACAAAAATCCTCTGGGGGTGTGCACAAACCCTCTGCCTTGGTGTTACTTGTGTAAAAGTAAAGGCCATTTGGCAAGTGACAGTGCTTGTCAAAAGAAAAACACCAAAGCTCCCACCACCACAGCCCCCACTGCTTCCACTAGTGCCCCTAGTAATAGCAGTGGTCGTGGGAAAAACAGTACCAATAGCCAATCTAAGGGTGTAGCTGGGCTCACTTTTGGTAATGTAGTTGGGGTTGGTTTAGTTAGGAGACCACTGAGGCTGTTTTAGTCTCTGATGGTAGCATTGACCTTGCATCCCTGGTTTCTTGTCCCCTTAATATGGATACGTACAAGCAACTACCCCTATTAAATGGTGTTCAAGTTGAGGCCTACAGGGACACAGATGCCAGTGTCACTATGGTGATGGATAAACTGGTAGCCCCTGAGCAACACCTAATTGGTGATCAGCACCAAGTGACTAACGCCCATAACAACACTGCTAGCCACCTCATGGCGGTTGTGAATCTTAACTGGGGGGGGGGGGGGGGGGGGGGGGGGGGGTATACTGGTCCAAAGAAAGTTGTGGTTTCCAATGACCTACCTGTAGAGTGTCTCTTAGGAAATGATTTGGAGACTTCAGCTTGGGCTGAAGTGGAGTTGGAGCCCCATGCAGCAATGCTGGGCATTCCAGGGCATATCTTTGCTCTTACCATGACTCAGGCCAAGAAGCAGAGAGGACAGGGAAACTTGGATCTTGGGACAATGGACCAAGTACTCTCAAAAACTATGGGTAGAAAGGGCAAACCGTTGCCCACTATCACTCTGTGCAAACAGGCCAAAAGTGGGGGTAACAAGGCTAGAAAGAGGCTACTTTCTCACACCGAGGGGGAAGTACTCCGGAAGTACTTTACAGCTTGCAGAGTCCGTGCAGGAAAGGGCCGGGGCACTTTCAAAACACTCCATGCCGGGAAGCCGAAAACAGCGTCGGTAAAAAGGAGGAAGATGGTGACAAGAGGAGGGTAAGAACCAGCATCGGAGAGACGCAATCACAGCCAGGAGACGTAGGAACGCGGAGTCAAGGAGAAGAGGTGCAGCCAGAAGACGGTGAGCCGCTGGCTCAAGGGGGAGAGTCACAACTCGACAACAGTCAGAAGCGGCAGTTCCGAAAGGAATCACAGCCAGAAGATGGAGATTCAGAAACGACGGGAGACGTGGGAGGGAGAGGACGTGCTGGAACCAGCCACGTTCTACGAAAAACGTGGCCAGATCAGGTACAGGGTGTGTACTGGGGATGGGGAGGTAACGGGAAAGATCCCTTACCAAGCATGAAAGCACTTGATGAATAAAAGGGGGGTCGGGGTGAAGGTTCAAAGAACACAATAAAAGGGCACACTATCCTAAAGAATAACATCAAGGAAGTCACATGGTGAAAAGGGTCAGCACTTTACTAACAAAAGAAAGGGACGAAACAAATATAATAATAAAATATAAGGACAGTATTAAGGCATTAGATAAGGTAAAAGTAGATCCGATTAACGTGAAAGGAAAAGTAACTCTATACTAACTGCACCGGCCAAAGAAACAGGGGAAAGAAGGAGACCTGAGAAACAGAGACTAACATAGACAATATAGAGAAAGAAAGCATGAAGACATAAAAATAAAGGACCACGTACAACAGGCTATTATACCTTTTGGTATCCATTGTTCCTCGTCTGTCACACCCTCCATCTCCAGAAGATTCCCCTTTTGATGAGGAGGAGTCTACAGTCCTTGAACAGCAAAGTGTGTGTTGACTATCACACAAACAAAAACAACAAATAGTGCCTGCTACCCAGCCGGTTCTGTTGAAATGAAAGGGAACGATGCGTGCATTCAGCATGAGTAATAGGTCCCCCAGATGAAGGACGGTACAGGTCTCAGATGGATTGGGGCTTTTGTGCTCAACTGGAGAATAATTCCTCATGGATTTGGGGAACATTGAACCATGCAGACAAACAATGTAATCCGTAAACGGATTATGAACTAACTGTGTGAAGAATAAACATAGTTGTAGAATCAGTCTTCATGATAGCACATGATTTATGAGCCATTGAATTTGATGTAAATTGTTGCAACATCCAGCATTGCGAGCTAGGACTATACTGTGCGATGTATAGCACGCCATTTTTATATTGTCCTGTTCTTTGGGAGGAGATGGACCAGTCCAGCATGCTTAAGAATGATCTGAAACTTAGCTTAATACACTATTTAGCATCTAGGTGTCCCCAGAAGAACCATTACATTGATGTATAACGCATCCACACTTCTCACTGGAAAAAGCCTGCATCTGTTTGTCAGGGAGTCAGCTCACGTCAGCAGAAGGTTCTGTGCTGTGATGTAGACACATTTATACCATGAGCTCAACCAGCCATATTGACTCCTTGTGCGTGGAGGGAATAGAAACCTAAAGCGGGTACGGACCAGTGATCTCAAGAAGGATGTTTGAAAGACCGTGTACAGTGTTTGGGCCAGATTTACAAAGCCCTAGAGCCTCCTTGCAGCACATTAGCCTAATTATTATTTTTTTTACACTAATTTGGCTCAAGGAGGCAATTTTCGTTGTGCCATATTTACAAAGTGGCGCAATGCATGCATTGCACCACTTTGAGACCCATTGTGCCTCATAATGCCTGCGTCAGGCATTTAAGTGATCTAATTAATCTTTAGTAAAAAACAAGTTATGTTGATTTATATTACTTCGCAAATATTATTACAATAATTTCGAACGTAATATTGAGTATGTACTATTTTGAGATCTTTTTCTTAAACCTTAAGTGATATTTATATTTTTAACTATTTAAATAATGTATTTAATTTAACATTATTTCCTGAGGGGATTTATTTTCATTCCAACCTCCATTATTTTCTGTGGGATGGTGTTGCAGTGTTTTTGGCCATGTGATGTGCTCGACTTACTTTCGTTATTTAGCATTAGTAACTACCACTCACAAATTTGATTCCACCCCCTTTTTTTCGGGGGGAGGAGAGGGGTTGTGGAAGTCTACACTTTGAGTAATTTTACACTTCTTGTGAACATCGAAAACTAGTAACATTACTCAAAAGTGTTAATTTACTCATGTAAATTACTCCCAAATATAAGTTACTTTTGTGAATAGCCCTGATAAAGTCTAAGATCTCCCAGGTGTTCAATTGACTGCTTCTGGGAAATCAGAGATCTTTTCAGAAGTACACGTGGAATCTAAGCCAGTCACGGGTTTTCAGATTTAGACCTACAAAAGTTTGGGGATTTCCATTTTCTTGTGCATAAATATACAAAGAGAGAGCACAAATGCACTTGCAAACATTTATGTTTTTCTTCTCCACATATTAAGTATTTCCCTTTTGATAAGCTGCTTCCCTTACACCTCCCCATTACTGAGTTGCCCTCTGCCATCATGGAAAAGGATTCATTCTGCAAAGACTCAAGGCAGTTCATTTTATTTTAAATCCTATAAGAAAAAGAATCAGATTACACAACTCTTTATCAATGGTTGGAGGATAGCTTCGGCAATTCTTTTCTCAGTGGAAGCTGAGAACAACCGATCATTGGGTTCTTCAAGTCGTTGAGCTAGGGTATCAGATGGTGTTCCTCTCAAATCCAATTTGTGCTGGGGCCGTGCACACTCCTCTGCCTCCAGATGCAGTAAAAAAGAAGCCTTTGTTGGAGGGAGTCTTGGCTCTTCAAAGAAAAGGGGACATTGTTCCCAAAGGAGGAAGTCAGACAAAGATTATACTCAGTAGTATTTCATGTCCCAAAGGAGTTACAGGATCATAGTCTATTCATCAATTTAAAGAACCTCAAACATTTCATCCAGAACGTAAAGTTCAAAATGGAAACACTGCAGAGAACTATTCCTCTGATTCAAGCAAGTCATTTTCCCATAACCCTGGTTCTCATGGACACTTACATACATGTTCTAAAAGAGCGATCACAGGTACCTAAGGTTTGCGATAGAGAAAAGTCTTGCAGTTTAAAGTTCTCCCCTTTGATCTGAAGTCAGCCTCAAGGATCGGCACGAAAATGATGTCTCCAGTGGTGGCACACCTTCCTCTCCTTGGGATTCCTGTCTTTCCCTATGTTAACAGCTGGTTACTAAGGCACCGGACCTGGAACAGATCCAGTGGTTATGGGAACAGGCAAAAGCAATGATCCTTCCTGTTTGCCTCTTACTGAACATTCCCAAGTGTCGGCTTTCTACTTCCAGGCATCTGGCCTTCATTGGTGCTTAGTTTTGAATGGACCTGGGGAGTATTTTTCCTCCAGAAAAGAGGATCTTGCATCTTCAATCAATGGTTCTCGATCTTCTATGTAGAGATGAGGCCCTTTTAAGGCTGTGGTTGGGAGTGCAGGGTTACATGACAGTGACTGTCCATACAGTTTAGTAGGAAAGACTTCATCTGTGTGCTCTTCTATGGCATCGCAACAGTCTTTGGTTTACTTTGACGGATTCATTAGACAAGATCGTTCCTCTCTCCCCAGAGGTCAGGCACAGTCTTCTTTGGTGATTAGATTATAAAAATATTTCGAAAGCAATGACGATGCCCATGGCCCATGGATCCCCCAGAAGTGCAAGCAGTCTGGGTTGAGGTACAACACTGTTGGACAAGGCATATCAGAACAAATGGTAGGGAGCTAATGGCAATCTTCCAAGCCTTGAAATGTTTTCAACATCTTCCACTGGGTAAGAATGTGTGAGTCAAGACGGACAGCACTGTGGCAGTCTCCTATGTACATCATCAGGGGAGCATTCGTTCCAAGTCTCTCAATCAAATTGCAGTCCAGTTAGGCACTTTGGTGGAACAGAACTTGTCAAACCTGTCGACTGTCCACATCAGGTGAATGGACTATGTGATAGCCGACAACCTCAGCAGGAAGTTTCCATCTTCCCAAGAACTAATGTTATCCAGAATGACATTTCAAAGGATATGCAAACGTGGAGACCTTATCTGGATCTGTTTGCAACAAAGAACAATATTCAGCTTTGCAAATTCTGCTCCAGGTTTCCGGAGAAGAGAGCCTGAGGAGTTGGAAGTATTGGTGTTGAAATGACCAGATTGCCTTCTCTATGCTTTTCCTCCCTTCCTGTTGATACAGAGGATTCTCTTCAAGTTCCAAGAGGAGAAGGGAGATCTAATGCTTGTGGTCCCCTACTGGCCATAGAGGTTTCCTCTGCCTAAGTCCCTGGCTTTTCTTCAATATTGGGTGGAATTAAAGTCTCCATCACCAGTCAGACTTTCTCTTTTGTCCCTCTGACTTCAACTCACTCTTTCACATAAAGGGATGAAAACTCAAATCTCCTAACAAAGGGTCTATCCTCTCCTTTGGTGGAGATAATTGAGAACCCTACACGACCTTCTAATTTGAAATTTACTCAAAACACTGGTGTTTTTTTGACACTTTGTGTTCTTCTTATGGTCTTTCACAACCTGTTTGTGAATTTTCTGATGTTCTGCACTTCCTTTTGAATGGCTTTCACTTGAACCTCTCTCTCTCGACTCTTAAGGTCTCAATGGTTCATTATTAAGGCTTTCAGTAGTAGATTTTCAGAACCTTCTATGTTGGTGGGTTCTTTAATTTCTAGACTGTTTAAAATATTCTGGGGTGAGGCCTGTTAGAAATCTGAGCTCCAGCATGGGATCTTCCGTCAGTTCTAAGGGCCTTACAGTCTCACCCAGTTGAACATTTGGATGATGTTGATTTGAAGGTTTGTTTTTTAAGGTCTTTATTCAGATAGCTATCACCTCAGCTTGGAGGACTGGTGAATTGGGAGTTTTAAGGTTTAATCCTCCATTTATTGGATTTATGGATGTTGGGGTTGTTTTAAAACCTGATTTTATTGTTATTGATCTCAAGAAGTCATTCTTCCGTCATTCTATCAGTCTCCTTCTAACACAGAAGAACAATTGCTGAACAGACTGTGGCCAGTAGAACACATTGTGCCCTGGGGCCGCAACAAGCATGTGCACATGCTCTGAGCGCCTCCTGGCCACAATTGTTTTACAGAAGGGGCTGCAGATGCTTATGCATCCCCTTCTATAATGCAGCACAAGTTTGCGGCTGCCCTGGGTGCAGCACATTCATTCTAATATGATGCATGTCAGATATGGCAAGGGAGTTACACACCCAAGATAACCCCTGCTCATCCCCTTGGTAGCTTGGCACGAGCAGTCAGGCCTATCCCAGAGGCAATGTGTAGAGCGATTGCACAACACATGTGACGCAATAAATACACCACAAAGGAAACACAACACCAAGTTATATAAAAATAAACTGTATTGCATAAAACATCATTGGACCAAACACAACATGTCAGTAATACCCTGCTACCCAAGCAGCTGTCAGAACATCACGCAGTTACTAGTACTCTGCAGAAGCCAGCAGTAGTCACATAAAACACGTAGGTTACTGGTTATCCTGCAACACAAGCAGTAGTCAGGTTGTCATCATTATCACCAACAATGCACATGTCATACTAAACATGTTACCAAAAATGCACTCGTCCTAGTAAACACCTAATCACAACTGCCAAAACACCATCCTGGCTGCACATAAGATGGGACATCACTACAGAATGTGCATGGCAGCTTAAACACATGAGCATGGGGGTCACGACCCCATGATGAACCACATTCCCCTAATGGTATATGTCCTCGTTATCACCCACCCCAATGCAGAGGAAACACAAGATCAATGTATGTATGCATGTATGTATGTATGTATTTCATATTTATAAAGCGCATTCCAGCCAAGGCATCGAAGCACTAAGTAAAAGGAGTGAGAGGACCAAGGCCAAAAAATTGTGTTCTTTCCTCGTCATGAGAGGAAGCATATTCCAATGTTTAGCCGCGGCCACTGTAAATGCCTTGTCACCCCATCTAGCCCTACGGGTCCGTGGCAAGTGAACCAAATTGGAGCCTGCAGATCTAAGCTGGCGGCATGGGGTGTACCAGTGAAGCCCCGATGTCAGATGTTCAGGGCTACTCATATATGAAGCTTTATGTGTTAAACATATTGTCTTATAGGCAATATGTTTCTTCACAGATAACCAGTGTAGTTGCCTCAAACTAGCACTGGCCGAAGCTGTACGACGAAGATTAAGTATTAGACGAGCAGCAATATTCTGGATAAATTGAGGTTTACTATGTGAAATCTTATCGAGATTAAGCAATAAGGCGTTACAGTAATCTATTTTGGAGATTACGAAGGCAAGAGACACCATAATTCTAAGCTTCTCTTGTAAGTAGGGAAATATTGTTTTCAGTGTTTTTAATATCCAGAAACAAGTTTTAATACTAGAATTAACTTGTGGATTAAAAGATAGAGCAGTGTAAAAAATGAGCCCCAAATTCTTAGTAGAGCTAATAGGGACAGGTAAGTCTCAACACACAGATGGCCTCCATCAAGAGCTCCATAAATTCCTACTAGAACCAAAGAGAAGAAATTCAGTTTTATCGCCGTTCATTTTGAGCCAATTCAGGCCCATCCATTAACCTCACGCATACATTGATGGAAACGGTCAGCGGTTTCTTCCCAATTCTTATGTACAGGGATAATGAATTGAGTATCATCTGCATAAGAGGTGGCCAAGAAGCCAAAAGAACTAATAAGTCTGGCCAATGGAGCTATGTACAAATTAAAAAGGGTGGGACTAAGCGAGGAACCCTGGGGTACCCCGCATGGTAACTGATATGCGGGTGCCTTAAAATCCCCACAAGTTACTATGGTAGATCTGTCTTCTAAAAAAGGCTTCAATATGCATAGAGCTGTGCCTCGGGCGCCTGCCTGATGCAGGCGTGCGTCATAATTTGGGGATAGATGGTGTTAACAGCTGCTGACCAGTCTAAAAGCACTAGAATGGTACCAACTCCTTCATAAACTAGTTTCTGGATAGTATCCAAAGTAGTAATAAAGGCGGATGCCGTACTTTGGTTCTTTCTGAAACCATGTTGAGTAGGATCTAGACTACCCGAGACTTGAAGACACTTGGCCAATTCTTCATTAATATGTTTCCGAAGATCTTAGATTGGAAAAGCAGCAAAGCAATAGGCTGCAGATTCTTAAAATCATTAGATTTACCATCTAATTTCTTTTTCAAGGGAATCACCGTCGCTTCCTTCCATAAGGAAGGAAAGACACCCGTAGCCAGGACCTCCTGAAATATGTGAGCGAGAGCTGTAGAAACTAGATCAGGGACAAGCTGTAGAATATGAGGTGGACATGGGTCGCTGGGGGAGCCAGATTTAATAGTTGTCATACTCCCCCCAACAAGCGGGGGGTTCACGTGGGGAGTGCAGTTCTCCCTGTTTACCATGGGAGCTCCTGCGCTCCTCACACCACCCTTATGGTAGTGTTGGAGGGGGGTCTTCAGCAGCACCTATTCGATGAGCACCCAGTTTGACCAAGGAGCTCCGACTCTCCTATAAGGTGGAAGGCAGTACACGGGACGGGTGACCTCACTCGGGGGCCACCTTGTTTCCTTAACTCTCAGCCGGGCGGGGGCCTCCAATGAGGCTTCCCTCCCTTCTGGCGAGGTACGACAAGGCGCACGGCTCCCTGGCGTCTCGGGAGACCACGCATCACACACTAAGGCCAGGGGTCTCTGTGGGCCGGGCCTCCTGGATCGAGGCCCTACCTGGCTCTGCTCTCAGCCCTCTTGTCCCCACAAGGAGCTTCACCACGCTTGGAGATTTATGGGGCTTTCTCCACTGCACCCAACAAGGTGCGCAAGCAATATGCTGGCCCGGACCGCGGAGTTCATGTTTCCAGGAAGCAGGTCCTGCTGGTGCCCCGGGGGCACCTTTGCCTCGGCCGGCACCTCCTCAAGGCCCGTCTGGGTCACGGCGACATGGAGGGCACTCCCCCTGCGCCCAGGGCAGGCACACACACAGAGCTCACCACACAAGGTAAAGCGCTCCTCAGGTATACTTCAAGCACGTCCCTCATGCTGGGAAAAGCAGAATGGCAGAGCGCTCATATTGCGCAAAAATAATTAGTTCAATGCAGCGCACTCCAGCGCTGAGAGAACAGAAGAGTTACAGGGGAACTGAGGGCACATCACCCAGCCCCTGGAGACAGCAAAAATGGGGAACAGGGAAGCACAAGGGGTTGCAGGCAGTGGTGGTTCCTCTTACGCAGCACGTCACAGATCAGCACAACAGCAGCAGTCCAAAGGTGGTTCCTGGCAAGTCCCGAGTCATAAGCACAGAGAAATGCCCACTTTCTAAAAATGAAATTTCTATAATGGTAATAAAAAATCCACCTACACCTGTAAGCAGCATTTCTCACCTCCATTACAACCATACCAAATATGCCTGCACTACCCCTCATAGATCAGACAATACCACCCAGACATAAGGCAGGGCATTTCCAATGCAGTCTTATGAGAAGGCAGCACTCACAGCAGTGAGACACCAAGTTAGGCTGTTTGTCACTACCAGGACAGGCCACGCTACCTGGCACATGTCCTGCCTTCTACATACACAACACCCTGCCCATAGGGCTAGCTAGGGCCTACCTTAAGGGTGACTTATATGTAGTAAAAGGCGAGTTCCAGGTCTGGCAAGTAAATTTAGATGCCAGGTCCCTGTGGCAGAAAACTGCACACGCATGCTCTGCACTAGCAGGCCTGAGACAGGTTTGAAAGACTACTTCCGTGGGTGGCACAAGCAGCGCTGCAGGCCCACTAGTAGCATTTAATTTACAGGCTCTGGGTATAGAGATACCACTGTACAAAGGTAACTTACAGGTAAATTAAATCATACCACCTTTAGAAGGGAGAGCACCTGCACTTTAGCACTGATCAGCAGTGATAAAGTGCTCAGAGTCCTAGAGCCAACAATAGGTCAGAAAAGATAGGAGGAGGAAGGCAAATAGTTTGGTGATGACCCTGTGGGGCCTGGTCTAACAGCGCACTTTCCTTGTTCGCGCAGGGCGCACCTTTTGAAAGCTGGGACGTGGCGCAAACAAGGAAAGTGCGTTGCAGTCGTAATATGGCACCTGGATGTTAACGCTCTTCTGATTTACGCTAACGGCTTCCGCAGGTAATCTGCCTTACAAGTGACTCCTGGGGATCTTCCAGTTTAAGGGAGATCCACACAGGGAATGGCTCTGTGATCGGGCAACCCCGATCACTTCACTGGCAGCGGCAGTCGACTCTGTGTCGGGTTTACCCGACACGGCAGATCCGCGTTCCCATGTTACCATGGGAACGCTCGCGGCGTCACTACCGCGTTTCCCTGTTTCCAGGGAAACGCTCGAGACCTTCCGGACCGCAGGAGGTCAAAAAGACTCGGGACGCGTCGAGGGAGGAAGAGGAGGAGTGAACGGCGAAAGGAAGACGGACTGAGGAGACGGAGCAGGGCAGCAGGAGACGACGGAGCCAGGAGCAGACAGCAGCGGAGACGTGGAGAACGAGGCCAGAGAAGAAGGAGCGCCGGAGGCAAGGACCAAAGAGCCCAGCCACGACCCCAGAGGGTCGTGGCTCACAAAGGTACGGTCCCTCCTAGGGACAAGGGAAAGAAACTTTAAAAACCCACCGGGGAAGGGAACTGGGGAGGGGTGAGAGGGGAAAAGGGGTAAAGGAAGGGCACAGACTCTTTAAAGAGAAGAGTGACTGTCTATCCTAACCTACCCGGGAGCACCGTGGGTCACCGAACCACATCACAGGCATTTCTGTTTGGATACAGCGCACGGGTGAATGCACTCTCTTTCTATCCCCTACTTACCCTTTTCCTGCTTCCTATCTAAAGAGAAAACCCCAGAAATATCTTTATACTTACCGTGGCGTTCTTCTGTTTCTTTTGCCGGTACCTCCCTGGAGCCACCCCGAGTCCTCAGAATCCACTGACCTAGGAGACAAGAAGCAGAAGAACGACAGAGTTAGAAGAAGAGAGATTAATCGGGTTACGCCATAACAAACTGAACTCTTTTGAAACACCTGGGCAAAGAAAGAATATAATAAAAACCCTTACTTACCATACTACCCAATCTCCGTCTGGTTTATACCGTTCAGCCTGTCACAGTGGTGTCAGAAGTGAGATTTAACCGCAACGGCTGAGGAACGGTATAAACAATGAGTGAAAGTCCTAGCTTAGAGGACATGATTAAACAGCTGGCAGAAGGCCAGCGCCATTTACAGCTGGTCTGGGAAGCTCACCAGTGAGAGGCCAAAGAAGATAGGGAAGCCTTACAGTCCTCCCTAAAAAGCCAAGCCACCATCTTGGCGAACAACCAGCTTGTCCATGAAACGGCAATGAAAAAATTATCTGAGACCATAGCTGCCAGTAAAGTTCACCCTAATGTCCCCAGTTCGGTTCTACAACGATATCAGGAAGGGGAAGATCCGGACTCTTTCTTTACTAACTTTGAACGGGTCGCTTCTTCAGCTCAATGGCCCGAAGAAAGATGGGGACAATACATTGCTACTTTACTCACTGGTCTTATACAGGCAGCTTATCAAGCGGCCAATCCAGACGGTACCACGTCCTACGAGGACATAAAAAAGAGCATTTTGGAACGGGTGGGCCACGATACCGAGTACTATAGAGTAAAGTTCCGTAAAGTCAAGTGGGGACAGAATGAGGACCCCGAGCCTTCTACTTTAGGGTTAAGGACTTGGCGCTCAAATGGTTGGGACCTATAGGAACTAACCGAGACGATGTTATCAAAACAATCATCCTCGAACAATACTTGGATTCCTTACCAACCGGTACAAAAAATTGGATAAGACAACATCCAAATGTAGATACAGACATGGCTATAGACTTGGCCTGTGCGTACCACAGGTCCACTAACGTGAGATCACTACAAACCCGGCCCAACCTCAAACCCCTCACACCTCCAGCAAAGCCCACACCGAGATATCCTGTAGAAGACCCATTTCCACGTAAACCAGGGGAGGGTCATCCAATACCAGGACCCCAATGTTTTAACTGTGGAGAATGGGGACATATAGCTCTCATGTGCCCCAGGAAAACAGAGGGGGTGGAACCAATGGAGATAGGAGTCACACGACGCAGGTTCCTATGTACTGGGAAAGGGGACACCAAATTTAAACAGACTTTAAAAATCAATGGTCACCTCCTCTCTGCCCTCATAGACTCTGGATGTAGTCAATCCGTCATCCGACAAGATCTAATAAACCCAGTGGATGAGAACACCAGCCAAAGAGTTACCATTTGCTGTATACATGGAGATAAGGAGCAATACCCCCTTACCACAGTAGAGTTAGAGTGGGGGGAATATAGAGACTTGCTTCCCATGGGAGTTATGGATCAACTAATTGAAGAATGTATTGTTGGCACAGACTACGTGCATTTTCAACAACTCTTAAATGTTACCCAAACTCAGAAGGAGAGCCTCGAATGGTGGACCGAGGCTCCTTTTTCTTATAGCCCCATTGAGTGTCCCCCATATCGTAGGAAACTTTCCCGTTGGGAAAAAAGAGACGGATAGGCGAAGTTTCGAGAGGTTAAAGAGACCAGTCAACCCATAAGAGTGATAGCAGAGAATTATAGAGCACCCATCAGTTTCCGCCAACATCAGAGAGAGGACCCTACCCTCACTCATGCCTGGAGAACAGCAAAAACTGAAGAAACCGACGAGGTGGGTCCCTATTTTTTTGTACAACGAAACCTTCTGTATAGGGTAACCACTACCCGGTCAGGGGAACGCAAACACCAATTAGTAGTCCCAGAAACCTATAGAGACCAAGTACTCCTCCTAGCCCACAATCAACCGGGAGGGGGCCATTTCGGCAGGCCATTTCGGCAGAGAAAAAAACGAGGAATATCTCCTCCGGAGGTTCTACTGGCCAGGGGTTTTTGCCCACATTAGGAAATATTGCTCGCAATGCCCTAGATGTCAACTCACCGAACCAGGCCGACCCCGGAAAGCACCCCTCCTACCTCTTCCCATCATCGATATCCCGTTTAGTAGGGTGGGAATGGATTTAATTGGACCCTTACTTCCCTCATCAAAGGGACACACTTATATACTGGTTATCGTAGACTATGCAACCAGGTACCCCGAAGCCATTCCCCTTGCCAGCATGACGACTAAAACGGTAGCACAAGCACTGATAACAGTATTCACTCGGACAGGGTTTCCCCGAGAGATACTCACTGACCAGGGTACGCCCTTCATGTCCAACCTCATGAAACAGATATGCAGGGTACTCGGCATTACCCAAATCAAAACTTCAGTGTATCATCCACAGACAGACGGGCTCGTTGAACGATACAACCGGACTATTAAAACACTATTAAAGAAAATAGTTGACGAAACGGGGAGGGATTGGGACCAAAAACTGCCCTTAGTTCTCTATGCCATTCGAACCCACGAGCAGTCCTCAACAGGACATAGCCCGTTCGAACTGGTGTTCGGAAGGCAACCCCGTTCCCTTTTAGATATGGCCGTCGAGACCTGGGAGGAAGAAGAGGAAGAGGAAGGACGACCATTGTTAGAATACGTCCAAAAGCTTAAATCACATTTACAAGAATTATGGGAGAATGTACGACAACATCTGGAAAAGGCCCAAGAGACTCAAAAACAATATTATGATAGGGGAAGTAAATTGCGTACATTTCTTCCTAATGATCAAGTCTTGATCATGCGACCCACGTCTGAACAAAAATTGTTAGCCAGATGGCAAGGGCCATATAGGGTTATTAGAGCAATCTCCCCTGTCACCTATCTCATAGAACTAAGTGTCAACCCCCAAAAAAAACAAATTTACCATGTGAATCTCCTCAAGAAATGGGAAGCAGAGGATGAGGTTAGCGAGACGGTAGCAATGGGCCGTCTTGTATCTCCCATTAAGGAGGTAGAGATAGAAATGTTTCCCTTTGGGGATCAACAAAAGGAAATTATGCCCTGTATCAACACTTCTCTGACAATGTCAAAGAAGGATCAGTTGTACTCCCTGTTAACCCAATACCCACGGGTTTTTTCAGACATACCTGGCAGAACTTCCCTGATCTATCACCGAATAAGAACACCACCAGGGCAAACTATTCGACTACGGCCTTATCGTATTCCCGAGGCTAGGAAACATATCATAGAAGAAGAAATAGAAAAGATGATACACTTAGGAGTAATTGAGCCCTCTGTCAGTCCCTGGTGCTCTCCAGTAGTTCTGGTCCCAAAACCTGACGGAACAGTTCGCTTTTGTATTGACTTCCACCAACTCAATGCAATCTCTATGTTTGACTCTTATCCTATTCCCCGTGTGGATGACGTCCTAGAGAAGCTAGGAAGAGCTAAATATATGTCTACATTGGACCTCACTAAAGGATATTGGCAGATTCCCCTTTTCCCCGAAGATAAAGAGAAAACAGCCTTCTCTACTCAATCCGGTCTTTATCAATTCACAGTGCTGCCCTTTGGTCTCCACGGAGCCCCGGCAACCTTTCAGAGGTTAATGGATAGGTTATTAAAACCCTTCCACTCATTCTCTGCAGCCTATCTCGATGATGTCGTCATTTTTAGTAACACTTGGCTAGACCATCTACACCATCTCAATCAAATTTTGAACACACTGACAGGGGCCGGGTTGACGGCTAATCCTAAGAAGCGCATGTTAGGGAAGACTGACATATCATATCTCGGCTATGAGATAGGCAGTGGTACACTACAACCACAAATGACTAAGATTGAAGCAATTCAAAACGCACCACTCCCAAAAACAAAAAAAGATTTGCGTTCTTTCCTTGGGTTAGTGGGTTACTACCGTAGATTTATACCGGGTTATTCCACTATTGCGGCCCCCCTTACTGATCTGTTATCCAAACATCACCCAAACAAGTTGGCCCCTTTTTCAGAAAGTCAAAGGACTAGTTTTGAACGTTTAAGATCCTCTCTTACCTCGGAGCCGGTTTTGCAATGTCCTGATTTTTCTAGACCTTTTCATCTGTACACAGATGCTTCTAATGTGGGTCTTGGGGCGGTGCTCGCGCAACCTGACCCGGACGGTAAGGATCACCCAATTGTGTTTATCAGCAGGAAACTTCTTCCCCGGGAATGTCATTACCCCACCATTGAGAAAGAGTGTTTGGCCATTAAATGCAGTATTATCTCCTGGGTAGACCTTTTCTACTGTATACAGATCATGCTCCTCTTACCTGGCTTGCCTCACATAAGGATTCCAACTCTAGGATTTTGCGCTGGTTTCTTGAACTACAGCCTTTTTCCTTCCAGGTCTGCCATGTCCCTGGGTCGCAACAGGGTCCTGCGGATTACCTGTCCAGGTTTCCTTGCTCTACTCTGGTCCTCGAGCAGGACCGTTCTTGGGATGGGGTATGTGATCGGGCAACCCCGATCACTTCACTGGCTGCGGCAGTCGACTCCGTGTCGGGTTTACCCGACACAGCAGATCCGCGTTCCCATGTTACCATGGGAATGCTCGCAGCGTCACTACCGCGTTTCCCTGTTTGCAGTGAAACGCTCGAGACTTTCCGGACCGCAGGAGGTCAAAAAGACTCGGGACGCGTTGAGGGAGGAAGAGGAGGAGTGAACGGCGAAAGGAAGACGGACCGAGGAGACGGAGCAGGGCAGCAGGAGACGACGGAGCCAGGAGCAGACAGCAGCGGAGACGTGGAGAACGAGGCCAGAGAAGAAGGAGCGCCGGAGGCAAGGACCAAAGAGCCCAGCCACGACCCCAGAGGGTCGTGGCTCACAAAGGTACGGTCCCTCCTAGGGACAAGGGAAAGAAACTTTAAAAACCCACCGAGGAAGGGAACTGGGGAGGGGTGAGAGGGGAAAAGGGGTAAAGGAAGGGCACAGACTCTTTAAAGAGAAGAGTGACTGTCTATCCTAACCTACCTGGGAGCACCGTGGGTCACCGAACCGCATCACAGGCATTTTTGTTTGGATACAGCGCACGGGTAAATGCACTCTCTTTCTATCCCCTACTTACCCTTTCCCTGCTTCCTATCTAAAGAGAAAACCCCAGAAATATCTTTATACTTACCGTGGTGTTCTTCTGTTTCTTTTGCCGGTACCTCCCTGGAGCCACTCGAGTTCTCAGAATCCACTGACCTAGGAGACAAGAAGCAGAAGAATGACAGAGTTAGAAGAAGAGAAATTAATCGGGTTACGCCATAACAAACTGAACTCTTTTGAAACACCTGGGCAAAGAAAGAATATAATAAAAACCCTTACTTACCATACTACCCAATCTCCGTCTGGTTTATACCGTTCAGCCTGTCACAGGCTCCTTCAGTTCAGGAGATAAGAAGGGCGGCCACTTGGCCAACCAGCATACTTGTGATAAGCATCACCATCTGAATAATATGCATTTGTGTTTGGGGACAGGTGTGTGGAAGGAACTCTGCAGTATATTTTGGTGATCTGTGCACTTTGAAATGCATTAGAGCATAGGTTATTGTTTTCTAATGAAGTTCTTTGTTAACTTTGGGTTTACGTTTGTCAAAGGACAGGACTTGAGCTATATTATACATCACTTTGTAATGACGAGGACTAGGGATGGAGGGGTAATGTCCTGGTTACTTACCGGTAACCTTCATTACCCTTAGCCCATCTCATCCACGTCACACTCATTACATACCACCCACCCTTCTTTCATTCCTTTGACGAGGGCTTGGAGATTTACAGGAGGAGTCAGGGGTGCCAGTCCCCTTTATGGCACCCAGGTGGGGTGTGGGCGGGGGGGGCTAGCAGTTGAGGATCAACCTGTTTTTGTTACTGTCACAAGATGACATTACATCACTTTGTAATGACTGTGATGAAGGTGAGGTGGACAGAGGGTTATTTGTGTTTGCTGGCTGCTTGGGTGGCCGACAGAAAGCAGGGTAGCTATCAGTGCCTTCAGTCATTTCTTGGAACAATGTTGTCTGGGATCAGGCTTGTGTGCGACACCAGTCTTATAGTACTGTTAGTGATTCCTTCCATATTCCTCTGTGACGGTCCAGGAAGTTGGCTGGGTGATCACACCCTGGTTGACTGGACACCTTGAAGCGGTAACTCTACAACTGATGATTCACGGTTTTGTTGTGTGGGCGATGTCAGGTGTGTTGACTCTTCAAACAGATGTATCGGTGACTTGTGATCTGAACAACCTTAAGTTTTACCTATTCCAGTACAGATGAAATGTTCACACCAGGTGGCTGAGGCTTCTCTCTCGATGTGAGAATATTTCTATTTGGCTGGTGTAGGAAAGTACCATCTTGCTTGGCATGTTACCCCCATTTTGCACTGTATATATGTTGTTTTAGTTGTATGTGTCACTGGGACCCTGTTCACCAGGGCCCCAGTGCTCATAAGTGTGCCTGAATGTGTTACCTGTGTAGTGACTAACTGTCTCACTGAGGCTCTGCTAATCAGAACCTCAGTGGTTATGCTCTCTCATTTCTTTCTAAATTGTCACTAACAGGCTAGTGACCAATTTTACCAATTTACATTGGCTTACTGGAACACCCTTATAATTCCCTAGTATATGGTACTGGGGTACCCAGGGTATTGGGGTTCCAGGAGATCCCTATGGGCTGCAGCATTTCTTTTGCCACCCATAGGGAGCTCTGACAATTCTTACACAGGCCTGCCACTGCAGCCTGAGTGAAATAACGTCCACGTTATTTCACAGCCATTTTACACTGCACTTAAGTAACTTATAAGTCACCTATATGTCTAACCTTTACCTGGTAAAGGTTAGGTGCAAAGTTACTTAGTGTGAGGGCACCCTGGCACTAGCCAAGGTGCCCCTACATTGTTCAGAGCCAATTCCCTGAACTTTGTGAGTGCGGGGACACCATTACACGCGTGCACTACATATAGGTCAATACCTATATGTAGCTTCACAATGGTAACTCCGAATATGGCCATGTAACATGTCTAAGATCATGGAATTGCCCCCTCTATGCCATCCTGGCATTGTTGGCACAATTCGATGATCCCAGTGGTCTGTAGCACAGACCTTGGTACTGCCAAACTGCCTTTCCTGGGGTTTCACTGCAGCTGCTGCTGCTGCCAACCCCTCAGACAGGTTTCTGCCCCCCTGGGGTCAAGCCAGGCTTTTCCCAGGATGGCAGAAGAAAGGACTTCCTCTGAGAGAGGGTGTTACACCCTCTCCCTTTGGAAAATGGTGTGAAGGCAGGGGAGGAGTAGCCTCCCCCAGCCTCTGGAAATGCTTTCTTGGGCACAGATGTGCCCAATTCTGCATAAGCCAGTCTACACCGGTTCAGGGACCCCTTAGCCCCTGCTCTGGCGCGAAACTGGACAAAGGAAAGGGGAGTGACCACTCCCCTGACCTGCACCTCCCCTGGGAGGTGTTCAGAGCTCCTCCAGTGTGCTCCAGACCTCTGCCATCTTGGAAACAGAGGTGCTGCTGGCACACTGGACTGCTCTGAATGGCCAGTGCCACCAGGTGACGTCAGAGACTCCTGCTGATAGGCTCCTTCAGGTGTTAGTAGCCTATCCTCTCTCCTAGGTGGCCAAACCCTCTTTTCTGGCTATTTAGGGTCTCTGTCTCTGGGGAAACTTTAGATAACGAATGCAAGAGCTCATCCGAGTTCCTCTGCATCTCTCTCTTCACCTTCTGATAAGGAATCGACTGCTGACCGCGCTGGAAGCCTGCAAAACTGCAACAAAGTAGCTAAGACGACTACTGCAACTCTGTAACGCTGATCCTGCCGCCTTCTCGACTGTTTTCCTGTTTGTGCATGCTGTGGGGGTAGTCTGCCTCCTCTCTGCACCAGAAGCTCCGAAGAAATCTCCCGTGGGTCGACGGAATCTTCCCCCTGCAACCGCAGGCACCAAAAAGCTGCATTACCGGTCCCTTGGGTCTCCTCTCAGCACGACGAGCGAGGTCCCTCGAATCCAGCAACTCTGTCCAAGTGACCCCCACAGTCCAGTGACTCTTCAGTCCAAGTTTGGTGGAGGTAAGTCCTTGCCTCACCTCGCTGGGCTGCATTGCTGGGAACCGCGACTTTTTCAGCTACTCCGGCCTCTGTGCACTTCCGGCGGAAATCCTTTTTGCACAGCCAAGCCTGGGTCCACGGCACTCTAACCTGCATTGCACGACTTTCTAAGTTGGTCTCCGGCGACGTGGGACTCCTTTGTGTAACTTCGGGTGAGCACCGTTTCACGCATCCTCGTAGTGCCTGTTTCTGGCACTTCTCCGGGTGCTACCTGCTCCTGAGAGGGCTCCTTGTCTTGCTCGACGTCCCCTCTCTCTCCTGGTCCAATTTGCGACCTCCTGGTCCCTCCTGGGCCACAGCAGCGTCCAAAAACGCTAACCACACGATTTGCAGCTAGCAAGGCTTGTTGGCGTTCTTTCGGCAGGAAAACACTTCTGCACGACTCTCCACGGCGAGAGGGATCCGTCCACCAAAGGGGAAGTCTCTAGCCCTTTTTGTTCCTGCAGAAACATCAGCTTCTTCTGTCCAGTAGAAGCTTCTTTGCACCCACAGCTGGCATTTCCTGGGCATATGCCCATCTCCGACTTGCTTGTGACTTTTGGACTTGGTCCCCTTGTTCCACAGGTACCCTAGATTGGAAATCCACAGTTGTTGCATTGTTGGTTTGTGTCTTTCCTGCATTATTCCTCTATCACAACTTCGTTGTCTTTGGGGGAACTTCAGTGCACTTTGCACTCACTTTTCAGGGTCTTGGGGAGGGCTAATTTTCTAACTCTCACTATTTTCTAATAGTCCCAGCGACCCTCTACAAGGTCACATAGGTTTGGGGTCCATTCGTGGTTCGCATTCCACTTTTGGAGTATATGGTTTGTGTTGCCCCTATCCCTATGTGTCCCCATTGCATCCTATTATAACTATACATTGTTTGCACTGTTTTCTAAGACTATACTGCATATTTTTAGTACTGTGTACATATATCTTGTGTATATTTCCTATCCTCTCACTGAGGGTACACTCTAAGATACTTTGGCATATTGTCATAAAAATAAAGTACCTTTATTTTTAGTATAACTGTGTATTGTGTTTTCTTATGATATTGTGCAAGTGACACTTGTGGTACTGTAGTAGCTTCACACGTCTCCTAGTTCAGCCTAAGCTGCTCTGCTAAGCTACCATTATCTATCAGCCTAAGCTGCTAGACACCCTATACACTAATAAGGGATAACTGGGCCTGGTGCAAGGTGTAAGTACCCCTTGGTACTCACTACAAGCCAGTCCAGCCTCCTACATTGGTTGTGCAGCGGTGGGATAAGTGCTTTGAGACTACTTACCACTCTTGTCATTGTACTTTTCATAAGAGAAAAATATACAAAACAAGTTCAGTGTGTGTACACATAGCTAAAAAGTTTTGCATTTCCTCTTTTCACTGTTTTCTAAGTGCTGAAAAGTACTTCTAAACTTTCAAAAAGTTCTTAAAAGTTTAAAAAGTTTTTTTTTCTGTCTTTCCAAAAAGTTCTGAAATCTTTTTTCTCTTTTTCTATCACTTTAACTCTCTCTAAAAATGTCTGGCACAGGCCAAAATGTTGATCTGTCCAAACTTGCATATGATCACCTTAGCTGGAAAGGAGCAAGGAGTCTCTGCATAGAGAGAGGTTTGAGTGTAGGGAAGAATCCTTCCTTGGAATTATTGCTTAACATGCTTAGAGAACAAGATAAGGCCATAGGGGCCACATCTGTTGAAAAAGTAGCAAATGGTTCCCAATCTGATCCAGGGACTACCCCAGGAAAAGATGCAGGGAAGAAACTCCCTAGCCTGCCCATTACTAGACAGTCTAGCATAGTTGGTAATGATGATGAGCCACACCATACAAATAGTGTTGTCTCACATCATAGCAAAAGCATGTATTCTCACCATACTGGTAGTGATGTTTCTGTTAGCCAAGCTGTTAGGGTGGCTTCTGTAAGGGACAGGTCTCCTTCTGTTCATTCCCATCATACCTCTGTATCTAGGAATGTCCCTCCCACCAACCCTGATGACAGAATGTTAGAGAGGGAACTCAATAAGTTGAGGGTGGAACAAACCAGACTGAAGCTTAAAAAGCAACAGCTGGATTTGGATAGACAGTCTTTTGAACTAGAGAAGGAAAGACAGAAGTTGGGTTTTGAAACCCATGGTGGCAGCAGCAGTATTCCCCATAGTCATCCTGTAAAAGAGCATGATTCCAGGAATCTGCATAAGATAGTTCCCCCTTATAAGGAGGGGGATGACACTAACAAGTGGTTTGCTACACTTGAGAGGTCCTGTGTTGTACAGGATGTCCCTCAAAGGCAGTGGGCTGCTATCCTATGGCTATCATTTAGTGGAAAAGGTAGGGATAGGCTCCTTACTGTGAAAGAAAATGATGCCAATAATTTCCAAGTTCTTAAGAATGCACTCCTGGATGGTTATGGCTTAACCACTGAACAATACAGGATAAAGTTCAGAGAGACCAAAAAGGAGTCTTCACAAGACTGGGTTGATTTCATTGACCATTCAGTGAAGGCCTTGGAGGGGTGGTTACATGGCAGTAAAGTTACTGATTATGACAGCCTGTATAACTTAATCCTGAGAGAGCATATTCTTAATAATTGTGTGTCTGATTTGTTGCACCAGTACCTGGTGGACTCTGATCTGACCTCTCCCCAAGAATTGGGAAAGAAGGCAGACAAATGGGTCAGAACAAGGGTGAACAGAAAAGTTCATACAGGGGGTGACAAAGATGGCAACAAAAAGAAGGATGGTAAGTCTTCTGACAAGGGTGGGGACAAATCTAAAAATGAGTCTTCATCAGGCCCACAAAAACACTCTGGTGGGCCCAAATCCTCTTTTAATCGGAACAAGGAAAAGAAACCATGGTGCTATTTATGTAAGATAAAAGGCCATTGGACAACAGATCCCAGTTGTCCAAAGAAAAGCACCAAGCCTCCTACCACTACAACCCCTACTGCTACCCCTAGTGTCCCTACTAATAGCAGTGGTGGTGGGAGCAAACCTACTAATAGCCAATCCAAGGGAGTAGCTGGGCTCACTATTGGTAACTTAGTTGGGGTTGGCCTTGTTAGGGAGGCCACAGAGGCTGTGTTAGTCTCTGAGGGGGCTATTGATTTAGCCACCTTAGTTGCTTGTCCCCTTAATATGGATAAGTACAAACAGCTACCCCTAATAAATGGTGTTGAGGTTCAGGCCTACAGGGACACTGGAGCCAGTGTGACTATGGTCATAGAGAAACTGGTCCACCCTGAACAACACCTACTTGGTCACCAGTACCAAGTAACCGATGCTCACAACAACACACTTAGCCACCCCATGGCTGTTGTTAATCTCAACTGGGGGGGGGGGGGTTACTGGTCCAAAGAAAGTTGTGGTAGCCACAGATTTACCTGTAGACTGTCTACTAGGAAATGATTTGGAGACATCAGCTTGGTCAGATGTGGAGTTGGAGGCCCATGCAGCAATGCTGGGCATCCCAGGGCATATTTTTGCTTTAACCAGGGCTCAGGCCAAAAAGCAAAAAGGACAGGGAAGCTTGGATCCTGGAACAATGGACCAAGTGCTCCCTAAAGCTAGGGCTAGTAGAAGCAAACCACTTCCTACTATCCCTCCCTCTACAGTGGATTCAACTTCAGAGGAAGAAGAATTCCCTCCCTGTGCAGAACCTACACCAGAGGAGCTTGAAGCAGATACTGCTGAGCTTTTTGGTGAAGGGGGGCCTGCCAGAGAGGAGCTGAGTGTGGCACAGCAAACCTGTCCCACATTAGAGGGTCTAAGACAGCAAGCTGTCAAACAGGCTAATGGGGATGTCAGTGACTCTCACAGAGTTTACTGGGAGGACAACCTCTTGTACACTGAGCATAGGGATCCTAAACCTGGAGCTGCCAGGAGATTAGTGATTCCTCAGGAGTACAGAAAGTTCCTCTTAACTCTGGCACACGACATTCCCCTAGCTGGGCACCTGGGACAAATGAAAACTTGGGACAGGCTTGTTCCCTTGTTTCATTGGCCTAGGATGTCTGAGGACACAAAAGAGTTTTGTAAGTCCTGTGAAACCTGTCAAGCCAGTGGCAAGACAGAAGGCACCCCTTATTCCACTGCCCGTGGTTGGGGTTCCCTTTGAAAGGGTAGGGGTTGACATAGTTGGCCCCCTTGACCCTCCTACTGCTTCAGGCAATAGATTTATCTTGGTGGTAGTGGACCATGCCACAAGGTATCCTGAAGCTATTCCTTTAAGGACCACTACAGCTCCTGCAGTGGCAAAGGCCCTCCTGGGAATATTTTCCAGGGTGGGCTTCCCAAAGGAAGTAGTATCAGACAGGGGAAGCAATTTCATGTCTGCATACTTAAAGGCCATGTGGAAGGAGTGTGGTGTAACTTATAAATTCACTACACCCTATCATCCACAAACAGATGGACTGGTAGAGAGATTTAACAAAACTCTCAAAGGCATGATTATGGGTCTCCCTGAAAAACTCCGCAGGAGATGGGATATCCTTCTACCATGCCTCCTTTTTGCCTACAGGGAGGTACCCCAGAAAGGAGTGGGCTTCAGCCCCTTTGAACTTCTTTTTGGACACCCTGTTAGGGGTCCACTCACACTTGTAAAGGAGGGTTGGGAACAACCTTTAAAAGCTCCTAAGCAGGATATTGTGGATTATGTACTTGGCCTCAGATCAAGGATGGCTGAGTACATGAAAAAGGCCAGTAAAAACCTTCAGGCCAGCCAAGAGCTCCAGAAGCAATGGCATGATCAGAAGGCTGTTTTGGTTCAGTACCAACCAGGGCAGAAAGTGTGGGTCTTGGAGCATGTGGCCCCAAGAGCACTCCAAGATAAATGGAGTGGTCCCCACACAATTGTTGAGAAAAAGGGTGAAGTCACCTATTTGGTTGACTTAGGCACTGCAAGGAGTCCCCTTAGGGTGCTGCATGTAAACCGCCTGAAACCCTACTATGACAGGGCTGATCTCACCCTGCTCATGGCAACTGATGAGGGACAGGAAGAAGACAGTGATCCTCTACCTGATCTCTTCTCTTCCACAGAACAAGATGCTCTTGTGGAAGGTGTAGTTTTGGCTGATTGATCTTACTGCTGAGCAGAAAGATAATTGCATAAATCTCCTAAATCAATTCTCTGAACTCTTCTCTACTGTGCCAGGTACCACTTCTTGGTGTGAGCACACTATAGATACTGGAGACAGCTTGCCTGTCAAGAGTAAGATCTATAGGCAGCCTGACCATGTCAGGGACTGCATAAAGCAAGAGGTCCAGAAAATGTTGGAACTAGGAGTGGTTGAGCACTCTGAAAGTCCATGGGCTTCTCCTGTGGTACTTGTACCAAAACCCCATTCCAAAGATGGAAAGAAGGAAATGTGGTTTTGTGTAGACTATAGAGGTCTCAACTTGGTAACCAAAACTGATGCACACCCTTTACCCAGGGCAGATGAGCTCATAGATACACTGGCATCTGCCAAGTATCTAAGCACTTTTGACTTGACTGCAGGGTATTGGCAGATCAAATTGTCAGAAGATGCTAAACCTAAGACTGCATTTTCAACCATTGGAGGACATTACCAGTTTACTGTAATGCCTTTTGGTTTGAAAAATGCACCTGCCACTTTTCAGAGGTTGGTGAACACAGTCCTGCAAGGGCTGGAGGCTTTCAGTGCAGCATATTTGGACGATATAGCTGTCTTTAGCTCCAGCTGGGATGATCACCTGGTCCACCTATGGAAAGTTTTAGAGGCCCTGCAAAAGGCAGGCCTCACTATCAAGGCTTCAAAGTGCCAGATAGGGCAGGGTAAGGTGGTTTATCTGGGACACCTTGTTGGTGGAGAACAGATTGCACCACTACAGGGGAAAATCCAGACAATTATTGATTGGGTTCCCCCTACTACACAGACCCAGGTAAGAGCCTTCCTAGGCCTCACTGGGTATTACAGGAGGTTCATTAAGAACTATGGCTCCATTGCAGCCCCTCTTAATGACCTCACTTCCAAGAAGATGCCTAAAAAGGTATTATGGACAGCAAACTGTCAGAAAGCTTTTGAGGAGCTGAAGCAGGCCATGTGCTCTGCACCTGTCCTGAAAAGCCCTTGTTACTCTAAAAAATTCTATGTCCAAACTGATGCATCTGAATTAGGAGTAGGAGCAGTCCTATCACAACTTAATTCTGAGGGCCAGGATCAACCTGTTGCTTTTATTAGTAGGAGGTTGACCCCTAGAGAAAAGCGTTGGTCTGCCATAGAGAGGGAGGCCTTTGCTGTGGTCTGGGCTCTGAAGAAGTTAAGGCCATACCTGTTTGGCACTCACTTCATTGTTCAGACAGACCACAAACCTCTACTTTGGCTAAAACAAATGAAAGGTGAAAATCCTAAATTGTTGAGGTGGTCCATATCCCTACAGGGAATGGACTATACAGTGGATCATAGACCTGGGAGTAGCCACTCCAATGCAGATGGACTCTCCAGATATTTCCACTTAGACAATGAAGACTCATCAGGTCATGGCTAGTCTTATTGTCCTTCGTTTGGGGGGGGGTTGTGTAGGAAAGTACCATCTTGCCTGGCATGTTACCCCCATTTTTCACTGTATATATGTTGTTTTAGTTGTATGTGTCACTTGGGACCCTGTTCACCAGTGCCCCAGTGCTCATAAGTGTGCCTGAATGTGTTACCTGTGTAGTGACTAACTGTCTCACTGAGGCTCTGCTAATCAGAACCTCAGTGGTTATGCTCTCTCATTTCTTTCTAAATTGTCACTAACAGGCTAGTGACCAATTTTACCAATTTACATTGGCTTACTGGAACACCCTTATAATTCCCTAGTATATGGTACTGAGGTACCCAGGGTATTGGGGTTCCAGGAGATCCCTATGGGCTGCAGCATTTCTTTTGCCACCCATAGGGAGCTCTGACAATTCTTACACAGGCCTGCCACTGCAGCCTGAGTGAAATAACGTCCACGTTATTTCACAGCCATTTTACACTGCACTTAAGTAACTTATAAGTCACCTATATGTCTAACCTTTACCTGGTAAAGGTTAGGTGCAAAGTTACTTAGTGTGAGGGCACCCTGGCACTAGCCAAGGTGCCCCCACATTGTTCAGAGCCAATTCCCTGAACTTTGTGAGTGCGGGGACACCATTACACGCGTGCACTACATATAGGTCAATACCTATATGTAGCTTCACAATGGTAACTCCGAATATGGCCATGTAACATGTCTAAGATCATGGAATTGCCCCCTCTATGCCATCCTGGCATTGTTGGCACAATTCGATGATCCCAGTGGTCTGTAGCACAGACCTTGGTACTGCCAAACTGCCTTTCCTGGGGTTTCACTGCAGCTGCTGCTGCTGCCAACCCCTCAGACAGGTTTCTTCCCCCCTGGGGTCAAGCCAGGCTTGTCCCAGGATGGCAGAACAAAGGACTTCCTCTGAGAGAGGGTGTTACACCCTCTCCCTTTGGAAAATGGTGTGAAGGCAGGGGAGGAGTAGCCTCCCCCAGCCTCTGGAAATGCTTTCTTGGGCACAGATGTGCCCAATTCTGCATAAGCCAGTCTACACCGGTTCAGGGACCCCTTAGCCCTTGCTCTGGCGCGAAACTGGACAAAGGAAAGGGGAGTGACCACTCCCCTGACCTGCACCTCCCCTGGGAGGTGTTCAGAGCTCCTCCAGTGTGCTCCAGACCTCTGCCATCTTGGAAACAGAGGTGCTGCTGGCACACTGGACTGCTCTGAATGGCCAGTGCCACCAGGTGACGTCAGAGACTCCTGCTGATAGGCTCCTTCAGGTGTTAGTAGCCTATCCTCTCTCCTAGGTAGCCAAACCCTCTTTTCTGGCTATTTAGGGTCTCTGTCTCTGGGGAAACTTTAGATAACGAATGCAAGAGCTCATCCGAGTTCCTCTGAATCTCTCTCTTCACCTTCTGATAAGGAATCGACTGCTGACCGCGCTGGAAGCCTGCAAAACTGCAACAAAGTAGCTAAGACGACTACTGCAACTCTGTAACGCTGATCCTGCCGCCTTCTCAACTGTTTTCCTGTTTGTGCATGCTGTGGGGGTAGTCTGCCTCCTCTCTGCACCAGAAGCTCCGAAGAAATCTCCCGTGGGTCGACGGAATCTTCCCCCTGCAACCGCAGGCACCAAAAAGCTGCATTACCGGTCCCTTGGGTCTCCTCTCAGCACGACGAGCGAGGTCCCTCGAATCCAGCAACTCTGTCCAAGTGACCCCCACAGTCCAGTGACTCTTCAGTCCAAGTTTGGTGGAGGTAAGTCCTTGCCTCACCTCGCTGGGCTGCATTGCTGGGAACCGCGACTTTTGCAGCTACTCCGGCCTCTGTGCACTTCCGGCGGAAATCCTTTTTGCACAGCCAAGCCTGGGTCCACGGCACTCTAACCTGCATTGCACGACTTTCTAAGTTGGTCTCCGGCGACGTGGGACTCCTTTGTGTAACTTCGGGTGAGCACCGTTTCACGCATCCTCGTAGTGCTTGTTTCTGGCACTTCTCCGGGTGCTACCTGCTCCTGAGAGGGCTCCTTGTCTTGCTCGACGTCCCCTCTCTCTCCTGGTCCAATTTGCGACCTCCTGGTCCCTCCTGGGCCACAGCAGCGTCCAAAAACGCTAACCACACGATTTGCAGCTAGCAAGGCTTGTTGGCGTTCTTTCGGCGGGAAAACACTTCTGCACGACTCTCCACGGCGGGAGGGATCCGTCCACCAAAGGGGAAGTCTCTAGCCCTTTTCGTTCCTGCAGAAACCTCAGCTTCTTCTGTCCAGTAGAAGCTTCTTTGCACCCACAGCTGGCATTTCCTGGGCATATGCCCATCTCCGACTTGCTTGTGACTTTTGGACTTGGTCCCCTTGTTCCACAGGTACCCTAGATTGGAAATCCACAATTGTTGCATTGTTGGTTTGTGTCTTTCCTGCATTATTCCTCTATCACGACTTCGTTGTCTTTGGGGGAACTTCAGTGCACTTTGCACTCACTTTTCAGGGTCTTGGGGAGGGCTAATTTTCTAACTCTCACTATTTTCTAATAGTCCCAGCGACCCTCTACAAGGTCACATAGGTTTGGGGTCCATTCGTGGTTCGCATTCCACTTTTGGAGTATATGGTTTGTGTTGCCCCTATCCCTATGTGTCCCCATTGCATCCTATTGTAACTATACATTGTTTGCACTGTTTTCTAAGACTATACTGCATATTTTTAGTACTGTGTACATATATCTTGTGTATATTTCCTATCCTCTCACTGAGGGTACACTCTAAGATACTTTGGCATATTGTCATAAAAATAAAGTACCTTTATTTTTAGTATAACTGTGTATTGTGTTTTCTTATGATATTGTGCAAGTGACACTTGTGGTACTGTAGTAGCTTCACACGTCTCCTAGTTCAGCCTAAGCTGCTCTGCTAAACTACCATTATCTATCAGCCTAAGCTGCTAGACACCCTATACACTAATGAGGGATAACTGGGCCTGGTGCAAGGTGTAAGTACCCCTTGGTACTCACTACAAGCCAGTCCAGCCTCCTACAGCTGGGGATTGGCTTCGACTGGCAAATGCAACTGGTGCCCAGGCGTATGTGACTTGGTGTAGGAGCAGGACGGCTTCAGGCCCTGAGGGCTGGCATCTACAATGAGCTTAGCTTTCAACTTCTGGTTGAAGTATTTCATGGCTTTTGCACCATTATATCTCACAAATAAATGATGGCCCTGCCTTAACAAAATAGTAACCACAGGAGAAACACTTAGGCCCAGATTTAAGAGCCCCTAGCGCCTTCTTGAGCCACATTAGCGTCATTTTTTTTAAGCTAATGTGGCCCAACTAGCCGGAAATCGTTCCATCAAATTTTACAAACTGGTGCAATGCATACATTGTGCCACTTTGTAACCTTCTGCGCTACATTATGCCTGCACCAGGCATACTGTATGTAAAGGAGGATTTTCCCCCATTAGGGGGACCAAAACAATGGCGCAAATAAATCTAAGAGATTTATTTGCATCATTTTTTTTCATCATTTTTAACGTCTGCTCAGAGAAGGCGTTAAAAGGAGGCACCCCATTGTTTACAATGGGCCTTGATGGGCTTTGCAGGATTAGCGTCAGAATATTTGACGCTAATCCTGCAAAGCTCCAAACTAGCATCAAAGATTTTGATGCTAGTTCCCTAACTACGACTATGGTGCGGCGTATCTTAGATACGGCGCATATATGGTGGTGTTAGAGGGTGCAAGGTAAGTGGTGTTGCACTGGGTGCAGTGACACTTTCCTTAAATCAGGCCCTTAGACCCAGCTGAGTCCTGGGTAGATATAGTTTTATGCAACAATGTCTCAATGAGTCACAATAGAGGGGCACAATGTAAGATTAAATCAAATATACAAGAAACAACAACACGTAGTCCCAATTTTTTGGTAATTGCAATTGTATTTCAACAAAGGCACAGAAATAAGCTTAAAGAGTTATAATGCAGCCTCACCATGTTTTTGGAATTGTGTACTAAGTGCAAGGTGAACACATTGTGCTCATGAAAAAATAAATGGCACAAGCAAACTTCGTGAAAGTAACGTAAAACAACGTATTCAAGGTATTTCCAATGTGCTGTTTTTACGTTTAAAAATATTTGTGGAATTCTTAACTTTTCTATAAATATTCCAGAACTGGAGTTAATAAGGGCCTGATTTAGATTTTGGCAGTAATTCTGCCAATCCGCCACAGCGGTGAACCTGAAAACACCATCAAGTCGACTGTGTCCGTCTGCCGTATTTAGATGTATTGCAGCTGAGACGCAGACCGCCACAACAGAGTGCTCTTCCTAGCTGTCAGGTTCCCGCTGACTATATTTAGATGTTACAGTCTAGCAGGCGGTGTACTGGTGGCAGTTTGCTGACAGAGGGAGCCCTTCACTGTACCCAAAGGATATCGTACCATGGCAATGGAACAGAGGAAAGTCACACACACTGTACCATAGCCATATATTTCCCCCTGCACAACTCACTACAAAACACACCACATACACACAATAATCCATTGCCTTTCTAAAACCACACAACACGTACATACCGAATACACACATTGCCATACATTCATGACACAACTCACACACATAATTGACACTGCACCCACACACACGACACAAACACAACCAACACAAGTAAACACTCAGCTACACAAGCAAAATCACACACAAGCACAGCCACACACATCACGACAATGACTTCCACATAACTCACCTGAATGTTGAACACTGCAACACAACACACCGTCGAACCCATATGCAAGTGGTACACATACAGACACAACCACATCACCGACTCCAGCTCCCTCAACCAGCCAATCGGATGGCACACACACACACACGTTTACTGACTCACCTACCCAACTGGAAGTACAACATCACAGGTACAGGTACCCCTGCAATGTGCACACATGGACATAGTCGTGTGTGAATGTAAGGTCACTGTGAATATGTTGTCACTGTGAAAACACATCAAAATGACAGTTGTGTATGTGTGCGATGTGTGTCATGTACCAGTGTGTCCCCATCCATGTCCCACAAAAAGTGTGCTCCCAACATATGTATGACACAGTAATTCCCGAGAAGTTGTCCTGAGCTCATATGCGGTGACCACACAACGTACACAGCTGATGCAGGTTATCTACCTTTAAGTCCGGTTACGGGGGGAGGGATAGGTTTGGGTTTCCTCCGTGGTCCAGTGGCAGCAGCGCCAGAAGATCATGCCCATTTGAAAACAGAGGTGGACTAGGGAAAAAAGATAAGCTTGTACCCCATTCCCCCTCCAATCCGCTAACTCAGATGTTGAGGTCAGACCGCCACAGTTGGCTTGGTGGTAAGGCACATCCAAATCTGCTCTGCAGTAACAGTGGCTGGAGTTCCTTTGCCAGCCCCTATTCCCAGTGCCGCAGTCGAGGCGGCTGGAGATTTTTGACAGAGTCTGCAGGACTCGGGTACTCTTTCTCCTATATCTAATGTGTTTGGGCGACTACCAACGCGGCGGATAGATTTTCTGCCGAAAAGTCGACAGCAGTACCATTACTGCCAAGATCTCAATCAGGCCCTAAGTCACTTAGGCAAGTTTGCCGTAACTTACACTTCTCCCAGATATTCTGTGTGGAGTTAGGAAATTATCTTTCCAGCGTCCACAAAACTGATCAACGCCTCCTGTTGTGAGTGTGTTCTGCAGGGTGGTCTGTGCTTGTTTGTGCCTGGGAATAGTGCCTCGTGCCCTGTCCCTGAGCCTGCCCTGGTGATTAACTCTCGTGCACTGCCGCTGCTCTGTCTACACCTGTTCCTGAGCGTGCCCTGTTTGATCAGTGTCGTGCGGTGTCACTGCTCTGTTTACACCTGTTTTGGGGCCTGCCTTGGTGATCAGTGTCTTTTAGAGTCACTGACCTGTCTACACCTCTTTCTGGGCCTGCCCTGGTGATCAGTGTCACGTACTGTCACTGCTCTGTCTTTGGGCTTGACGAACTACTAGTGATTTGTGGTTCGTAATTTGGCACTGGTGTCTGTTACTTGTAGTTGGTAGTTTGGCACTGGGCCTGTCTTGGTGATCCATGCGTCGTCTTATGAGCGCCCCTGGTAACATTTATTCTTTCAGAGGTGTTGTACCTGGCTTTTTGACAGGGACATCCCCAAACTTTTTGCCTCCTTCCTCCTATTTTTTCTGACCTGTTGTTGTTGGCTTTTGACCTCTGGGCACTTTACCACTGCTAACCAGTGCTAAAGTGCATATGCTCTCTGTGTAAATTGTACTATTGATTGGCTTATCCATGATTGGCTATTTAATTTACTTATAAGTCCCTAGTAGAGTGCACTATATGTGCCTAGGGCCTGTAGATTAAATGCTGCTAGTGGGCCTGCAGCACTGGTTGTGCCACCCACTTTAGTAGCCCCTTAACCTTGTCTCAGGTCTGCCATTGCAAGGCCTGTGTGTGCAGTTTCACTGGCACTTCGACTTGGCATTTAAAAGTACTTGCCAAGCCTAGAACTCCCCTTTTTCTACATATAAGTCATCCCTAATGTGTGCCCTAGGTAACCCCTAGGGCAGGGTGCTGTGTGGGTAAAAGGCAGGACATGTACCTGTGTAGTTATATGTCCTGGTAGTGTAAAACTCCTAAATTAGTTGTTACACTACTGTGAGGCCTGCTCCCTTCATAGGCTAACATTGGGGCTGCCCTCATACACTGTTGAAGTGGCAGCTGCTGATCTGAAAGGAGCAGGAAGGTCATATTTAGTATGGCAATTTAAAATCCTGCTGACTGATGAAGTCGGATTTAATATTACTATTCTAGAAATGCCACGTTTAGAAAGTGAGCATTTCTTTTCACTTAAATCTTTCTGTGCTCTTCAATCCACGTCTGGCTAGGTTTAGTTGACAGCTCCTTGTGCATTCACTCAGACACACCACAAACAGGGTACTCAGCCTCGCTTGCATACATCTGCATTTTGAATGGGTCTTCCTGGGCTGGGAGGGTGGAGGGCCTGCCCTCACACAAAGGATTGCCACACCCCCTACTGGGACTCTGGCAGACAGGATTGAACTGAAAGGGGGCTTGGTGCATTTCTTAGACACTCTTTGAAGTCACCCCCACTTCAAAGGCACATCTTAGTATAAAACAGGGCCACTGCCCTAACCTCATCAGACACTTCCTGGAGAAGAAACCTGAACCAGAACCTGCATCCTGTCAAGAAGAACTGCCTGGCTGCCTAAAGGACTCACCTGACTGCTTTCTACAAAGGACTGCTGCCTTGCTGTTGCCCTGCTGCCTTTCTGAACTCTTGTCTGGCTGTAAAAGTGCTCTCCAAGGGCTTGGATAGAGCTTGCCTCCTGTTCCCTGATGTCTCAGTACCAAAGAGACTTCTCTTTTTCACTTGGACGCTTCGTGCGCCGAAATCTTCGACGCACAGCTTGTTCCGCGGCGAGAAAAACGCCGCACACCGACGCTGATTGACGCAACGCCTTCGGGACGACCGGAACTTCGACGCACAGCCTCGCAAGGACAACGCCGCCCGACCTCCAAAGGAGAAATCGACGCGACGCCTGCCGTGAGAGCAAAACTTTGACGCACAGCCCCGCAGAACGACGCGCAGCCGGTAAACAAGCAGGAGGATCCACGCACAGACCCGGGACATCTGGTAATCTCCGCGATCCACAGAAAGAGCCGTAAAACGACGCACGACTTTCCCGCGTGAAAAATAATGACGCAAGTCCGTGTGTGCTGAGGAGAAATCTACGCACACACCCTTTTTCCACGTATCTCTTCTTCTGTGGCCCTCTGAGGAGATTTTCCACTCCAAACCAGGTACTTTATGCTTGAAAGAGACTTTGTTTGCTTTTTAAAGACTTAAGACACTGTATATCACTTTTCAGTGATATCTCTACAAATTCACATTGCAACTTTATTCGTTTTGACCTACAATTATCCTGATAAATATTATATATTTTTCTAAACACTGTGTGGTGTATTTTTGTGGTGCTATATGGTGGTATTGTATAATTTATTGCACAAATACTTTACACATTGCCTTCTAAGTTAAGCCTGACTGCTCGTGCCAAGCTACCAGAGGGTGGGCACAGGATAATCTTGGATTGTGTGTGACTTACCCTGACTAGAGTGAGGGCTTTTGCTTGGACAGGGGGTAACCTGACTGCCAACCAAAAACCCCATTTCTAACAAGAGGGAATTGAGGCACTTTGGCACTTTGAGTCAACAAACTCTCCGCCCTCTAATCTCACACTTAAAACTTTGATTGTTAGAGTGTGACTGCCAGAGACCCCTGGAGAGTGGAGAGCGAGGGAGATGTCCCTGGGCGGTTCAGAACTGGTGAGTCTAACCCCACACCTCAGGTGCGTCTCACGCCCTACACTGCAGGGATGCCAAACCTGTTACACCTGAGGGGAGCCAGACCTCCCACACCTAAGGCAATTCGCACCTTACACAGCAGGTACACCAAACCCCTTACATCTGAGGCGAGTCATACCTCCCACACATAAGGTGAGACTACTTCCACACATGTGAGGCGAGTCAGACCTCCCACACCTGAGGTGAGACTGTTCCCATACATGAGGTGAGTAATTCCACACACCTTAGAGGTTCTGACCACAAGCACCTGACATGGGCCTGTTACCACACACCAGGGTGCGCTAGACTGTCCCACTTCTGAGGTGAGTCAGACTTCCCACACCTGAGGCGAGACTGGTCCCACACACATGAAGTGAATCTAATTCCACACATCTCAGAGAGTCTGAGCCCACACACCTGAGAGAAGTCTGACCCCATGCACCTGAGGTGAGACTGTTACCACACATGTGAGGTAAGCCGAATTCCACATACCTGAGGGGAGCCAGACCTCCCCCACCATGAGATAAGTCTAATTCCACACATCTCAGATGAACGTGTTCCCACACCTGAGGACAGCCAGACACTTCCATGCACCTGAGGTGATTCTGACCCCCCGCCCACACACACCTCTGAGGTGAGTTAGACCCCATGCACTTGAGGGAATTATGGTCCCTCCACATACCTGAGTCTGATCCCACACAACTAAGGTGAGTCTGATACCATGCACCTGAGGTGGGTCAGACCTCTCACACCTCAGATGAGACTGTTCCCCCACACCTGGGTGATACCAGACTGTCCCACTCCTGTGGTAAGTGTAATTCCACACATCAGGTGAACTTATTCCCACACCTGAGAAGAGCCAGACACCCCACGCATCCCCCACACACCTGAGGTGAGCCAGACCCACCCCACGCACCCAAGGTGAGTCAGATCCCCCACGCACCTGATGAGGATCAGACCTCCCATGCCTGAGGAGAAGCTGTTGCCACACACCTGAAGTGAGACTGTTACCACCCACCTGAGGTACACCTGTTCCCACACACCTGGGGTGACACCAGACTGCCTCACTCCTGAGGTAAGTGTAATTTCACACACCTCAGATGAATTTGTTCCCATACCTTAGGAGAGCCAGACCCCCATGCACCTGAGGTGATCCAGACCCCCCATGCACCTGAGGTGATCCAGACCCCCCATGCACCTGAGGTGATCCAGACCCTCCACGCACCTGAGGTGATCCAGACCCTCCTCGCACCTGAGGTGAGCCAGACTCTCCATGCATCTGAGGTGAGCCAGACCCTCCACGCATCTGAGGTGAGTCATACCCTCCACGCACCTGAGGTGAGCAAGACCTACCACGCACCTGACGGGACCAGACCCTCCACGCACCTGAAGTGAGCCAGACCCTCCACGCACCTGAGGTGAGCCAGACCCTCTACGCACCTGAGGTGAGCAAGACCCTCCACGCACCTGAGGTGAGCCAGACCCTCCATGCACCTGAGGTGAGCCAGACCCTCCACGCACCTGAGGTGAGCCAGACCCTCCACACAACTGAAGTGAGTCTGACCCCACACAACTGAAGTGAGTCTGACCCCCACGCACCTGAGGTGAGTCTGACCCCATGCTCCTGAGGTGAATCAAACACCCCCCACACATCTGAAGTGAGACAAACTCCCCGTGTTCCTGAGGTGAGCCAGACCCCCTATGCACCTGAGATGAGTGAGACTCCAAGCACCTGAGGTGAGTCAGGCCTCCCCATGCACCTGAGGTCAGACCTCTCAATGCACCTAAGGTGGGTCAGACTTTCCCACGCACCTGAGGTGAGTCAGACTTCCCCACGCACTGGAGGTGAGTCAGACTTCCCCACGCACTGGAGGTGAGTCAGACCTCCCATGCACCTGAGCTGAGTCATACCCCCCATGCACCTGAGGTGAGTCGGACTCCCCGACGCACCTGAGGTGAGTCAGACTCCCCCACACACCTGACGGGAGCCAGACTCCCCCACACATCTGAGGTGAGCCAGACCCCCTCACGCATCTAAGGTGAGTAATAACCCACATGCACCTGAGAGAATCAGAACGCCCACGTACCTGAAATGGATCAAAGCAAGACCCCCCCACACACACCTGATGGAAGTCAGACCCCCATGCACCAGAGGTGAGCCAGACCCTCCATGTACCTGAGGCGAGCCAGACCCCCCCCCCACACACACACCTTAGGTGAGTCAGAACTCAAGCACCTGAGGTGAGTCTGACCCCATGCAACTGGAGTCTGACCCCCACGCTCCAGAGGTGAGTCAACCCCCCCATGTACCTGAGGTAATTCAACCCCCCACGTACCTGAGGTGAGTCAGACCCCCTATGCACCTGCGATGAGTCAGAGCCCAAGCACCTGAGGTGAGTCAGGTCTCTCCAGGCACCTGAGGTGAGTCTGACCCCACACACCTGACATGAGTCTTACCCCCAGGTACCTGTGGTGAGCATGTTTCCACACCCCTGAGGTGAGCCGGACCACAAGGAGCTGTAGTGAGCCTGTTCCCACATGCCTGAGATGAAGAGAAGCACCTGAAGTGAGTGATTCTACACTCCTCAAGTGAATTTAACTCCACACACCTGAGGTGAGTCTAATTCCACACACCTGAGGTGACTCTGACCCCACATTCCTGAGATGAAGGTGAAATGCACACATATGAGATAAGTCTGGCCCCACGCACCTGACGTGAGACTGATGCTATCCACCTGAGGAGAGTCTGACTTCACATTCCGGAGATGAGTCTCAGCAGTTCTGCTGTGCTGAGTTATGCTCCATGCATTATTCTCAGGACAGCAAGCTTGAGGTCTTCAGTTGTTGTTTTTCCTGCTCCCTGTCAGTGCAGTGGCACTTATGTCTATTAGTTTCTGACTGAAGGACATTCCCCTTTTGTGTGACAGAAAGTGCCAAACGACAACTTCCATCTCATGCAGTTGGGTTGTGGCTTCTGCCCACTTTGCAGATCCCTTGAGGGTTTTAACAAACTCTGTGGAGATATTAAAAAATATGAGGTGAGATTAAATTGCCAAAGTGTGCAAAAGCATTTCCTTTCATTCCTTCCCCTCCTAAATCTAGTTCCCATTTGGCTCAAATGTGTTTCACAAGGTCAGGGGTATGCAGTACTCACAACATATATATTCTGGATTTCCCTTTCCTAGTGAGATGTTCCATGATCAATTTTAGTTCTAAGGGATTAAGGCCCAGATTTACTAAGCCAGAGCGTTGTGACGCAAGGCAACGCAAGGGCTTAAGTGATATTTACTGAGCCGCGCAAAGTCACTTTCCGGAGCTCAGTAAATCCAGAGTAGCGCAAGGCAGTGCAAATCCCTGCTTTGTGTTACTCTGCGTTGGGAAGGCGTTCCATGTGTGGAGCGTGGGAGATCTTAGGTATCCATGTATGGATTTAGGTACAGTCCCAGACTTGCTAAGGGTAATAAACCTGGGAATGATTGAAATGCTACACCATCCAAACAGAGGCATAACAAGGAGAAATATGTTTGTTTCCTCGTTATTTCCTCTTTCTGCGTTTGTTGCATTCTGCAGCACATGTAGAAAGAGGGAAGTGCCTAGGATGATTGTTTTTTTTTGCAGGAAGGCTCCTTCATGCACAAAAACAATCTTGCCGGTAACACAGGCACTGTTGTGGTAGGGGGCCGCACTGACTGCACACAGTGCTCCAGCGCAGGGAGAGCAGGAATGCGCCATATCTAGTAATTACGGTGCATTCCTGCTCTCTTCATGTGACGCAGCGCAGCAAGTCGTCTTGCATTGTTGCCTTGCGTCAAATGTTAGTAAATCTGGCACTAAATGTGGGTACAGATGTAACTCTGCCTTAGTATGCCTCACGCGTGCAATGTAGCTGTAAAATTGGGACTGGTGGAGGGAGTTTTTTAATGCCAGATTCTCAATGTGACTGCCTTCTCACCTATCTCCAAGCCTCAATATCTACATCAGGTCCCAGGGTGGAGAAGCCACTAGCCTTGATGCCCGAGAGCGCCACAGATCCTGAAATGAAGGGATCTCGCCAGTTATAGCTCCCTCCCACTGAATCCACTTCCGTGCCCCATGCCAGCAGATTATAAGGATTCTGGCCACCAGAGGTAGTGTCTGCAGGATCTCTGCTCCACAAAGTAGCCTCTTCAACCCATGCTCCTGTAGGAAGTCTCTCTCCAGTCTGCTTGTTGGGTCGTCCTGTTCACAAATGTCCAGTCACTGATGAGGTTCGGTTGAGCAGCCCTTTAGCACAGCCAGATATCACCTGTCCAGAGGCCCCCATTGTTTTGGTGCCTGTAAGCACTTTTGAAACAATACCTTTGAGTTGCACCCACGCATAGATAGGTATGTATGAAGGATTGTAGTTTCCTGAAAAAAGCATGTTGAGATAGCATATGGATAATTGTGCAGTACTTGTTGTAGGCTGCAAAGCAAGATCATTTTGAACAGGGCTTACATTATATTGTTAACCATGGATCCAGGCCTCAAGATATGTAGGAGCATGTTGTTGGCATATAAGGAGACCCTATCCTTATCAAGGCTATCTGGTTAAAGCCCCAGATGTGTGCATCTGTTATGATCCACTGTGTAAGGGGGTTTCTTCACCAAACCAAACAGAAGGGGGGCGAGTGGACAAGCCTGTAGGACGCTGCGTTCAATATAGGAAGAGTGAGGTATTCCCTTGATGCGGACCTGAACCAATGTGCTCTGTAGTTATGTTGATGTATCCCAAAAAGGCCGGGCCAGAATTCAGACTAGTCAAGCTTTGTTGTAGAAACGGCCGATGCAGAGTCAAAGTCCTTTTCGAGGTCCATCAGGAGCAAGGCACTGAGGTCTTGAAGATCTTTGAATTTATCTTGCTCCACTGTAATAGCATAAAGTGTTCATAGTCTCCTTGTATTAGGAGTGAATCGTTCTTTCCTCACTCTTGGAGAACAACCTGCTGCCTTAGCCAGGAGGGCCTTCCTCTCTCTCATCATACCCCGGACAGGGGACTGATACACCGGATTGGTTGAACAGCTACGAGAGAAACAGAGGAGTGTAATCATAGGACCAGGTATTATATCGCCTCCATGTGCTTTCACATCCAAGTTTTAAGCGGTGACCAGAATCTCTCCACCTTAGTGACCCCCCTTGCTGTGTCCATTCTAAAAGCATACCAGTTGTTCCAGTCACTCTATAAGAAGGGGGTACCGTTCTACCCATTTCCTATAGATTTCTTGCCTAGCTAACAATATAGCATAAAGCAACAATTTCTGTGTCGCTTTTAAGCTTTCCTGTATGCTCCAATCTACCAAAGATAACTAAAAGAAGGCTAATTTTAATATCGACTCCCAGAGCGTTTGAAATTGTTACCCTCACTGCTTGCCAAAGGGATCGTATTTCCGGGCATTCCATACCCATATGGACATCTGTGGCCTTTTCCATTCTGCACTTTCCGCATTTTGCCACCCCTCCATTCCCCGTTTTTGACAACTTACAGTTGACACATATGCCCTGTGCATTGAATACAGATGGTTTCATCTGTAAGTGGCAGGTTTGACCACAGAGTACAAGGTACGCATAGACGCCTGCCACACATCCTGCAACTGTACTCCCGGGAAGGAATTTCCCCACACATCATCAGCTAACTTAAACTCACCATCCACCACATCGATCATCTCCCAATACCACACGACCACTTCTCTTTTTGGGGGAGGGCCTCCCATTATCTTTTCCTCTAACTGATGCTTCAGACCAAAACTCCTACACCCCTCCTGTGCCCACCCTTTCAGTTGGAGATACTTTAATCTTGACAAATCCCCACCTGTCTGTGCCCAAATTTCCTCCCATGGGAGTAAGCTGCCATCCTTAAACAATTCACCCCAATTTTTAAACCCAGCGTTCTTAATTGGAGTAGCCAAAATGTCCTTGAGACATTCTGGCGTGCCTGGTGAATCCCGAATAGGTGCCCAGCGACTATAGTGTTCTACCGTGCATATGCACCTCACACTATACCATAGTTTTGCTGCATCTTTCAACACTTTTAGTTTGATTTTTTGAAAAATAATTTGCAGCCCCCTTCACTTCCCCTACCATAGCCCTAAACATGCATCCCACACCTGTCATATCGGGGGGGGAAAGAGCATCCTTACATTTTTAAGTTGAAAGGCCCAACTAGTCCCCCTTTCTCCTTTCTTCTACGCAACTTCTTCCATTAACTTTTTGCTCCTTTCTGTGCCTATATAAATGAATTAATATCCTGTTGCATCTTAGCTACCAGCTTCTTATACAATTGCAACGGGATTTAATTAAATAAAAAAAAACTAACCCTAGACAAAATCACCGTCTTTACCAGATTCACCCTACTGAGAATTGACAGAGGTAGATACATCCAGCCTCTTATCATATTACTACATTCCATATGCACTTTTTTAAGGTTAACTAGTGGGATCTGCTCAATATCTTGTGCAATCTTAAAGCCTAAGTATCTCATTTTGGTTTTATTTAGCCGCCTTTCCATTCTCTGATTCCACACCATTATGTCTGTCTTCTCCGCATTAACCTGATAACCAGACACTTTCCCAAACTCCTCAACTATATCAAAAACTGCCAGAAGAGCTAGCTGTTAGTAGGACCGGTGTACAGAGGAAGAGCTCATCGGCATACATAGAGACTTTTTTCTCCCATCCACCGCGTAAAAAAGTTCAAATCCTTTGGTCCTGCCTTATTTTTCTGGCTAAAGGTTCAATATACAAGTTAAACAGTATCGGAGAGAGCGGACAACCCTGTCTCGTACCTCTGGTTATTTTAAAAGAGGAGATCAGACTCCCATTTACCAGCACCGTAGCTGAAGTGTTCAAATAGATTTGGACCATCATCAGAATTTATTCCCAAATTGATACTCCTTTAATATAGTAACTAAATTGACCCAATTCACTATATCAAAAGGCATCCAATGTAACAACTGCTAAAGGGAGACTAAACATTGTTGCCAAGTTGATAGCCCCAATTAAGCTAGACGTTAACTCATGAAGATGCATACCCTTTGTGAAACCTTTCTGATCCTTATGAAGATCACCTACCACGCCATTCATCCTCTCTGCCAACACCTTAGGGAAGATCTTATAATCTGAATTCAACAGCGAGATTGGTCTATATGACTCACATCTAGACAGGTTTTTACCTGGCCTCAGAACCAAAGTTATTATTGCATCATTCCATGATTCTGGAAGTCTACCCCTCTATCATAAATCTCTTCAAACAGAGATAGAATCTTTCTGATCAATCTTTTGGCCAAGAGTTTGGGCGAGGGCTTAGTTTCTATGTTTACAACTAAAATAGGGTGATATGAGGAGCAATCTGTAGGGGTCTTGTCAAGTTTTACTATAACCAAGATTGTTGCACACCGCAGGTCGCAAATTAGAGAACCAGTCTGGAAAGCCTCTCCAAGTAATACCAGGATATAGGAGTCAGGAGTGAGGCATTTCTTTTTGAAGATTCTAAGGGCATTTCATTGGGACTGAGCCTATTCTCTCGCAGCATATCACTAATTGCTACTTGTATTTTTTCTATTGTCCGAGGAAGGTACGACTCAAATTGATCCTCCATGTTTAGGGAGCATACCAATAGGTTTTTTACTATATAATTTCCACCTCTCTTGTCGGTGGGTGTTGCCTCTTCTACTTCTTTAATAGCCCACGAACGCTGGGATTCCCAAATCCAACTAACTGTTCTAGCTTCCATTTCTCCAGTCACCAGCTAGTCCAGCAGTTTGCCAGCTTTATCACCTACTTCGTAAATTTTATATTGTGGTACACCTCGGGTATATCTGGCAGATTTGACATTTAGGGGGTCATTCTAACCCTGGAGGTCGGCGACCGCCAGGGCTAAAATGACGGAAGCACCGCCAACAGGCTGGCGGTGCTTCCATGGGCATTCTGACTGCGGCGGTACAGCCGCGGTCAGAAACGGGAAACCGGCGGTGTCCCGCCGGTTTCCCGCTGCCCCAGGGAATCCTCCACGGCGGCGCTGCTTGCAGCGCCGCCATGGGGATTCCGACCCCCTTACCGCCATCCTGTTCCTGACGGTTTTCACCGCCAGGAACAGGATGGCGGTAATGGGTGTCGTGGGGCCCCTGGGGGCCCCTGCAGTGCCTATGCCAATGACATGGGCACTGCGGGGGCCCCCTAACAGAGCCCCACAAAGATTTTCAGTGTCTGCCTAGCAGACACTGAAAATTGCGACGGGTGCAACTGCACCCGTCGCACCCTTTCCACTCCGCCGGCTCCATTCGGAGCCGGCATCCTCGTGGAAGGAGGTTTCCCGCTGGGCGGGCGGGCGGCCTTCTGGCGGTCGCCCGCCAGCCCAGCGGGAAACTCAGAATGACCACCGCGGTCTTTTGACCGCGGTACGGTCTTCTGGCGGTTCCCGCTTGGCGGGAATCACCCCCTTAATGTCTAATGGGATGTTGGCACCTTCTAGCTGGTAAAGGGTTTCATCACCTTTTAGCAGATCTAGTTTTCTTTCCGCAGTAGTAACAGATTCTTCTACAGATGTGACTTCTCGCCCCCTTCTGCGGCTTGCCTAAGGATAACTGCCTTAAATCGATCCCATAGTGTAATGGCTGAAGAGCACCTTGGCTTTTTTCAATTCAAATTGGACTTTAATCTGCACTCAGAGGAATACTACAAAATCACTGTCCACTAACCACCACACATTCATGTTCCGGGGGGGGACTTCTGTTTGGATGGTCTAGACTCAGTTCTATGGGTGAGTGGTCAGATGACCACTGAGGGAGACTACTTGTACCAGTGATACTGGTCAGTTCAGCTGCCTGGGTAAAGAAGTGGTGTAGGAAGATGGCTCTCTATATGGTGCTCTAAAAAGAAGTACACCGTGCAGAGTCCAGTGGATCCCCAGTTGGTTCTCAGATGCAAAAGTGTATAGGACTAATGCTCTATTTGTGGTAGTGTGGGCGAGCAGCTAGGCTTATCAGAGGGTAGTGCTAAGCATTTTTATACTCACAGAGGCAATAAATGAGATACAATGTTAGAAATGGGGTCTCTAGTTGAGAGTTTACACCCTGTCCAAGTAGGAACCCTCATTCTAGTCTGGGTAAGGGAGATACTAAGCTCAGATAACCCCTGCTCACGCCCTTGGTAACTTGGCAGGAGCAGTCAGGCACATCTCAGAAGCAATGTGGAAAGCATTTGCACATAACACACAGTAATACAGTGAAAACACTACAAACGGACACCACACCAGTTTTAGAAAAATAGCCAATATTTATCTGTGTAAAACAAGACCAAAATGAGAAAAATCCAACATACAATAATAAAGATATGAATTTTGCAAGAATTAACTCAAAAATACAGTTCCTTGAAGTCAATATCTCTGCTGGGACTATCATGGCTTAGTGAACAACAAATCCAACAGTTCAGGCTGGCTGGAGCGTCGCGGGCCAGCTATGATGTCGAGAGGACCCGCGAACAGTACCTTGGAAATGTAGGGAGTCGTGAACCTCTCTATGAGATCTTCGGTTCTGGAGGTCGGTACAGGGGTCGGCGGGCCCTTGAAGTCAAACTCCAGGCTTGTGACAAAGTCAGGAGCGCTGGCGCTGAGGGCGTTGGGCTGCGGGACGATGCGATGTGCGTGTTCCCATAGGTCACGTTGCAGGCAGCACCTCGTTGACGAGCAATACCACTGACCTGGTCAGTGCACTGCACTGCCTCCCGTGGCTCCACTTGGTAAGTAGAGTCCTCATCCTTCGCTCCTCTGAACTCCTAACCCCTCATCCCTGGTGTCTAGTGGGAGAACTCTGCTTTCCTGCTAGGCTACTTCTCTCTTCGTTTTCTCCTCTCTCCGTGTGCTCTCTCTTCCGTGTCTGCCCCCTCTGCCGTTCGCTATTCACAGTGCTCCTTTCTTAACTTTGGACTTTGCTTACACTCTTTCTCTGCTTTTTCCCTCCACTCTGCTCTCCCCACCTCTTCCCTGCTGCTGCCCCTGCGGCCCCACCCCCTCCTCCCTCTCGCTGCACTCCTGCTGCTGCCCTGCCCCCTTTTTTTCGCACCGTTTTTGCCCCTGCCTCGCAGGTGTCCTTTCCTCCCCCCCCACCTCCCTACTTAATGGCGGCCGCTACGTGGTAGGTCGAGCAATACCACTGACCTGGTCAGTGCACTGCTCTGCCTCGCGTGGCTCCACTTGGTAAGTAGAGCCCTCATCCCTCGCTCCTCTGAACTCCTGACCCGTCAGGAGTACGAGGCCCTCCTCCACCCGCAGGCTTCTGCCTGTGCCAAATCACTGGTGTAGAGCTCTGCTTTCCTGCTAGGCTGCCTCTCTCCTCCTTTTCTCCTCTCTCCGTTTGCTCTCTCTTCCGTGTCTGCCCCCTCTGTGCCCCTTCTGCCATTCGCTTTTCACAGTGCTCCTTTCTTGACTTTTGACTTTGCTTAGACTCTCTCTCTGCTTTTTCCCTCCACTCTGATCTCTCTCACTCTCGCTTCCTCCTCCCTCCCCCTGCTGCCCCGCCCCTCCTCTCTCTCGCGCTGCACTCCCACCGCTGCTGCCCCGCCCCCATTTTTTCATGCCGTTTTTGCCCCCTCTCCCACCTCCCAGCTGTCCTCTCCTCCCCACACCTCCCTACTTAATGACGGCCGCTGCATGGTAGGTCGAGCAATACCACTGACCTGGTCAGTGCACTGCTCTGCCTCCCGTGGCTCCACTTGGTAAGTAGAGCCCTCACTCCTCTGAACTCCTAACCCCTGCCAGGAGTTCAAGGCCCTCCTCCACCTGCAGGCTTCTGCCTGCGCCTCATCCCTGGTGTCTAGTGAGAGAGCTCTGCTTTCCTGCTAGGCCGCCTCTCGCCTCCTTTTCTCCTCTCTCCGTGTGCTCTCGCTTCCGTGTCTGCCCCCTCTGTGCCCCTTCTGCTGTTTGCTATTCACAGTGCTCCTTTCTTAACTTTTGACTTTGCTTACACTCTCTCCGCTTTTTCCCTCCACTGCTCTCTCTTCCGTGTCTACCCCCTCTGTGCCCCTTCTGCCGTTCGCTTTTCACAGTGCTCCTTTCTTGACTTTGCTTACACTCTCTCTCCGCTTTTTCCCTACACTCTGATCTCTCTTCTGTCTGCCCCCTCTGTGCCTCTTCTGCCGTTCGCTTTTCACAGTGCTCCTTTTTTAACTTTGCTTACACTATCTCCGCTTTTTCCCTCCACTCCGTTCTCCCCCCTCTCTCTCCCCTGCTGCTGCCCCTGCAGCCCCGGCCCCTCATCTCTCTCTCACTACACTCCCGCCGCTGCTGTCCCACCCCCTTTTTTTGTGCCGTTTTCGCTCCGCCTCGCAGCTGTCCTCTCCTCCCCCCACCTCCCTACTTAATGACGGCTGCTGCTTGGTAGGTCGAGCAATACCACTGACCTGGTCAGTGCACTGCTCGCCTCCCGTGGCTCCAATTGGTAAGTAGAGCCCTCATCCCTCGCTCCTCTGAACTCCTAATCCCTGTCAGGAGTTCAAGGCCCTCCTCCACCCGCAGGCTTCTGCCTGCGCCTCATCCCTTGAAATCTAGTGGGAGAGCTCTGTTTTCGTGCTAGGCCGCCTCTCTCCGTGTCTGCCTCCTCTGTACCTCTTATGCCGTTCTCTTTTCACAGTGCTCCTTTTTTGACTTTGCTTACTCTCTCTCTGCTTTTTCCCTCCACTCTGGTCTCCCCCTCTCTCTCCCCGGCCGCTGCTGCGGCCGCCCCTACGGCCCGCCCCCTCCTCTCTCTCGCTGCACTCCTGCACCGCCCCTTTTTTTCACACCGGTTTCGCCTCTGGCTCCCAGCTGTCCTCTCCTCCCCCACACCTCCCAACTTAATGGCGGCCGCTGTAGGAAAGTACCATCTTGCCTGGCATGTTACCCCCATTTTTCACTGTATATATGTTGTTTTAGTTGTATGTGTCACTGGGACCCTGTTCACCAGGGCCCCAGTGCTCATAAGTGTGCCTGAATGTGTTACCTGTGTAGTGACTAACTGTCTCACTGAGGCTCTGCTAATCAGAACCTCAGTGGTTATGCTCTCTCATTTCTTTCTAAATTGTCACTAACAGGCTAGTGACCAATTTTACCAATTTACATTGGCTTACTGGAACACCCTTATAATTCCCTAGTATATGGTACTGAGGTACCCAGGGTATTGGGGTTCCAGGAGATCCCTATGGGCTGCAGCATTTCTTTTGCCACCCATAGGGAGCTCTGACAATTCTTATACAGGCCTGCCACTGCAGCCTGAGTGAAATAACGTCCACGTTATTTCACAGCCATTTTACACTGCACTTAAGTAACTTATAAGTCACCTATATGTCTAACCTTTACCTGGTAAAGGTTAGGTGCAAAGTTACTTAGTGTGAGGGCACCCTGGCACTAGCCAAGGTGCCCCCACATTGTTCAGAGCCAATTCCCTGAACTTTGTGAGTGCGGGGACACCATTACACGCGTGCACTACATATAGGTCAATACCTATATGTGGCTTCACAATGGTAACTCCGAATATGGCCATGTAACATGTCTAAGATCATGGAATTGCCCCCTCTATGCCATCCTGGCATTGTTGGCACAATTCGATGATCCCAGTGGTCTGTAGCACAGACCCTTGCACTGCCAAACTGCCTTTCCTGGGGTTTCACTGCAGCTGCTGCTGCCAACCCCTCAGACAGGTTTCTGCCCTCCTGGGGTCAAGCCAGGCTTGTCCCAGGATGGCAGAACAAAGGACTTCCTCTGAGAGAGGGTGTTACACCCTCTCCCTTTGGAAAATGGTGTGAAGGCAGGGGAGGGGTAGCCTCCCCCAGCCTCTGGAAATGCTTTCTTGGGCACAGATGTGCCCAATTCTGCATAAGCCAGTCTACACCGGTTCAGGGACCCCTTAGCCCCTGCTCTGGCGCGAAACTGGACAAAGGAAAGGGGAGTGACCACTCCCCTGACCTGCACCTCCCCTGGGAGGTGTCCAGAGCTCCTCCAGTGTGCTCCAGACCTCTGCCATCTTGGAAACAGAGGTGCTGCTGGCACACTGGACTGCTCTGAGTGGCCTGTGCCACCAGGTGACGTCAGAGACTCCTTGTGATAGGCTCCTTCAGGTGTTGCTAGCCTATCCTCTCTCCTAGGTAGCCAAACCCTCTTTTCTGGCTATTTAGGGTCTCTGTCTCTGGGGAAACTTTAGATAACGAATGCAAGAGCTCAGCCGAGTTCCTCTGCATCTCTCTCTTCACCTTCTGATAAGGAATCGACTGCTGACCGCGCTGGAAGCCTGCAAACCTGCAACAAAGTAGCTAAGACGACTACTGCAACTCTGTAACGCTGATCCTGCCGCCTTCTCGACTGTTTTCCTGTCTGTGCATGCTGTGGGGGTAGTCTGCCTCCTCTCTGCACCAGAAGCTCCGAAGAAATCTCCCGTGGGTCGACGGAATCGTCCCCCTGCAACCGCAGGCACCAAAAAGCTGCATTACCGGTCCCTTGGGTCTCCTCTCAGCACGACGAGCGAGGTCCCTCGAATCCAGCAACTCTGTCCAAGTGGCCCCCACAGTCCAGTGACTCTTCAGTCCAAGTTTGGTGGAGGTAAGTCCTTGCCTCACCTCGCTGGGCTGCATTGCTGGGAACCGCGACTTTTGCAGCTACTCCGGCCCCTGTGCACTTCCGGCAGAAATCCTTCGTGCACAGCCAAGCCTGGGTCCACGGCACTCTAACCTGCATTGCACGACTTTCTAAGTTGGTCTCCGGCGACGTGGGACTCCTTTGTGTAACTTCGGGTGAGCACTGTTTCACGCATCCTCGTAGTGCCTGTTTCTGGCACTTCTCCGGGTGCTACCTGCTACTGAGAGGGCTCCTTGTCTTGCTCGACGTCCCCTCTCTCTCCTGGTCCAATTTGCGACCTCCTGGTCCCTCCAGGGCCACAGCAGGGTCCAAAAACGCTAACTGCACGATTTGCAGCTAGCAAGGCTTGTTGGCGTTCTTTCGGCGGGAAAATACTTCTGCACAACTCTCCACGGCGAGAGGGATCCGTCCACCAAAGGGGAAGTCTCTAGCCCTTTTCGTTCCTGCAGTAACCTCAGCTTCTTCTGTCCAGTAGAAGCTTCTTTGCACCCACAGCTGGCATTTCCTGGGCATATGCCCATCTCCGACTTGCTTGTGACTTTTGGACTTGGTCCCCTTGTTCCACAGGTACCCTAGATTGGAAATCCACAGTTGTTGCATTGTTGGTTTGTGTCTTTCCTGCATTATTCCTCTAACACGACTTCTTGGTCCTTAGGGGAACTTTAGTGCCCTTTGCACTCACTTTTCAGGGTCTTGGGGAGGGTTATTTTTCTAACTCTCACTATTTTCTAATAGTCCCAGCGACCCTCTACAAGGTCACATAGGTTTGGGGTCCATTCGTGGTTCGCATTCCACTTTTGGAGTATATGGTTTGTGTTGCCCCTATCCCAATGTGTCCCCATTGCATCCTATTGTAACTATACATTGTTTGCACTGTTTTCTAAGACTATACTGCATATTTTTGGTATTGTGTACATATATCTTGTGTATATTTCCCATCCTCTCACTGAGGGTACACTCTGAGATACTTTGGCATATTGTCATAAAAATAAAGTACCTTTATTTTTAGTATAACTGTGTATTGTGTTTTCTTATGATATTGTGCAAGGGACACTTGTGGTACTGCAGGAGCTTCACTCGTCTCCTAGTTCAGCCTAAGCTGCTCTGCTAAGCTGCCATTATCTATCAACCTATGCTGCTAGACACCCTATACACTAATAAGGGATAACTGGGCCTGGTGGAAGGTGCAAGTACCCCTTGGTACTCACTACAATCCAGTCCAGCCTCCTACATTGGTTGTGCAGCGGTGAGATAAGTGCTTTGAGACTACTT